>NW_022146617.1:653676-1102976 GCF_002938485.1 Sitophilus oryzae | reverse complement strand
ATTTTTCTTTTAATCAAACTATTTTAGGAAACAAGAATAAATTAATTATAAATACATAAACAGTTATTATTTACATCAATAAAACTCACCTTCTTAACAGCACTTAAGGGACATAAAGGGCCGTTACTACTGTTTTTCCGTTCAAAATATTCTAATAAGGTTGCGATGAGTTTTTTGCAACTGCTATTAAGCTATCTTGTACACTTTGCAATAAAAGAGTTTCTAAAAAAAAATAATGTTCGACCTCAAAGTCTGCTAGTAAACATTTTTAAGCTTTTTACATTCTTTTAAACCAAAAACTCGTAATACAAAACTAAAGTGTCAAAACGAATGGAAATGTCAGGAAATAAATATATGTGACAACTTGTCATTTTTTACAGCAGAGCTACCACCTGAATCCCCAGGGGTGAAATTTAAATTCCAGTTGGTCAGCCCGGCACCGAATCTGTCCATGGTTATAGCAACAATGAATTTAAAAATCGCGCTCCTAAAACTAGTTTTTAAAAAGTTTAATTGGTATCGCCTATAACTAGTTAGTTTAATTCCATAATATGCAAATGACACCACAATAAATAGTGGTATATATCCAAGAACAGTTTGATCGAAGTATATTTTATAAACAAGTAAGCATTGGATGATGGCAGATAATATAAATTAGTAATTCGCAATGAAAATTACGTTATAATTTAACTTTCCACCAGGGGCGCAAATAGACATAGACTTTTAGGGAGGTTTAAGACTTTATGGGGGCTTGGGTCACTATAAGATAATGTTGATTTGAAGTTAAAACCATTTTAAAACGACTCGCACCTGTCTTTTGGGGGAGGCTAAGTCCCCCTAGACCCCTCCTAGTTGCGCCACTGCTTTCCACGTCCATCAACAGCGTGATGAATCTCTTTTATCAATCTAAAAAGGAAAATATAATTTTAAAACACAAGGATTATTATTATTATAATAATCATTTATTATATTTATTATTATTTGTTTATACTATAGCAACTTACAGCATATTGTATCCAGCTTACAAATGTACATAAGACTTAGTATCCAACTTCTACTAAAAAAACGGCTGTTAGTAAGCTTTTAGATTTCAAATTTATCTTGAAAGGTATATAAATAATTTTTTATAGGTCCTGGATAGCATTTCTGCTAATTGATTCAGTATTCCTAATATATTCGATTTTATGAAAAGATTATTGACAAAATAAAATTTAATGGTCAAAAAAGTACTTATTAAAAGAAGGGGAGGCAAAAATATATTGCTAAAATAATAAAATAAAAATAGTATAAGTAATTTTAATTAAGTAATCAATATAAATATTTTTACTCTAAATTGGGGGAAACATATATACAGATTTGGCATCACTGCACAGCACAGCCGTCAACACCGACGAAATTAAATCACGCGTTACTTCCTTATTCTATCTCTTTCTTGAAAACGATTTAAATATATCTTATGTAATTTCTAAAATACCAAAAATATAAAAAGTGCTAATAATTTAAAAAAAAGATTTTATGATTTTCTCTGAGATAGGCAACGCCTTTTTGCCTACGGTATATGATTATACATCAGGGTGTCCCAGAAATATGTGCAAGTATATTTTAACTGGTAGTAACTGATAGTTCAACCCCAGAAACACGCCTACGAGGGTTTTTTCGCGAAAAAAAAATCTTGAAAATTCGAAATTTTTTGAAATTTTTTTTGATATTTTTAGTTTTTAGTTAAAAAAACTAATTTCTTGATAATATGGCAACATGGGTATTAGTTTTAATTTACAAGACAGAAAATCCAGAAAAGATCCAGTGGTTCTCAAAATTTTAGCAAAAAATCATTTTTTTTTGGAAATTTTCAAAGTAAAAAATAACTCCGGTAATTTGAACTTATTTGAAAAAGATAAAGAGAAAATATGTTTCTTTTATCGAGATCTACCACCCCTTAAAATACTTGCACTTATTTCTGGGACACCCTGTATATGGTATATGGCCCCTGATTACTAACAGTTTTGACTAGAGCTGCGAATAGCACATCAATAAATATTTTTAAATACCCAATAAATCTTATATGATATTTAGTTATTTTCCTGATGCAAAGTAATATTGCGTATATACTAAAACTCGAACTCAGTTGGTATAATTATTACAGTATAGCCATAAAAAGATAACGATAATCATGCAATTTTTTTTGAGATTAATTGTGCAAAAGTGGATCCCTTAAACTACAGTATAATTGAAAAAAAAACACCGTCGGGGATATACTCCATATAATTTTTCATACAAAAGTACAGCGATCTTCATTATACCAACTCTCACGCGACTTCTAAAGATACCTATCACATTCGGTTTGGCTACAGCATATGTCAAACGCTTTGCGATTTCCAGACATATACGCCCTTATTTCTTATTTAGGCATTGGGTTTCTTGATAATTTATATATATTCTAATATTTATATATATTCTAATTCTAATTTAAAATTGAAGGGTGAATCGTACAAGAATAAGAACTTATTTGTTCTTGTATAGATGTTATTGTTATTTATCCCTAATTCTGTTTTAAGTTTCTGTTAAAAAAAATGAGTAGGTCGTCAGTCGTCACTGAAAGAAAACTAAAAATAACAAGTCATTATTTGTATATCATATTAATTATTCTGTAATATACTCTTCCAGTTTTGTCAATGAACTTGAACTAAATGCAAAATGTTATCATATGACCATACTCAAAATAAAATTAAGTCTACAAAAAGATAAAATTCATACAAGTTTTATAATCAGGTTAAATTACTGTTTTATTAAAATATTTCGTATAAGTATCATGTAGATATGCGTTATCGGAGCTAAGAATGATATATCGTCGGCGCCTAAGTATACAGCTAGTTATATTGGTAATCACTTTACGATTAACGCTCTTATCAATAGTCGGAACAGACAATAACGTTTTATTCCTGATTGCAGCTAGTCTATGATTATTTTTTCTTTATCTCTAGAGTAGAACAATTTAATTATGAATGCGTCAAGTGCAAGGTTTTTAATGACAATAGCTGATAGATTAATACAGAAAATTAGGAAATATTATGGCAAAGAAATTATAGGTATGTTATTTATAGCTAATTCTATTTTAAGTTTCTGTAAAAAAAATGAGTATTTTGTCACTGAAACAAAACTAAAAATAAAAGTAATTTTTTGTATATCATATTAATTATTCAGTAATGTATGTACTATACAGGGTGAGTCTTAAATAAGTGCAAATATTTTTAGTGGTAGTATATTTTGATCCCAGAAACACGATTAAGAGGTTTTTTTCGCGAAAAAAGAAATTTTGAAAATTTTTTTTAGTTTTTAGTTAAAAAAGATAATTTGTTGATAATATTGATGGCAACATAGGTAGTAGATTAAATTTATAAGCAAGAAAATCCAGTAAAAATACAGTGGTTCTAAAAATTTTAGCAAAAAATCATTTTTTTGGAAATTTTGGAAGTAAAACATCTCGGTTATTTTAGATTTATTTGAAAGACGGTGAAGAGAGAATATGTTTCTTTTATTGAGATCTATCAGCCCTGAAAATATTTGTACTTATTTAAGACTCACCCTGTATATTGGCAGACCACTGCCACAGTTCGTCTGCAGACTATATGCCCGATGACCACGCGCGACGCCGGCGTTACTTGTATGTTATGAAAGTAACAGGCACAATGGCTGGAACAGTTATTTGGAATTGTTCCAAGAACGGAACAGGACTGTTACTGAATTGTCGTTTTTACCATCTCTATTAGTATTTAGTGCAAATCAATTCGAGGGAGGAGGGTCGTCCCGATCAGGTCTTCACAATAGGAATTGACATCGAATTCAAGGAAGTAATAGAGAAAGAGAGATATATCCTCTGTTATAGATTTGGGATAACACCGGTAACAGTTCTAAGGAGAGACCAAGTTAAAGAGGTGGAGAAAATGGTCGCAGTGATTAACCCCCCTCCCACTCATTCTACATTCTGCATGTAGTGCAAACGAAATATACACATCAATTAACTTTATTTCATTTAAATGTTTTATTAAGTATTAGCATATGAATAAGCAACGCCTTCGACACCTTCCATACACTGTCAGCTTATTTTCAATCAATTATATTTACTAATTTGCAGTGAAATGTATTTTTTTTCACTTATTACAAAAAAACATACATAACATATCAAACAAATATATCGAAAAGGTTAATATTATGTTCAGTGACTGCTTGTTGTAATATTGATACGTATCGTTAATATAACTCGTTCGTAACTGGTTTTATTTTAAATTTTCAACGTTGTGTCAGAATGTTATTCCATAGCGAAGAATTCCACTAAACCCAGAACAATTACATTGAGAAAGTATTGATAAAATGTGAACGATTTTATTTTCTAATTCTATTTTGTAACTAGTCCATTCAACAGAAACCCAGTCGAGACATTTAAGTGAGATATTGCAGGATTTTTTTCGAATTCAACTTGTACATAAAAATCATGAAATGTATTAACCAGGATTTTGTATTAATATTGTTACGGATTCCGTGGGTCCACTAATTTAAACTCACGATAAAATACTTAACGAATTTATTTTCTCACTTTATACACAATTACTAACTTATAACACACAACAAACTAACTATTTATAAGATTCCTTCACCAAATTGTCCGATTTTTCAATTTCCACGCGGTATATTCAAATTTCAAAAACTGTCTCAGTTGTCGATGGCTCCGGCTTATATACTCTATTGACTGCTTCTCGAAATTTCCCCAATTCTCGGAAAGCGTACTTCTTCATACCAGACAATTCTATTGTCTGATTCCCTTACTTCTCGACTTGACTAAAAGATGGCGCCTGAAAAAGTCTTTTAATTTCTGGCGGATACGTTGCGGTTGTGCAGGCAACCAGTAATACATTTTAATTTCTGGCGGATGCGCCATTTTTTCTTGACATTGCCCCTTCTTCAAATTTGATCGTCCCGATCAAGGTTTCCTGTCTGGTATCTCTTCAATCGATCCAGATGAACTACTTTCATCTTACTTCTAGGGCTGCGTTGAATCCGGTACACAACATCATTTATCCTCTTGATGACTGTATAAGGACCTTCCCATGCTGGAGTTAACTTTGGGGACCTCCCTTTCTTGCGCTGTGGGTTATATAACCATACCATATCGTCCTGTTGAAATCCCGTAGAATTAGCTCTGAGGTCGTAACGAGCTTTCATCCGGTCACTGGCTAGCGTAATCTTACTTCTCACGGCCTTATGAATTCCCAATAACCTTTCCTTCAGTTCATCCGCGTAGTCCTCTACGTTCGTGGTGCTGTCGTCTGGTGATCCGAACACCAAGTCACAAGGCAACCGTAATTCTCGACCAAATAAAATCTTCGATGGTGAAAGTCCGGTGGTGTTGTGAACTGCACTTCTATATGCCATTAGGAATAGTGGTATATGCTGATCCCAATCTCTTTGATGTTCATCCACCATTTTCGAGAGATGTTCTTCAATGGTCTTATTGAATCTCTCGACCATCCCATCAGACTGCGGATGTAAAGCTGTTGTCCTAGTCTTGTGAATACCAAGCAGATCACACATCTTCTGGAACAGTCTTGACTCGAAGTTCCTTCCTTGGTCAGTGTGAAGCTCTAAAGGAATTCCAAATCTACTGAAGACATTATTGACTAATACTTCAGCTACAGTCGATGCTTCTTGGTTTGGAATGGCAAAAACTTCTGGCCATTTACTGAAATAATCCATCGCCACTAAAACGTACTTGTTGCCCTTGTGCGTTTCAGGGAATGGGCCTGCAATGTCAACAGCGATTCTTTCGAATGGCAGTCCAACGTTATATTGTTTCATTTTTCCCCTAGATCGAGTGCTTGGTCCTTGGCTGGCTGCACAAATTTTACATTGTCGACACCATTTCTTGACATCTTCGCAATAATCCACCCAGTAAAAGCGATCTCTCAGCTTGCTCAAGGTCTTGTTTACCCCAAGATGGGCTCCAGTTTTACCACCGTGAATTTCTTCCAATACCTGGGTAACTTTCTTCCTTGGTACCAGTAACTGAGTTGTTACTGTGCTGCCATCCGCACTTTCCCATGTGCGCTTTAACAATCCATTCTCAATAACCAGTGAATTCCACTGAGCCCAGAGAGCTTTGAAAACGAGCCCTCTGTCCGCAATATCCTGCCACGGTGGTCTCTCGCCGTTACCTTCCTTGAGCCGTAGTATTGCTCCGATGTCTGGATCTTCCATTTGATCTTTCCTCAATTGTGTCGTCGTCCACTGTTCATCGGTTCAAGTTTAAAACTCCTTATCATGACAGTGCCTTCACGTTGTTCCGTTTTACAGCAGTGCTTACAATCGGTTTGACAGGGTCTTCTGGATAAACCGTCTGCGTTACCATGCATTTTTCCAGCACGATGTTGGATGGTAAAGTGATACTGTTGGAGCTTCTCGAGCCATCGTGCTATTTGACCTTCAGGTTGTTTCATCTCCATAAGCCACTTGAGAGCCGCATGATCTGTCCTAATTAAAAATTCTTGGCCGTACAGATATTTATGAAAATGATCAACTGCCTTCACAATTGCTAGCAGCTCCTTCCGGGTAACGCAGTAATTCCTTTCTGGTTTGGATAGAACTCGACTGTAATATTCTATCACTCGTTCTTCGCCATCTTGCACTTGTGATAGCACTGCACCTATGCCGATATTGCTGGCGTCGGTATCCAGGATATACCTCCCTTGTTGTTGCGGGTAGGCTAGAATAGGACTTGAACATAAAGCCGCCTTAAGTCTTCCAAAGGCTACATCACAATCGGTGTTCCATTCGTAGCCGACTTCATCACCTGTAAGTCTATGTAAGGGTGCAGCTATATTGGCAAATCCCTTGACAAATCTTCTGTAATAGGTGCATAAACCCAGAAAACTTCTAGTTCATGTTTGTCGCGAGGTTTTAGCCAATCCTTAATTGCAGCGATTTTCTTCTGGTCGGTGTAAATTCCGTCTGCCGAAACTACATGACCCAAGAATTCCACTTGTCGCTGGAATAAGCTACACTTCTTCGGGTTCAAGTACAGGTGCGCATTCCTTATGCGGCCGAAGACTTCTTCTAAATTTCGCAAATGCTCCTCAAAAGTTCTTCCCATAACCAATACATCGTCGCGGTAAACCAAGCACGTTTTCCAAGTTAATCCTCTTAACACCACCTCCATGAGACGTTCGAAAGTGGCTGGAGCATTGCATAATCCAAACGGCATGACCTTGAATTGGTATAGTCCGTTTCCTGTAGAAAAAGCCGTCTTTTCTTTGTCTTCCTCGTCCAGACCAACTTGCCAGTATCCACTCTTTAAGTCGAGAGTGGAGAACCAGCACGAACCTGCGAGAGTTGTTAATGTGTCATCTATACGTGGCAGTGGGTAGCTATCTTTCTTAGTGACGTCATTGAGCTTCCTATAATCCACGCAGAATCGTGTACTACCATCTTTCTTCGTTACCAAAACAACAGGAGATGACCATGGACTCGATGATTCTTCGATAACTCCATCTTCTAGCATCTTATCTACCATTGTCTCCATTTCTTGTTGTTTGGAAGGGGCACCCTTCTAGGACGTTGTCGAATCGGCTGAGCATGACCAGTATTAATCCGGTGCTTCACAAAATCCGTTCTTCCACTGTTGTTCTTCTCAAAAAATACTGCCATGCTTTAGCAGGAACTGCTTGGCCTTCTGTTTCTCCTCAGGTGTTAGGTGATCCCATGGCTGTTCTAGATGTTTTAGTGTTTCTTGGGATGCCTTTTGTGTAACAGCTGACGACACTTCATCACATCGGGTGACACTTCTTACAGGTTCGCAGATGGCTATCTTGTCACCTTTTCGGATCTTGACACAATTCAGGGAAAAACATTCGCAATTCTGATCGGTATATTCTTGTCGGTGTTCACCAATGATTTTCCTACTAAGTACCCATCTTGTTTCTTGTCGCTACTTTGTACCAGTCCAACACAGCACCCAGCGATTTTCTCCACTTTACCGAATACGATCTTCTCGGTATTACCAGGTATCACCACAGTTTCCGCTGATCTTACATCCATTCTTCCTGGTCCCTTGTCTGGAGATAACATAAACTCTTCATTTCCGATATTCAGGATATTTCTCTGGTGATCGAACGAAAATCCATGTTGACGAATCACATCCATGCCCAAGATGAAGTCATCTTCAATATCTGCCACTAAAACGCTATGCTGGAACTTCAAATTTCCTAACTTCAGTTCGACGATAGCCTCTCCGTACAACGGCCATTTCCCCCGTAACTGTACGTAAACACACTCTTCTTCTCAGAGGCACCAGCTTCAATCCTTGCACTGAGTTAGCCCGCACCAACGAAACCATAGCGCCAGTGTCCACTGTCATTCGGATTCCCTTTCCATTGACTTTCCCGTCGATCACCAAACTGTCAGCGGTTCTTCCTAGATTTCTAATGGAAAAAATCCTTGGGGCTCTGTTCTCCCCAGTCAATACTCGCCCCTTAGTATTGACTGATTTTAGTTTTCCTGGTGCCTACGTTCTCTGGATGGTGAACGGGATCGCATTTGAACGCGGCAATACCGTTTAATGTGGCCATTCCTGCCACCTCTAAAGCACCTTATGTCCTGGAATCTTCTCTGGTTTTCTGTCTGGGTGTTGCTGACTCCCTTGTTTATTAGTAGCTCACATAGTTTGTCGACTTTCTTACACATCTCCTCCAAACCTCTGTGAGTGTTTTCGGGCTGTTCCTCGACCGCTACCGATCTTATCTTCGGTCTAGGGATGGCGCTAAAAGCAGCTTCGATTTCCAGCGCCCTGACCAGTGCTTCGCTGCTGGTAGAAAATCGGGATATTTGCAGCGCCCTCTCTAATTCGTTGTCCCTCAGTCCGCTGATAAAGCACTGAGCAGCGAGTTCCTCCCTAAATCCTTCCGGTGCTTCTGGATATGCCAGGTGTACCAGCCGACGTAAGTCTGCTTCAAATTCCTGCAGACTCTCTCCGGACCTCTGCAGGCGTGTCTTGATCTGGGCCTGGTAAAGTTGACGTCGATGTTGGTCGCCATATCTTCTGTCCAATGCAGCAACCAAAGCCTCATACTCCTGCTGTTGGGCTGCAGGAATAGTTTGTAGCAGTTCCAGGGCAGGGCCACGCAGCGCGATGACAAGTGCCGCTGCTTTATCCTGGTCGGTCCATCCGTTGGCAGCGGCGGCTGCTTCAAACTGGCGGTGGTACATCGTCCAGGTGGTTTGTCCATCGTAGGTGGGGGCCTTGAGGTTCGCAGTCCCAGGAACGCCAGGTGTCCTTGCATGTGCCTTGGTCTTCTGTATGTCCATCTCTAATTTTTCCATTTTCTGTTGAAGGCGCTCCTCCAGATCTTCTACGACTTCTTGGAAGTGGGCCTCTTGTCTTCGTTCCGAATTTTCGAGACTTTTCTGCATGCGGTCTTGATCTTCAATTTTGTCCTTCTGGCGACGTACTTCTAAATCTTCAACAATTTTCTCCAACCGTTCTTGTCTAATTTCTTGATTTTCTAGAATTTTCTGAACACGGTCCTGTTCTTCTTGTCTTTCTCTATGACGTCGCTCCTCCAAACGAATTTCCAAATTTCCTATTATTTTCTCAAGCCGGTCCTGTTCTTCTTGTTTTTCTTTCTTTTGACGCGCTTCTAAACCTTCTAACATTTTTTCTTGATTTTCCATAAGTATTTTCTGTAGGCGGTCTTGTTCCTCTTCTTTCTCTCTTCTCATATTCTCCATAAAATCGCCCAATAATTTGCTTACTTCCTCCATTTTCTTCGCTTGCTCCCTTGTACCAACCATAAAAATACTCTGATTCGGTCTAAAAATCTTCCAATCCACTTAATTTCTTCTTAAAATCCTCTTGAATCGCACTTCCGACACCAATTGTTACGGATTCCGTGGGTCCACTATTTAAACTCACGATAAAATACTTAACGAATTTATTTTCTCACTTTATACACAATTACTAACTTATAACACACAACAAACTAACTATTTATAAGATTCCTTCACCAAATTGTCCGATTTTCAATTTACACGCGGTATATTCAAATTTCAAAACTGTCTCAGTTGTCGATGGCTCCGGCTTATATACTCTATTGACTGCTTCTCGAAATTTCCCCAATTCTCGGAAAGCGTACTTCTTCATACCAGACAATTCTATTGTCTGATTCCCTTACTTCTCGACTTGACTAAAAGATGGCGCCTGAAAAAGTCTTTTAATTTCTGGCGGATACGTTGCGGTTGTGCAGGCAACCAGTAATACATTTTTAATTTCTGGCGGATGCGCCATTTTTCTTGACAATATAAAACCAGTAAGAGCAAATAGTACTTGACATTACATAGGTTGCCTTTTAAGTTTTTACCATCGCTTGTATCTTCGGTTGTATTCAACACGTCGCAACTATTCCATTGGAGGATCGAAGAACTGTTAATCCCGAATTGTATACAAGAATTTGTTTGCCAATGGTCTTCGATGAAATAAGGAAAAAGAACAAAAAACGTCGCATCATCCTTCATCACGACAGTCCAATCAAATTAATGTGTCATTGAAAAAGTATGAAAAAGAAAAGAAAAAAAAATCATAGAAATAGTCATTAGGCGATAAATTGGGTGAACCAATATACACCCAATTTTTTCTTGTTCCCAGCTGTCAAACAAAAAATGCGCGGATAGCGATTTTCATCACCTCAAGAAGCTGTTGGAGACTTTCAAAAGCATGTTTCTACGATATTAGCTTTGGAGTGGAAAAACTGTTTCCAGAATTGGTTTGAGCGTATGCAAAAATGTATACCGGGTGGTGCATCGTCGTTGGAAATATAGGAAATCCCATGCATCTTTTGAACTGTTCAAATATTGGCTCCCCTATTGATTTTACAGCGAAGTCGTAATTAGATTTTTTGAAGGTTTATGTATGGTAAATACACATGCCAAATTTGAGCAATTTTGGACCAGCCGATTTTGAGTAATTTATAAAAGATTGCAACTATTTTAAATTAAAACCGTAACTACAAAAAAACAAAAACACAAAGAAAACTACAACTTAAGTTATGTCGGTTTTTGACTAATGTTTGATTGTTACCTATTCAGTTTTTCTCAAATTACTCAAAATTGGCTTGTCCAAAATTGTACAAACTTGTGTGTTTACCAAACGTAGAGCTTAAAAAATCTATTTACGACTTCGCCATAAAATCAATAGGGGAGCCAATATCAGGACAGTTTAAAATTTGCATGGGATTTCCTATGTTTTCATCGACGATGCACGACCCGGTAGACCTTAAGGGCGAATATTTCGAAAAGCAATAAAACACTTTGTTTCGAACTTGTTCATTTCTGTTCGATATAAAAAATAGATAATATCTATATTATATTATTCCATGTTGTATGTTTTCTGTTTCGCATTTTATATCGCTTTGATATGCGGCTTGTGTGAGTATCCACTAGCAAAGGATGTTTCCCCGCGAGCGGTACCTCTGAAGTCCTGTTCGCGGACGACAAACGGGCATCTGTAAAGGACATAAACAAGCACCGAACTAGAATCTTCCGGTCATTCTCGGCCGCGTACGTTCAACAAACAAGCGGATTATTATACGGCGAAACGCAATCTACCACCTAAACCGGCGTGGGTTAAAATTGAGATGAATGCGAAGCACGTTACATAAGTCTTCGGCCGGCCCACGAGGCCTCACTTCTAAAGGACGACGGCCGCTGTCGATGTAATTGGCTCTAGGGTCGATATATTGTGTCGATACCGGGAAGTGTACGGGCCCTCGATTGAGACTTCACGCCCGGAGTACTTAGTCAAAACGTCATACGTTCTATCCATTCATATCTGAAATTACCCAAATAGAATATCGAAGTGTTTCAAGACGATTGTACTGCTATATAATATAGTTTTAGAGTTATAGTGGTAGATGCATGTATCTGTCAGCTTTATAACGATCTATATAAATAAAAATGTAACGCTGTGTGTTAGTGGGTGTTTAATTTGAAAATGGCTGGATAGAATTGACTGATTAATTTGTATTTTAAAATGTTGGGAATGGTTTGAATCGGTACGTGAAATGATTAATAAATATAAATTTGAAGACGCTTTAGAGCTCAAACGCACAGACGACCAGGTTGCAGCGACCAGCAATTGATTTAATGGTATTACTGGTCGCGGCGACTGAAAAAGCCACTGTTCATCGCTTGATTTTTTTTATCATTTGATTTATGAATTGGCCGTTAGCTGGTCGCTACGACCTGCCCGTCAGTGCTTTTGAGCTCTTAGAGTTAGTTTAGTTTAACTTGCTAACAAGTATTTATCTAACAAATTTGTTGGATCAAATGCAAGAAAAACACTAGTTACTAGTTAATAAAACAGATTTCTGATTGAGTGGCTTATCTATATAGAAAGGTCCACAAGCAAAAAAAAAAGGAAAAATCACACTTAAGGAAGAAAAATCTGCGGATATTATAGTTTATGTACTGTTAAACATTTATTGGTGATATATTGGTTTATCATTACTGGAAAATTTGTATGGAAAAATCAAATTTAATTATAATTAGATATCTCACGAAGTTTGACAATTTCTGACAAGGGTTTTAAACTTTTATTATTTCGTTAATGCTCTTTATTAATTGCTTTATTATTCGTACAGCGAAATTATGAGATAAGCTATCAGATTAAGGGGAATTACAAAGGAAGTACTGAACTTCGGTACTGAAATCGAACAGTCGAGTCGGTGTGTACGCATAAATTATTTATTGTATTACGTAGCAAGTTAATTAAATTACGTTCGGTAAAATGTACGTTTTATTATTGTTTCTTTTTATAAGATGCTACACAATAATCTGTAAACATATTAAAAGTATACGACTTACAAATATGTGTATGGCAACTTTATTTTAAGTGTATGACGGCAACAAAGTTTGTTCCTTTCCGACGTTTCTTAAAATTCTGTAGTTTTTTTTAATATCCTAATTCTTATTTTCTTGGTTTTTGGATATTAAATAAAGAATATATTATATTTCCCAATACAAACTAGCTCAATATCTATTATGCTTTACTTTTCTGTGATATTTCTCAATTTTTATTTGTAGCGTGTCTTAACGTCTGTTTTATTGGATATAACTTAAAAACACAAATTTATCCTGGGTTATAAACTCGATGACGAGGCTGCAGATGTATTCTGGAACGTTATTACCGATTCTTTCGCAAGTTTTAACAGCCAATAAAAATGAAACAACAACGTCAACACGTTAACCTATTTAGTTTCTTTGAAAACTGTCTTCTTTTCATCAAATACTTTGTTGAGAGTGTTTGTTGTAATCGAATTTTATAGGGCTTTACAAACTCTGCATGATCTGAAAAAAATTCAATAGGGCCATATTCAAATTTCAAGAGCATTCTCAGTTGTCGGTAAAATCCGGCATGCTCTATTCCGACTGCTTCTCAGAGTTTACGATTCTCGGAAGCTACTTCTTCCTTGCAGACGAAGATTCTATTGTCACAGTTCCACCTTCTCGACTTGACTAAAAGATGGCGCCTGAAAAAGTCTTTTAATTTCTGGCGGATACGTTGCGGTTGTGCAGGCAACCAGTAATACATTTTTAATTTCTGGCGGATGCGCCATTTTTCTTGACAATATAATATGGTATCACAATGATTGTTCTAGAATTTATGATAGGTTCATTGTACAGAGTGACTATTTTCAGATGCCCAGACCCAGACAGAATTAAAGCACAAGTCTTTCCTATTGTTTTCATGGAAATGCGAAAGGGTAACTAAATTAGTAACCAAATCTGACGCAAAAAAATTGCGTCACACTCTCACATCTCACAGATATAATACCCCAGATTATTCAATGTTTAGAACTGTCCATATAATGAGGTATATTACTTGAAATAGCAGCAAAATAATGTATTATATAATAATATGCAAGGGTGGTCGAACTGTATTCCCGGTAACTTCGGCAGCATATTCTGTAGATAAAATAAGTAAAAAGTTCGTATAAATGTATGTCCTAAATTGCTTAGTTTCAGAATTACAGGGTGTAGAAGTTCATTTTATTTCGATTTTTCGAAATAATTTCTAGAGTAAATTCAATATTTGGATGAGTGGGTGTCCTGACAGTTTGGCATGAGAGATTTGATTTTGATGTCAGTATGACTCCTACTTGTAGAGGGCGCCACCAACATTTTTTTTTTACTGGGTTGAAAGTAATTACGTTTCGTCCGTACCTGCATAAAATTACTGGGTAAAAAAATATACATTTACGACGTTTCTTGAGTAAAAAAAGGTCTCTTGGTAAAAATCGCTACGAGTAATGGTTCTCGAGATATTTGGAATTGAAATTATCAATACGTGTCGTCATTGACATAAACATGTTGATTAAATAGTTATTAGACTGTAAATAGGGAATGCAATCCCGCAAATGCTGGATCCCGCAAATGCGGGATCTCTCTGAGATTCCGCGGGGTCAAAGTTGCGGGATTTACCGTGCGGGATCCGCGGGATTGACCCATTACTACTGGGTAACCGAATCGATCTCGATTAGGGTCAAACCGTTTCGTTCCGGGCCGATGCGTCGACTGTCGGAACCCGGGGGATTCCCCTTACGGCTTGGCCATTAAAAATAAGTGAAACAAACAGGTTACTTGTTAGATTTCTTTCTGGCGTATGTGCGTAAGTGAAGAAAAGCGTTTAATTAGTACCTGTGGACAATTTCGTCAAATAAACTGCCGGACACATGTAATTATCGGGACAAGCAAAATTTTGGGGTAAATTTAAAGTTGAATAGGTATCTCTTGAACTAAAAAAGATTTTGGGATGCGGTTTGGACCAGGTCTTAGATGCATCTATTGTGATTAAGATGCTATATGGTTCGAAAATATATTTAGCGAATTCTCGTATAAAGGGTCTTTTATAAGAGTGTCAAAATTTGGTCAAGAATCTTTTTTACCGCAAATTTACAATTTTTAAAAAATCGAAATTTTACCAAGTACGACTAATCTGTATTGAAATTAGAAAAAACAATTAGATAGGTTTAAATGGTACAAAAAGCTTTGTACATTCTGCATATGCCAAAAAATTGTTGATATAGAGTGTATCTAAAAGCAGATAACCAACACAAGTTAAAAAAAACTTCAACATCAGAATAATATTTTTATTTATAAAATAAGTATATAAATTATAATAAAATTTAAGTTTATTTAATATTAAATATATTTTTTGAAAACCCTGTATACATCGGTCCAAATTTCAGTACAGCTAGTTTAAGATACACGCTATATCAATATATTGTGGGCCTATGCAAAATGTACAATGCCTTTTGTACCATTTAGGACCAAATGTATGACTATTGTTTACAGTCCCGCAATTTTGCGGATCCGCGGGATTGACTGCTTTAATCCCGCGGGTTTGCGGGATTGAGATTTTGGTGCGGGATTGCATTCCCTAACTGTAAACATAAATTTGAAATGTTTTTGTGCCAAAAGTTCAACAGAAACTGTTTTACCATCATTTTTTCGAAGAAAAATTTATGATTATTTACTCGATTTTTGATACTATACTATACTATTACGATTTTTTGTCAATAATGATATGTATTGACTATTTCCATTCTAAATATCTTGAGAACGGTTGCTCGTAGCGATTTTTACCAAGAAATGTTTTTTTCGTAGAAAATCACGGAAATGTATATTTTTCACCTAGTAGTTTTATACAGGTATGGACGAATAGTTATTACTCTTCAAAACAGTTAAAACACATGTAGATGGTGCCCCCTACAAATAGGAGTCATATTAACATCAAAATCAAATTTCTCATGTCAAAAAACTCCTAGACACCAATTTTTATTAAAATATTGACGATACTTCAAAAATTATTTGGAAAAAATCGAAATAAAAATTAAACTTTTACATCCTGTATACCATTTTACGACGTACACTTATACGAACTTTTTTACTTATTTTTATCTTTATAGTGTTGTATATCTCTATCTATAGCTTTATATATCTCTTAGAATATGCTGCCGAAGTTTCCGGAATAAAGTTCGGACCACTCTGCATTATTGTTAAAAGAGGAACAGAAACGTGTTTCGATTGAAAAAAAAACGTATTGTACGATTGAAAAAAAACCGACGTCATAGTGACTTTTGACATGCCAACCGATATTTTGTTTCGAAGCGATCATAATAATTATCTCATCTATTAAAAATGTTAAAACAGAATAAAAAGAGCATCTAAATACATGTCTATTTTTAAAAATTAATTTTACTGAAGAGATTCTTGTGGGGATAATTTCCGTTTAATTTGAGTTTATTTTTTGTTTCTTATAAAATTAGTTTTCTGCCATCACACAAATCATGTTTTATCACAAAACTTTCTGATCATAACGCATTTATAAAATAATAAGATGCAATTTCCAAAATAATGCATATAACTGAATCAGATGCAGCAATGGGTGAATAAAGTTACTGTTTTCTGTAAGAGAAAGAAAATAAGGCACATAAAAAAGAAAATATCACTCTGTACATTTTGTGATTAAAAATATTCACCTTGGGGGTGTCAAATATCTCCTTCACGTGATTAATGTTCATAATATTGTAAAATATGGAACCGATGTCGGTTTTATTTTCAATGTAAGAAGTGGGAATTCGTTTCTTCAAAGCCAGCCAAAAATCCTGAAAAATCGGTTTTTTAAAAACTCAAAAAGACTTTATAAAATCAATAATAAATTACCGGCATAATGCAAAAATTGCACAAAAGCATACAAGTATTGTCGTTCGTTCATGTAAATGAGTAAATAAAATAGCCTTTCATCATTAACTATAACATTGTGTAACATTATGATCAAAGCACTTTTTCTATAGAATAAGTCTGTATATACTACAAAAAGTGTGTATATACTTGTACCATCCTGGACACTTCATCTGCATGGTCTGTATTTTAATGCATGCGACAGAGATAATTATAAATCACTCGTTGACAGAGAGACAAAATAAAAAACGGCATACAGTGTTGCCGGTTTTTACGTGAGTGGGGGAAACGTATGAAGAAAAAAAGTATTTTAAAAACTTTCCAGTATACAACTGAAATAAATATAATATCTCTAAGCTAAATATAATCTATTACAACTGTAGAAAAATGAGTAACTAATTGTGAAAAATAAAGTTCCAAACCTAGATGCAACATTTTTCATAAACGCCTACTTGTGCGGTTTGAAATTTTAAAGCAAAATTCGGCAATTCGGCATAGAAAAAATGTATCAACCCAACTTTTATCTCTTTTTAATACATTTGATTTTTCATTAATTTGTCTACATCACTGTCTTACGCGTTAAATCCAGACCACGCAGTTTCGATGACCAGATCGGTATGAAATAATAACAATTTATCAAAAATATAAAAAAGAATACCAAACCAATGCAAACATTCAGAAATGTAGTAAAAATAGCCAAGCTTATTTAATTTTATTTTCTGGTGTCCTCTTTACAAACTTTTAGTATTAGTAAACTTTTAAAATTCCTATTTGTTTAAAATGCCTATAAATTAATCCTTTAAATATGTTACAATAAAATACAGGTAGTTGAATCTTCATAAAATAATTGACTCGTCCTGTATATATTAATAATACCCTATGCTCGAAAAAAGCGCCAAGTTAGCTTAGAAATGACTATCGATGACAGTCACCATATAATTTTACATATAAAATGATCTTCATTTCCAGGCCAACTCTGACGCCGTTTTTTTTTCATTAATAGTTCTAATCTACGACTTACTTCTGGAATATAAAATATCTGCATATTAACAATACCACAATTAATAAACTGCATGGTTCTGTTTATTGATTCAGTTACAAAGGCTAGCCAATCGAGGAAGCCCCATGAGACCTCGGGTTCTTTGTTTTCTGTAGTAGGAAGTTCGTCCAACACTTTTATTTCTATAGGGAAGACTTTAGGAACGATTTTTTTACAACGCTGAATTATAAGTTTTTCATTTTTACATGATTTCTTTTTTACCTAAAATAATCATATATTCAAAGTAACAAAACTGTTTTTTTAAAAAAAAGTAAAAAGTATTTCAAGGGTTTACATGTTTACAATATTATTATTTGTTAATGTTATTAATTTTATTTTATTATGATTACATGCGCTTTTTAGCTGATATTAGTTGTGTATACAACCGGTAAATTAATATGGAATATGGAAGTATCGGTATATAACGTTAATTATCTTTAATTGCCAATAGTCCTGAAGAACCCCAAGCACAAATTAACGAACTAATTACAGCCAGCAATAAAGTAGGTCTCAAAATTAATTTAGCAAAAACTAAAGTAATGTACTATAGGGATGTACGATTCGAATCGATTTTAATCGAAGATCGATCTTTTTACCCAAAAGATCGATTAAAATCGATCGATTTTTATCAAACGATCTTTTTGTAGAATCGATCTTTTTTTCAAAATCGAAGATCGATTTTATTTATACAGTTTTACAGGTTTATTTACTTGTTAGAATAAGAATAAACACTCTGAAACACTTTAGTTTTGCTTGAATATTTGTTTACTGTGCATCTCTAGATCTAGTAAAAATCCATCTAGCAATGAATTGAAAAATTAAGTATAAGTGGTCGCTGCCGCATGCGCTATGTTTGTTTTGTCACTTTGATATCAGATGTCAGATTTTTGTCGCTGATTCCCATATTTTTATACTTTATAACGTAGAAGATTCTTTGATTTTTGCTTATTTCCAACCAACTGATATATATCAAAATCACAGAATTTACCGGTACATATTCTTGTCAAAATCATCATAAGCATGGAAAATGCCAAATAATTATATTTTAATATTGTCATAGGTCATCATATTTTTAATTTTCATAAGTATATCTCGGTTCGTGAGTGTTTCTGATTTAGTTTGTGGTGACTCTGATTCAGTTTTAATTTTAAAAATGCTAATAAACGGTTTTACGATTTTTTTGTATCTAATTTTTTTTTATAATTATATCATATTTTGGTAATACCCATATTTTTATTATACCAGTACACCCAGAGTACACCAATATATTCAGAATCGAATATCGATATTTAATAAGATCGATCTTTTGTTGCCGATTTTTTTCTGGATCGATCTTGTTATGTCCGATCTTGAATCGATTCAAAATATCGATTTATTTTATTTTTGGAAAATCCCTAATGTACTAACTAGTAGACTAAAAAGACATTCTAATAAAATAACACAACAATGGAAACAGTAGAAGCATCTACAGGTTTCCTACGATGTTCTCTATGGGTATCTCGGAAACTACTGGAGATAGAGAGTCGGTTAAATGAAAGAATCGCAGTTTTGTGGGGTCATAAATATGCGCCTTTCAGATTTTTGAAAAACTTCATGGCTTACTATATATTTCGAAAAAAAAAAAGAAATTTTGGCTATTTTAAAAATTGTCCCTAATTCCATTATAATCTATTTTAAAAAAAAAGTTTTCAGATAAAATTTGTACATAATCACATCCCTAATAAGTTTGTGTTCACCGATTTTTTCTAAAGCCTGTCATTTTTGACATATGACACAAACATATGTTTTTTTAAACGGAAACCATAGTTGGCGATGACTTCATAAAAAGCGCCATTTTTAAGCTTTTCGGCGATATAAGCTATAATGTTTTTTTTTTGGAAAAATTACTGAGTTATAGCCAATTCTTATCTTTCTTGACTAATTCACTTAGTTGGCATGGTGTTCTTATTTTGTTATGATTTATAACTTATAAAAAGACAAAATATATTATTATATAAAGGCTCTTTACAATTTACATTCCACAAACTAAAACTAACAAAAATAATATCGCTACATACACTATAAGTTATTTTAGAAAATGTTTAAAAAATCCGCCATTGTTTTGAGTACATAAATGCATCTTTTTAAAACTGAATTTCTAGCTATTCTCACAGAACGACCGGTCGACTTTATTAAACTTCTCCTGTACCGCCTCTTCGAGTGCTTCTCTTAATTCATAAGTTCTTTTGTAAACCTTGTTGTTAACCATACCGCATAAAAAAATCTAAAATGGATAGGTCAGGTGATCGAGGAGGCCCATGAAATTGGCCCACCACTTTCTATCCCTGAGTCTACATAATTATAATTATGATATAAATAAATTTAACCTTTCTTTCATTGCGGGGGGGGAGGTCATAATGTAGTCATGTTGGAACCATTCTATAATGCGCGAGTATCTATAAATTTAACTTTTCTAACATGTCTTGAAACCGTTCTCTAAAAAATGTAAGTAACGTTCACCGGTCAACGTATCCTCGAAATTGTATGGTCAAGAAAAGTTGAACAATCCTACACCACCTACACGCTTTTCTTCATTTGAAAAATTCATATTTACAATTTTTGTTTATTTTAATTTACAAAGATTTTTCTTATTTTAATTTACAAAGATAGTTTTTTTTAGATGTGACAGTTTCTCATTTCTGATAGCAACGACGATGGAACTTGTTTCCATGGCTAACTAAGTGAAATTAGTCAAGAAAGATAAAAATTGACTATAACTCTTTATAATTTTTTGAAAGAAAAATACATGTAGCTTATATCGCTGCGAAAAGCTTAAAAAATGGAGCTTTTTGTGAAGTCATGGCCAACTATGGTTTCCATTAAAAAAAACATATGTTTGTGTCATATGTCAAAAATCACACAGGCTCTAGAAAAAATCGGAGAACACAAACTCATTAGGAATGTGATTATCTACAACTTTTATCTGAAAACTTTTTGTCTAATATAATTTATTTTAGACAAAAAATGGAATTAGGGAGAATTTTCAAAAAAGTCACTTGTTTTTTTCGAAATATCTAGTAAGCCATGAAGTTTGTCAAAAATCTGAAAGGCGCATATTTATGACCCTATAAAACTGCAATTCTTTCCCCATTTAACCGACTCTCTATCTCCAGTAGTTTCCGAGATACCCATAGAAAACATCGTAGGAAACTCACCCTGTAGGTATATTTGGGAGAACTAAAAAAACAAACACGAACAAAAAATCAAATAAAATCAAAACAAAACACAAAATTAAAAAGTTAAAAAATTCTTATCTTTCTTGACTAATTTCACTCAGTTGGCATGGTGTTCTTATTTTGTTATGATTTATAACTTATGAAAAGACAAAATATATTATTATATAAAGGCTCTTTACAATTTACATTCCACAAACTAAAACAAATACATGTAGCTTATATCGCTGCGAAAAGCTTAAAAAATGGAGCTTTTTGTGAAGTCATGGCCAACTATGGTTTCCATTAAAAAAAACATATGTTTGTGTCATATGTCAAAAATCACACAGGCTCTAGAAAAAATCGGAGAACACAAACTCATTAGGAATGTGATTATCTACAACTTTTATCTGAAAACTTTTTGTCTAATATAATCTATTTTAGACAAAAAATGGAATTAGGGAGAATTTTCAAAAAAGCCACTTGTTTTTTTCGAAATATCTAGTAAGCTATGAAGTTTGTCAAAAATCTGAAAGGCGCATATTTATGACCCTATAAAACTGCAATTCTTTCCCCATTTAACCGACTCTCTATCTCCAGTAGTTTCCGAGATACCCATAGAAAACATCGTAGGAAACTCACCCTGTAGGTATATTTGGGAGAACTAAAAAATCAAACACGAACAAAAAATCAAATAAAATCAAAACAAAACACAAAATTAAAAAATAAATGATGATTCGGTGTGTTCCATTTAAGTTATTGCCGTTTCAAGTTAGTAATTATTATTATTATTGTCACAGAATATTTAATAAATAAAAAAAAATCTGTGTATATTTGGTTTTTAAATCTGAAATAAGCCTAGAGAATGCAATAAAATCGTTACTGCGTATTCACAAAAATATAAATATTTCAAAAAGTAAGGTAGAACTTAATAGATACAAAATAATACATAATAAAAAGAAAAAAAGCAATAATTTGTCAATTAATTTAAAAAAGGATTACAACAGTCATGTATTTAGTAGTTTGTTAATCTTTATAATACTAAATATTCACTCATTAACTTGTTAGTGTATGACTTATTACACACATTACATAGAGCCTACCTTTTTTGTTATGACTGGCTTTTTTATAATAGTATTTGATATTATATTTATTTTCCTACTCTTTACATTATGTAAATCAATTTGTTTAATTATTTTATTGTATGGAGAATTATGTATTTTGTCTAAAATTAGATATTTGCATATATTCTTTTATTTTTCTATTCGTTATAGTGACTAATATGTAGGTAAAATATATGTTCCTACTTACTTTTAGTACAATATAGGTTTTTAGTAGTTGCTTCATCATTGAGAAAATACGAATATTCTTCACAATAACTTGGGTTACTTGAAAGGGCCGCTACACAGGCATAATAATGTATACATTTTTGTTTTGTACAATTTTTTGGAATTTTTTGAGCTGTAAAATACAATGAAGAAATTTTCATTTCTTAACATAGTTTTGATAAAAAAAAACATACCTGGATATAAATATTCTGTACAATTACAATAATATTTATCATATGCTTTACTTCTTCCTTTATTAATATTAAAATGGAGATACCCTAATGGTTGTTTTGGAGTTACCTGACATCTGACAGCCATAATATTCTTCGATACTTGCTGTACAAGAGGGCACGCATTATCAGATGCCAAGAGGTATAGTGACTGCTTTACCTCATTAGGTATATTTAGATCATTTAACATGTAATCATCAAAGAAAATTGGTTTTGCAACTACTTGACTCTTTAAAGCTAAGCTTATATGATCGCATATTTCTACATCTGCATTATTTTGAATTTCTTCATGGCACTTTAAAATTGAATTATCGAATGAGCTTTGGCAAGAGTCAACAAAACACAAAGCAGCATCAGATAAAATGTTATTGTTATCCTCCATAGATGATTGTAATAATGGCAACTGTACAAAACCCCGACATTCTGAAGCCATGTCCTTTACTCGTACAGAATAAACCTGTCTACTTGTGCCAGTAATTAATTTAACAGCATCAAATTCGTAAGTTGGATTTTCGGAAGATCTCAAAGATACCCCACAGTTCTTATTTTTACAAAAAATGCCTCTTGTACCATTATAAATACCACATTTTGAACATCTTTTGATACCCCTTCTTGTTGACTTGCCTAATCCTTGCAAAAGTTTGGAGGTCATTTCGTCGGTATTCATCTTTAAAAATACTTCTTTATGTTGTAAGGAAAAGATTTATTAGAAAAATATAAACATTTAATATTTACATTATTTACTAAAATAAAATTATAGGTTAAAATTTCATCTAGGGCAAATATTAATTTGGAACCTCTCCAATAGGTGGAAGCACATATTTTCTATAAAGCAGTGGCGGGATTAAAAGTAAAAAAACAAGGCCTAAATATAATTTTATTTATTATACAGTAAATTCAACACACATATTTGTTTATTAGTTTTTACATTAATTACGCCAAACAGCAAAATATTTTAATACAGTCGTGTATACAGAAATTGCGTATACAGAAAAGTTTTCCAGTCTTATTCAACAATTAGAGGGATTTTAATACGTTCACGACTTCTGCAACTGCATCTTCATCTGTGACATAGTTAGGAATGCTTTTATCAGAAATAACAACTTCAGCTTCACAATCGACCGAGTCATCTTTAGGTTCCTCTCTCAGCTTCTTGAAAGAGCCATGAATTTCTTTGGCTTCTGTATTCTCCAGTATATATTTTATGTTATCCTTGTTCACTCCCCCACCTGGCATTAAAATTATACGGTTTCCAGCCTGATCGATCAGTTTTTTGATGAGTTTAACTCCCATTTGAGCTGTTTGTTGTTTGCCACTGGTAAGAATTCTTTGGAAGCCAAGATCGATAATAACTTCTACTTCAATGGTAGGCCGTCGGACAAAATCAAATGCCCTGTGAAATGTAACGGGTAAAGGATGGCACGTTTTAATTATTTCTCGACAAGATTTCATTTCAACATCCCCATTTTCAGCGAGCGTTCCAAAAACAAAACCATCTGCGCCACTTTTACGGAGAATTTTAGCATCTTCCTTCATTACTTCCATTTCTTCTGGCTTGTAAATGAAATTTCCTGGACGACATCGTAACATACAAAACACGGGAACTTTTCTCGGATTCATATTTTGAATCTGAATCAATAGCCCGGGTGTTGGTGTTAGTCCGCCCTCTATGAGCGAGGAGCATAACTCGAGACGATCGGCCCCGCCGTTAAGAGCGGCAACTGCGGACTCCAAACTATCAACACAAACCTCCAAAACCTTTGACATTTTGGACTAACCTATTATCGAATGTTTACGGTAAATTTTTCACAATAATAACAAAAACTTCGTGTTAATTCGTTAGAAATGTATTACCTACGTGTTCGGCGGATTATGGCAAACAGTTTTAGACAGAGTTTTACATTTAACACTATTTGTTGTGGGTCACAGCGGATTATTTTGTAGCGATTTCCGGCACTGTCATTCGAAACCCGCCACCGGAGAAACGAACTGCGTTTGCGTGGATCTGGCTGCTGTTTTCCCGGTTTGGTTCAGCAGCGGCACGTTTTGCCCTATTGGCTTTCTTCTCTTCTAAATATTTTCTTTTAAGTTCCGCCAATTGTTCGGTAACTTTTTGCAAATCGGCTTTATATTCGGCAGATTTTAATTCGGTCATGTTTAATTCTGATACCATGCACTAAAAAGAAAAATTCGAAAATAAAAATGAAAGTAAGTAAATTTAAAATGTTCTTTTTTAGGAGGGCATGCATATGTTTATCAAATAAATTGAATTGAAATGGACACAAACCCACAGAATAAAATTAGAGCAGTTATTATTTGTAATTAGTTTTTACGATAATAAATATCGTATACCGGGTGCGTCTCAAAAGTCGCTCACCCCTATTTTTTTTTTATTTTAGGTAGAAAAGCGAGTTTTGGTATGTTAGTATATAACATAAATTAAGATTGATTGACGTATTCAATTGTTTTCGGTCACTTCCTGTTTCGCCGGAAATGACTACAACTTTTGATTTTTAAATGGCACCCTCGGTATATTTCTACTTTATTCGATAGAAAATGACACTGAATAGAATGACATGTCAACTTTTGACATTTTCGCATAAAAACAAATCGTATTTTAACTTTTAATCTAGAATGCCATGGCTGTGTTAGAAACACTAATTTTTAATCAAGGAGCCTTGGAAATATAGTTTTGATCGTCCAATGTTTTTCGTGTCTCGTCCTGGCCGGTTAAAAAATCCCAAATTGTATTTTTAATCATATCTCAATTTTTTCAAACGGAACAAGTGTGGCTCATTAGCATATTTGGAAAAAGCATTTTTTTACGAATAATTTGGTACCACACACTTGGTATTATTGTCGATATGAACCGCATGTTACAATTTCAAATCAACCATATGCGAAAATGTCAAAAGTGGACATATGATATGTCATTCTATTGAAAGTATCATTTTCTATCGAAGAAAGTTAAAATATACCGAGGGTGTCATTTAAAAATCAAAAGTTGTAGTCGTTTCCAGTGAAATAGGAAGTGACCAAAAACAATTGAATACATCAATCAATTCTAATTTATATCATACTAACATACCAAATTTCGTTTTTTATTTGAAAAAATAAGAAAGTTATAGGGGTGAGCCCTTTTGAGACGCACCCGGTATAGTGCCAATTTTAAATAATGTATATTTTGCTTTATTTTCTCATATTTTGTAAATTGTAACGTGAATTTGTAAAACTTTGTTGTGTCAAGAAGTTGCTTTTAAAATTATGTATAATTCAAGTAAGTACAATATGATCGAAAAAAAACACAGTGTCTGCGATGGCTATGAAATGAAGATCGCTGTCATTTTATATGTAAAATTATATGGGGAATGTCATTAATGTTCATTTCCAAGCCGTTTTTTTTCGATCATATGGTACTTATATCACAGCCTATTCATCAGACAGCCAGTCGATTCAGCTAGTTTTTGGTTACCAGCGGATCGTCTGTCGTGTTACGAATAAATTAATAGTCAGTCAGTCAGAGCACTACTCTCGATAGTTTTTTTATAAACGCAGCTTTAATCTAGCACAGAATCGGACTTGTTATACATAACGTAAGATAGCGGTTATCTATAGGTAGATATGCAACTAAGTTCCATGTAACTAATCGTAAGTCTGCTGTCTAATTAATTGGCTGTGCTTAAATATTGTAGTTTATAATCAAAGTACACATTTTTAGCTAGTGACATTCAAATAGTTTATTTACCCTTCTCTCCAAATACCAATATACAAACAAAGTAAAATATACAAAAAATATACAAAGTAAAAAATTAGGTAAAAGGGACTGTGTCGCGATTATAAAAAAACCGATACACAAAAACATTAAATGTTTTTATGTCGAAATGTTATGTGTGACTTTATAGAGTTCTGGTATTTCTAATGCTGGATTGCGGCGTAGACGTCCACTGCGAGTCCCTCTATTAATTTTATACCATAGGCAAAGGAGACTACAGTGGGCTAGAGAACACCAGAACTGGTTATTACCTCAGTGGAGAAACGTAATTTTCACTGACGAAACCAGGATAGGTTTGATCAGTGATGACTATCGTCAGCGAGTATGGAGGGAGGCAGGGAGGCAGCATCGCGTGAATACAGTCTTAGCTGTTGCTCCTTATCAAGGAGGAACTGAGATGTTCTGGGGTGGTATCATGTACAATAGGCGAACAGAGCTCATTCATATTCCTGAGGTGATAAACGCCCATTTGTATGTGGAAACTGTAATCACACCAATTATTTATCCTCTGCGAGAAGAAATCGGCAATGATTTTATTCTCATGGATGACAACGCTCGTCCTCACAGAGCTAGGATGGTCAAGGAAGCATTAAATGAAGGGGAAATAACTCGTCTGGACTGGCCTCATTGAACATGTCTGGGACTACATCACCAGAGCTGCATTTCGCAGAAATAACCCACAAAGAAATCGCCAGGAATTGATCATTGCCGCTCAAGAGGACTGGCAGAACTTACCTCAAGAAACCATAAACAACCCTATAGTGGGGATACTCCGACGACTTGATACACTCATAACAAATCGAGGAGGCAATATTTATATTAGTAACCTTAATTTGGTCAGCATTTATTATTTATTTATTTTTTTATTTTCTCTTTTTTGTCAAACATTTTTCTTTATGGAATTTGCATTTTTTTTGTATTTTGGCAAAATATATTATTGAACTTGGTGAAAGTTTTCCCTTTTTTGTGTTATTTTTTAACATAACTTTACCATCTATTGATTTCCACAAAAAATTAGTTTGAAATGTAATTTTTTTATTAAAATAGTAAGGGGGTGCAAGACTTTTGCCGATGAGTTACGTTCTAATAAAAAGCGAACTTACGAATTTACGGAATTTACCTTTAATCTATCACTTCTCGCTTTGAGTGCTCTCTGAGTTTTCGTCAACTGATCTTGTAGCCCTGGCCCAGGCTGTTTTGCTACTACTTTTCTTAAATTTAAGTAAAGTCGTTCTGCCTCTTTCAATTGCCTTTCCTTTTCAACTGCCTGAGTCGCTTGATTAATAAGTCTCCTATAAATTAACTAATATTAGAGATTGTTTTGTAGATACCTATTAACAGTATGTCCCCGGATTGTCTTTACAAGAGGCACAAAACTTTTTATTATTGACATTTTGAGAAAAATGCATTCTTCATAAAAAAAATTTGAGTTCTGAAATTGTTCTGAATTCTGAAATTTTCATACCGTTTCAGAGAAAATTAAGAAATACATGAAAATATGGTTGAATTTCTTCTAAGTTTGTTTTAGGCAATGATTGAAGTATAGGGAGCTTCAGTCTCCAAGTTATTAGACTGTTTGAAATGGATAGGCCTGGAGAATGCAACCTAGAGATCAGAAAAGAACCAAAATAGATCTGAAAAGGTCGCAGCGAAACACCTAAAAAAATGTTTAAATGTAATTAACATTCCATTGGTCAGTATCGTATATTTAACTAACAGATAGTACTTAACAAGTTCATACTTTGAATCTCAAGATCTGCACTGCATATAGAACCGTCTCCGCTGAAGCATTAATGTCATATCCGGGGTCCTCCTATTCACCTACTTGTAGAGGAGAGAAGAGAAAGATACAAAGGGATATCAAAACTGGAGGTAAGAAGCATACTGATAAATGAATGGCAAAAGGAGTGGGATCTAGATAGATAAGGTAGATGGACACATGATCTCATACCAGACATTAATACCTGGTTAGACAGAAGACTTGGAGAGACAGACTATTTTCTAACTCAGGCATTGACAGGGCACGGATGCTTTAACAGCTATTTATACAGGGTGGCCCATCGAAAACGTTCCGCAAGGCATAACGACCAGGGTAATTTTTTTTTTCAGAAAATTTAACAACACGTCAATTTTGTTTGTGAGGGGGACAACTATTGCCCCAAAAATGATTGCAAAATCTTCAACCCTCTAAGCGGGGGTGTCATCCCCCATTTTTTTTCAAATGGAAAGTGGGGTCAAGTGGTATCGCAATGAAAAGGGCTTTCTATTCTCTATACTTTCCGGCTTCGTTTTTGAAAATCGGTCGAATCATTGAGAAAATATGAAGGATTGAAATTTGAAAAGTTTATTTAAACATTTATCAGAGTAAATGATAAGGGTAAATTCCTTCGACCAATTTGCAGTTTTTTCTTATTATTTCTAGATGTTTACGCATTTCTTCACTTGCCACAAGGTTGAACGATCAGGTGCGGTAGTTGCTAGATAGCTGTTCTGTGACTTATGCGTTGAAGTTCTTCTCAATATCGTTAAACTTTTTAACAATTATTATGGTGTACCCACTTGCAGAAAAAGTGGAAAAAATCGAACTTTATTTTATAAATAATGAATGTGGCAATCGGGTTGCGCCATCCTGACAAACGCCTTTATGGCAAAATTGTTGGCGAGTTAGTAGCAAAATTTCTGGAAACTGGTTCCGTTATGAATAAAAAGAGGCAGAGGGAAAATCCTGTAGTAAATGAACGTATTGGGCCAAGTTGCCATGGATAGTACGCTGAGTACAAGAAAATTAGCCAATGAGACCGGCGGCGGCGGCGTGAATCGTACAAATGTCCAAAGGATAATAAAAAAAAACACAAGTTGCACCCGTATAAAAATTCAGTTGGTACAAGATCTCAACGAAGACAATTTTGATCGTCGCTTGCAGTTTTGTGAAACTATGACTGAACGAGTGGCGAATGATAATAATTTCCTATTTAATGTGTGTTTTTCGGATGAGTGTACCTACTTTCTTTTTGAACGATGTAGTTAATCGGCACAACTGTTGGTACTGGGCTGAGGACAACCCCAGGATTTTTCACGGGGTGCACACACAAAACCCTCGTTGGGTTGACACACAAAACCCTCGTTGGGAAAATTGAACGTGTGGGCTGGTATTTTTGGAAATTCTATTGTAGATCAGTTTAACGATATTGAGAAGAACTTCAACGCACAATTCACAGAACAGCTATCTAGCAACTACCGCACCTGATCGTTCTACCATGTGGCAAGTGAAAAAATGCGTAAACATAAGAAAAAAACTCAAATTGGTCGAAGGAATTTATCCTTATCATTTACTCTGATAAATGTTTAAATAAACTTTTCAAATTTCAATCCTTCATATTTTCTCAATGACTCGACCGATTTTCAAAAACGAGGCGGGGAAACATAGAGAATAGAAAGCTCTTTTCATTGCGGCGTCACTTGACCCCCCTTCCCATTTGAAAAAAGTTGGGGGATGACGCCCCCGCTCAGAGGGTTGTAGATTTTGCAATCATTTTTGGGGCAAAAGTTGCCCTCGCAAACAAAATTGACGTGTTTTTGGATCTTTTGAAAAAAAGAATACCCTAGCCGTTATGCCTTGCGGAACGTTTTCAATGGGCCACCCTGTACAAATAGCTGTTAATAAAAATAAAAGGAAGAGATCCCCCTCAAATTTGTGCATGTATTGCAAGGAAGTTGATAGTCTCGAACACACACTATTCCTCTGCACTGAATGAAAGCAGTTTAGAGAGTCATTCCAAACGGGACAGTGGCGGACAAGTCTTTAATGCTAAAAATATGATGCAACGGCTGCTGAGCGGTGAAACATCATTGAAAATTACATATAGATGCATTCGAGAAAAAATACAATCCAAAGAAAATAGAATGCAGGGCCATACCGCATAGAGAGCCTTCCAGCTGAAGTAATGCTCAAGCGGTTTCCAGCTGGATAGAGCGTTGGTATGCGAGGAGGGTTTTTTTAGTCGGTAGGAATCCGACACTACCCAACGGTGTCTTATGCAAGATTTTTCCCCTCCTCCCCAAAAAAAAAGTTCATACTTTTGCAAAATCTTTATTTTCTGTAACAGGTCCAGAACTTCAGGGTCGGAGCCTTCCAACTTCCTCCATCTATGTATGTTGAGTGGATTTTGCATCTCTTGTTCCAAAGCGGTACATTTCAATCTAGATTTTGTCAAATCCCGTTCTAAATGGAAGATTTCCTGCCTGAAATCGACCATATTCGTCATCGATTTGGACATGAGCAATTTCTCCTGTCTTAGTCTTTTCACCTCGATCTTTAGCAACTTAATATCTTCAAGTCGTTGATCATAGTGTGTTTCTCCTACAAAATTAGATTTATTACAGGAAATGTTAGTAAATTTGTTATTATTAAAGATACAGAGTATTTATCAACTAATAAGTAGAATTATATAGTATATAGCTCAATATCGTAAAGAGCCGGTAAGATGCAAACTGTCATCAGACAACAATGTGGAATACAGGACGTAGTGAGATGGGGTTGGCAAAGCAAAAGACAATGGTTTGCACACGTAAAACGCATGGAAAAAAACAGACTACCCCGAATAGCTCTTGAAGGAAAACCCTTGGGTAAGAGATAGCCGGGAAAGCCTCCAAAAAGATGGAAAAACAGTTGGCAGTCCATCTCCCAAGAACTCCTACAGAGGCAACCTTAAAACTAACAGATCGACTAGATCTCAAATAAGTAGAAGAAGAAGAATATAGTAATGAGCAAATGCAAGACCAATACTCCTTTGGTCTGAGTCTTGGTCTTGCTGTCAATAAGGAGTCTAGGTCTTTATCACATTCTTCTGTGAAGGATATACCGTACTATAAAAAAAGGCAAGTAGGTTTGGAAATAGTTCCCAATTTTCGGGATCGGAATCCCGTTTTAGAATCCCGGGATAAGAAACTATAATCCCGGGATAACGGTGTCCCGGGATTGATAACAGAGTGATAAATTTAATCTATAGAAACACTTAATAAAAAGCAGCAGTTACATATATCAAATAGAAAATGAGAAAGAGCTGTATTAAAATAGAAAAAATAAAGTAACATTCATATTTAGTAAGTAAAAAAATTGCAAGAAAAAATAATATATAGCAAACAAGGAAATAAACCTTTTAGATATATTGACGTTCCGCTTAGTATAAATAAAATATAATCTTTGAAAGACTAAAGCATATAAAGTCGAATCATTTTAGATTGGGCTGTCAAATAATAATAATAATTTTTGAAGATTATCCTGAGATTTAATTTCGATGATAAGCATACACCGGGATTTCGGGATCGCGGTTTGGAAACGACAATCGATGACATTCACCATATAATTTTACATATATAATGATAGTGATCTTCATTTTCATGCCAACTATAACGCCGTTTTTTTTTTCAACGTATAGCATATGAGCTTGCACGGTAATAGCTAAAAATGAGAAAACCCAGCTTCCAGAACAGACCTTAATCGTATTTGATAGTCATTGTAAATTAATATGGTTATAATAAGGATAAACTTATCACATACTATTTTATAAAAATTACCTCTACACAATGTAGATTGAAGGATCTTTATTTTTTCATTCAGTAAGGCAATTTCGTCGTTTCTTCTTACGAGTTGAGATCCGATGACATCTCTTTCGTTCATAAATTGTTCGATATCTTTAATCTGCTGCCTAATGGTACGTTCGTGGTCTAAAATCGTCTTATGCAACCGTCTTTCTTCTTCTTTTTGCTCTTTGATATCTTCCTTTAGCGTTCGTATTTGATTTATACCAGACATTACCTCTATCCTAAGCAAGAAAAAGCCTTGTTAAAGGTGATAAAAATATAAATCTCCTGATATTATGCAAAAGTTTTATGTAATGAAATTAAGAATTAATCGACTGTTGTGGAATCATTATTTAAACAAAAATACATCAAAACAAATTTTGGAGGAGACACTGTCAGTATATTAAAAAAAGCTAAAAAACAACGCCGAATGCAGGTCTGGGTGGAAAATTAGGTACCACCAGAACACCTCATCAATTAGTGTGCTGAGACGATGACCATTCGTACCATAAACTTTAGTACGACTGATATCGGAGATGAAGAACTAACGTCTGTAAAACCGTCTCAGATACTGGTTTTGTTAAAACCCTGAGACTGTATGATGAGTTATAATTCAAGAAAGGGAGACACAATAGATTTATAAGGTAGCGATGATATCCACAATCTAGTAGTAAAAGTATGTAAGCTTGATGTAAGTAGATGATATGAAAGCTTTTAGTTCATGCAACAATTCCATGACCAGGATTATAAACAAAAATTAAATCTCATATAGTCTTACTTGAGATTTTCTTTCTCCTTTGCGATCTTCCTCATTATATTCTCATCTTTAATAAGCAGTTTTTCCTTCACCGCAATGTCCTCTTTTAACTGTTCGGTTTGATGGAACACAATCTTCAGCTTCCTACGCAGTTCACAACCTTCAGCCGTAGCCTCTTGGACAGACTTTTGCAAAGCGTTACGATCGGCACGTATGGCTTCGTACGTGTTCTGCTGTTGCCTGATTTGATTCTCGTTCTCGGTAATCGTTTTTTTCAGGTCGAAAATGAGGCCCTTCTTTTCGCGAATGTCGTCCAGGTTGTCTTCGATCGTCTTGGTCAGGTCTTGTTGTTCTTCCGCGAGTCTATCACGTTCCACTTCCAAATGATGAATCTGCTTCTTGTGCTTACCGCTTTCGATGAAGAAACTGTCCAGTTCCAGTTCGAGTTTCTTTTTGCTCTGGTCTTGGATTTGTATAAGCTTCAACTGGTCGCGAGCCACGACTTGCTGTCTCAGGATGGTTTTGTTGAGCACGTCCTTTTCCTTGTTTATCGTTTCGATGATGCGCTTGTCTTCCATCGCGAACCGCTTGTAGTCGTCTATTTCGTGTTCTAGGAGGGCAATTCTCTGACGCATCGAGTTCTTGTCCATCAGAGATTCGTCTTTTTCTTGATTTACTACTATCAGTCTCTTCTCGAGGGCGTCCTTCAACTTGGCTATTTTGGACACGTCGTTTTTCAAGCGCATTACTTCTTCTTCACCGGCCTAATATTATCATAAAACATTGCATTTAAAAACAAATTATTTAAAGATAGATTTTTGTTCTACAGGGTGTCCAAGGCTAAGCGTGCATTAGAAGTTTCTAGAGAACTACAACATCTAGCTCGGAAATTTTTTGCACCTCATAGTTTCACAACGAGATCTATCGATTAAAAATATTTTCAATATGGCGGCACTTCCAGAAATACCGGAAGTTGACAGCAACTTTCTTATTTCAAATGGGTGGTCCCATTTTTTATTACATACTTAAATTATCTGTAAAACTTTATGAATTTTGATATTAAACACTCTATATCTAACATAGACTGTTTTTGAGAAAAAAAATATTTAAAATTTTTGAACGAAAAAAACTGCCTGTCAAAAATATGGGTATAGCCTAAACGTCAAATTTATTGAATACCACAGCCACTATGACATAAAGAGAAGACATATGGCTATCTACTTCCAAAATTAAATTGTTCGAATGTCATATAATGACATATAATGGCGTAACTGTCGCGGAATTGATCAATTAAAGAATTATCATAAATATTTTTTTTCAAATGAAAACCCACTTTTTTTATTTCACTAGTGAAAAGGTTTTTCAATTCATTACTTTTTGCCTATATATGTTCCTATACTGTATATAAGTAATTGTTTTTAAATTATTTAAGATTTAGTTTTAAAGCGTATATTTTTCTTGATTTTAACCAGTATATAGCCTCTGACTAAACGTCAAGTGATGTAAAACCGAGTGTAAAACAATAGATGTGGCCATGTCATATTGTGACATTTTGTTCATAAAGTATGCGCCGTTTTTTGCGATCATATATACGGTATATTAATATTATTATCAACTATTAGATATCACTAAAGAGCGAAAAGTACGACATATATTTTTATAAATATACTTTTTAAACTCTTAAGCGTACAGTATTTATAGTATAAAAAATTCAAATAGTTAGTTCTTTGACAGATGGAAATAAAGTGTCTGATTGTTTGACACTTAATGTCAAAGTAATTACCCAAATGTCAAAGTAATATACCCCATACAGCCACGGTACGTACTATGTACGTACCTGGTACGCAATGTTGGGACGAACGTCAGGTCCCTGGTACGTACAATGTACGTACCGAGGACGTACATTTTCCAACGCTCTGTACGTTCCCGGTATGTCCCTGGGACGTGGCAATGTACGTACTATGTACGTCGCATGTACGTACTATCCAGGTACGTACATTTTATGTTTTGTTCCGGACCAAAACTGGACGTAAAATGATCGAAAGTACGTACAATGTACGTACTATGGACGTTCAATGTACGTACTATGGACGTACAATGTACGTACTATGGACGTACATTTTTCAACGACGGTATACGACCTAGGAATTTAATTAGAAATAATTCAATGGAAGTCAGCTTAAAATATTTATTAATATAAAAACTCAGGTACAGGGTCATCCCTTATGTCTTGATACACCCCTGAGTCTAGCTTCGGTCCGGCAACTACACCCTTAGCGCACTCTGTCTTTTATTGGATGTTGATAGATATTTTATTTTTTTATTCTCGAACTGCTTCTAACTACAAAATACAAAAAGATAACTAAGTATTCAAATATCTAATTCTTGCCTCTGTTTTGAAAAAATTGAATGAGCCGATTCTCAATCATTCGAGGTTGTGTCTGTGCTAGGTGAAATAGTCACATTATATTATTACACTTTAACTTACCTTGAAACAACGAGCAACGAAGGCAACAACAAAAGAAAACAAGGTCGAAGCCAAACAACCTACGGCCACCATGACACACAACACAATCGAAAACTGGATCGGAGTAGGTGCGCACTCAGTGTATTGTTGTTTTTATTTTTTACGTTGATTAATAAAAGATGGAACTACACTGAGTGCGCACGTGCGCTCTAGCTCTGCCAATCGAAAACGCCATTAGAAACCGCCCGACTTCCGATTCCGACAAGACTCGAATGTGAACGAATAACTTAGCGAGAAATTTAAACATAGGACTGCATAATTTTTCTGTTAGGCTTGATTGCATAATATATTGCATTTTTAACCCATCAGATTTCTTCAAAGGCTGTCATGCATTATGGTCATTGGATAATTTAGGAAATCATTTTTTTATAGCGGTCGGGTTAGATTTATTAATAAAAGAAGTAGAGGTAGGTTAGAGTGATTTGAATTAACGTTAGCCTAGAAAAGATCCACTGATCCAGTCCATTCATTATTATTGGGTATATCTGACCAAAATAATCCAGTCATGATATTAAAATTAAATAACATTTTGTAATGCGTTTTCAAAAATGTTCAAGATACATACGTAGTACGTACTCACATGTACGTCCGTAGTACGTACTTGCATGTACGTCCGTAGTACATACTCGCATGTACGTCCGTAGTACATACTCGCATGTACGTCCGTAGTACGTACTCGCATGTACGTCCGTAGTGAAGTCCTACAATGTACGTAAATACCGTATGATCGAATAAAAACGGCGTCAGCGATGGCTATGAAATGAAGATCGCTGTCATTTTATATGTAAAATTATATGGGGAATGTCAACGATGTAATGCTAATGATTTCCAAGCCAACTGGACGCCGTTTTTTTTCGATCATACGGTAGTACGTACATGGGGCACGTACTATGTACGTATACTTTTGTACGTACATAGTACGTCCCTAATTGGTCCCGGGACGTACCGACGCCGACGTAAAATGGACATAAAATGTACGTCCCTGGGACGAAGTGTGCTGTATCGGACGTTTTAAAATATAACCTTAAATAACTTAAAAACGATTTATTTTAGATATAGGAATATGTATAGGCAAAAATTAAGGAATTGAAAAACCTTTTAACCAGTGAAATAAAAAAACTGGATTTCCATTTGAAAAAAAAACATATATGATAATTCCATGACAGCTACCGCCATTATTATATGACATTCGACCAATTTAATTTTTGAAGTAGATAGCCACATGTCTTCTCTTTATGTCACACTGGCTGTGGTAATCAATAAATTTGACGTTTAGGCTATACAATTTTTTTCGACAGGCAGTTTTTTTCGTCCAAAATCGGTTAATGTTAGATATAGAGTGTTAATATCAAAATTCATAAAAATTTTCAGAGAATCTAAGTATATAATAAAAAATGGGAGCACCCATTTAAAATATGAAAGTTGCTGTCAACTTCCAGTATATCCGGTTAGTGCCGCCATATTGAAAATATTTTTATGAATAGATCTCGTTGTAAAACAATGATGTGCAAAAAATCTCCGATTTAGATATTGTAGTTCTCTAGAAAGAGTTCTAATGCACAGTCAGCCTGGATCTCTAAAAAGAGAAAAGAGAGGCAATGAGCATCATGAAGAAAATCTAAAAACACTCTTTGCACTGAGGAAATGAAAGAGCGGATTCCGCTATGAAATGGTAATTGGCGGATACGAACTTAGTAGTGCCTTTGAAGATGTCTCCTATCTCCCAAAAAAAAAGATATGGAAGAGGTACGATTTAGGAGCCAGTATGGTATATAGGCGACTTTGGCCTATTAACTTTTTATTTACCTTTATTGTTTCAGAATTCATAGATACAAAATCATTTTCAGTTAGATATAGTGATGTGCAGGTCGGAACGTGCCTCAGGGAACATTCCCATGTTCCGAGAATGTTCCGGGAACGTTACTCTAAGGTCGGGAAAGTGACTGAAATTCGGGAAAGTTGTATTTTGATGCGAGTTGGAATATTCCTCGGAACATTTCCACTTTTCGGGAACTTTTCTTAAATTTCGGAAAAGTAATCAAAACATTGGAAAAGTTATGAACAGGCCTTGACAACAGTAACTTGATTTATTATTAGATTTATGAGAATAATGAAAATTAAATATATTTTGAAAGTTATACTTTCTTAACTTTATCACTTTTCTGCTTTGGGGAATATGTCCAATTTTTCATAACATTAAAATTTTTTCCATTCCCATCACTATCCCGATTTGGGGAACGTTCCTGGGAACGTTCCCAGGAACATTCCCTCAAAATGAGATTCCCGGAATGTCCCCATATCTAGTTAGATACGAATACATTTAGAAAATATCTGTACTCACTTTTACCTTTACATAACACAACCAAACTTATATGGAATCATTCTTTATTTCTGACTAAATTTCTTGGAAGGATAAAAATTGGTATACAACTTTAAGATAAGGCTTTTTGTTGTAAATAAACATGATAATAAAGAATAAACGACTGCTGCGATTTATTTTCTTTTGAATTTTGTGTTTAGTAGTAAAATCACAATTGTCCGGTAATTTTCATTCGAACCATAAAATAAAAAAAATGCTTACTAAAGATGTACAGAGGGGAAGAAATATTGCTCTCATTGAAGAAGGAATGCCCCAAAGAGACCTAGCAGAGATAGTGTGCGTTACCCAGGCTGTTGTATCGAAAACATAGGCAAGGTACTTACTTGGAATTAGGAACACACAAGGACAGGCCCAGACAAAGTCACAACTGAACAACCGCCTTGTGTGCCATATTGCTAGAAGAAATCTCAATGTTTCTCATCCAGAGCGACAAATACAAGTTCTGGCAGCTACAGGTGTGAACGTTTCAGTTAATACCATAAGAAAAAGACTTCGTACTCGAGGGTTTTACAGCAGGAGAGAGCTACGGATCTCACAGTTACCTCGGCAAAGTAAAATTGACCGGCTAAATTGATGCCTCCAACATCAAAACTGGATAACTGAGAATTGGTAATTTTTTTTTCGGATGAGACCAGAATTGCCCTAAGATCAAATGATCATTGAATTCGGGTTCTCAGAGCTTGAGAAGAAGAGTGAAACTCCAGGCTGCCAAATCTGTACCAAGATATAAAGGAGGAACTGTAATATTCTAGGGAGGTATTATGCTGGGAGCAAAAACTTTATTGTTACCACTTCAACAAACTTTAACGGGTCGGAGGTATGTTGATTTAGCTGCAATTGGGGATAATTTTAATTCCATGCGCGATAGTGCACCTCCCCATACCAGTAGAGTGACTAGAAAATGTCTTGAAACGGAAGGTCTCATAGTTTTCGATTGGCCTGCATGTTCACCAGATCTAAACCCTATCGAACACTTCAAAGGAAGAGTTAGAGCTCGTCGAAACAATCCAGGAAATCTCGCACAGTTGGGTTTTATTGACGCAGCATTAGCAAAATTGGAAAGCATGTCAGCGCGGATAGACGCTTGCATAAGGGCTAGATGTGACAAGAAGGATTATTAAAATTATCAATTTTCTTTTTGTTTTTGCTTTTTGGCCATTAAAAATTTAAATCTTAATTTCGTTTCAGAAATCAAAAAAATAGCATTGTGTTTATTTTGGGAACTGATTATTTTTTCTATTGCTATCTTATTGCTATATATATTATTTTTCATTAAAAGTCATTGACAAGGACTGAGTTTTATTTATAAACACAACATTTTCATACGTCTCAAGAATTATGAAAAGTAATAGATGATTCCGCATATAAGTTTGGTTGTGTGTACATACCTTTATATCAACCATTTTCGATTGGTACAGTTTTTTCAGTTTATCGAAATCGAATATCATGTTGTTGTGGTCGTCGTGCAGCTTTGCCAACTTAGTGACGTTCTGATCGTTTTCTTTTTGGATTTTATCGTTCGCCGTCTTCTGATCCTTGAGCTCTTGTTCGAGTCGAGCGATGCGCTTGGTGTGCTCGGAAATCACGCCGTTCAGTTCGTGCAACGCCGCCTCCTTGTCTTCTATTTTGAACGAAATTTCCAACAGGTCGTTTTCCAGTTTTTCTTTGGCACGTTTACCTCGTAGAATTTCGGCGGCTTGATCCTATATTAGAAGAGATAAATGATAATGCATTCTGTACTTCTTTAGCATTAATTACTAGGGTTGTTTTTTATATTTTCCATATACCGGGTGCGTCTCAAAAGTGGCTCACCCCTATAACTTCTTTATTTTTTCAGATAAAAAAAACGAGATTTGGTATGTTAGTATATGACATAAATTAGGATGGATTGACATATTCAATTGTTTTTGGTCACTTCCTGTTTTACCGGAAATGACTACAACTTTTGAATTCTCGCTTAATAAAAAATCGTAATTTAAAATTCAATCTAGAGCGCCATGGTTATGTTATAAACACTAATTCTTAATCAAGGATCCCTGGAAAAATAGATTTGACTATCTAATGTTTTTAGTGTCTTGTCCTGGCCTGTTAGAAAATGCTCAAATCGTATTTTTAATCATATCTCATTTTTTTCAAATGGAACGAGGGTGGCTCATTAGCATATTTGGAAAAAGTATTTTTTTACGAATAATTTGATACCACACACTTGGTATTTCAAGTCAAATTTTCATTACAAACCACAAGTTATAATTTCAAATAAACCATATGCGAAGATGTCAAAAGGTGACATATGATTTCTATCGCATAAAAATACCGAGGGTGCCATTTAAATATCAAAAGTTGTAGTCATTTCCGGTGAAACAGGAAGTGACCAAAAACAATTGAATATATCAATCAATCATAATTTATGTCATATACTAACAAACCAAATCTCTTTTTTTTTAAATTAAAAAATAAAAAAGTTATAGGGGTGAGCCCTACTTTCCCTACTTAGGGGTGAAACTACTTTCATATCTCATAATTTTTCTATTATACCAACCTATACCTATCTCTAATAGTTTTTGGGATAAAAAATAAAACATGTGTAAAATTGACAAAAACCTTAGCGTGAATAAGCATTGGTAAAATCATGAATTAAACACTTTTAAAATTGCAATTTGGGTTATAAGTTAACGAAAGTCGATATATTCGATCTGTCTGAATAAACCGATTGGATATTACACAGGGAGAGCAACAAAGATTTGAGCATTTCCGTTTGTTATGAAATTGCTCAAATCTTTGTTATTTTAATTCAAGCCTATGTATATTATTTAAAAAATCAAAAGACTAATAAAATTGCTTTTCAACTATATATCATGTTATCATGTTATAGTCTATAAAATGAATAACTTTGAATTTTGACCGTTATCTTTACCAACATGGCAAATATATAATTCCTCTATCAAAAAAGTTACTGATACTCTTTAAATTGAGTGCCTGAACGTAGGTAAAAAAATCAAGTAGGTAACTCTTTTAACTTTCGTGAAATAGAAAAGGAAAATAATAAAACAAGTGACAATTCTTCCTCTTCTTGCAAATCAACACAAAATGTCGTCAAAAGTAAAATGTCATCAGCTTTTGACATTTCTAAATATCAGACCAATACCGTCTCTAATAGAACAGCCTCGGAGCGAGATTTATGACGTCACGCTAGTTAGATACTACGGATTAATAAATATGTTGTAGAATACATGGAAAACATAATTATTCCTCGTATTTTTGATTTGTATTTTAAAAATGATATAATTTACATGAAATATACATAATATACAGTTAATAAATACAATATATATACCTATTTATAGTAATAAATACTTTGGCAAATAAACTATGAACCATACAAATACAGTAAATGTTTTACAATATACAAATAATGAATAGGTACAAAAGATAATGGGTAAAATGTAAAATATATTTTACATTTTGGGGTTTGAAAATCGATCTAATTTAACAAAAAACATTCAATATCTACTAATAGTGATGTATTGTTATTAGTGTTCGAAAAATTATATTTGCAAATAATACAATATCATAGAAAAAAAGGCGTCATTTCGAAGGCGGATTTTTTTGGTATTTAGGTTCGGGAAAAACGCTGATTAAGTTTTCATTTGGTTTTACATCATTTTTATTTGGTTTAAAAAAAACGTTTCGGCTAACATTATAGCCTTCATCAGTGTTGTGTCATATGAAAAAAATAGTGTCGAATATAATCCAAAAAATTACATATTAAAATATTCACACCACACACCACATACCTAATGTTTACTGCAATTAATAAACTAATATAAACTTGTCAAAAGATGACCACATATTTTTTTAAATTATTATTCTTAACACTAAAACTACCTACATTGACAATGGAGTACGATTTCAGCCATATTCTAAATCATTTACTGCATTTATATGGTTCATAGATTATTTGCCAAAGTATTTATTACTATAAATAGGTATATACTCGTATATTGTATTTATTAACAGTACATTATGTATATTTCATGTAAACTATATCATTTTTAAAATACAAACCAAAAATACGAGGAATAATTATGTTTTCCATGTATTCTACAACATATTTATTAATCCGTAGTATCTAACTAGCGTGACGTCATAAATCTCGCTCCGAGATATATAGGATTATATAATATATCTATTAAAGACGGCATTGCATCAGCATGGCCGCAAGTTGCTAACCTAATAAAATTAACACTAGAAAAGCCCGCGGGAACTGTCAAATTCAAAGTTATTCGTTTCACAGACTATATCATGTTAAGTAGAGCTATTTAAAAATTAATAATTCTATTATTATATTTTCATTTTAAGAATTTCGTTACCATGATAATTTTAGAATTTTAGCACATAAATTCTAATTGATACTATTTATATAGAGTGTAGAGATATCTCCCATGCGAGTGTAGAGGTATCTCCCAAATCTCTACGCTCCATAATTGATACTTATAAAGTTTGAATATTTATCATGGTAACGATTTTCTTTAAAAGAAACAATTATAAGTGAGTTATTATCTTTTAAATGGATTTACTGAAGAAATCAGAAGGTTTAGGTATAGGAACAAGATATATCGTTGAAAAGAAATTTTATTTGGGTTTCGATTTTTTAAATAATATACATAGGCTTGAATTTAAAATAACAATAATTTGAACGACTTTATAACAAACGGAAATAATTATTTTTTTCTGACCTCCCTATTTGATATCCAATCAGTTGATTTAGACAGATTTTAGTTAAGCTAAAAGTAACAAATTTTAGCTTTCAATATGCCGAATTTATGATTTAACCAATATAATTATTCAAGATCATGTTTTTGCCAACTTTACACATCTTTTATTTTTTTATTTCGAAAACTATCAGAGATTGGTATGGGTTAATATAATAGAAAACGTTTGAGGTATGGAAATAGCAGGTCCTAGACACTCAATAGTAATTTTATGGAACTAAAAATTTAGTTTCTTCTGCATCGCCAGGTGGCGCAAAAGACATTAAAGTACAGGTTTCTAATTTATATATGAAGGTGACATAACAGCCTCTATATTTACTACCGTCTATGGTCTAGTTGTCAAAATGTTGGTGATCCGTCAAGTTATTTTTAAATCATTTTTAAATAATTATTAATTCAGATATTCCTGATTTGCCGGAAAGTTCGGTGATTTGTGTTTATAGTTTATGTTTTTATTCATTTGTGCATTTTGATATTTACAGTCGATCATTATTTTCGTGCTGGATACTAAACATTTTTATTAAAGACATTTTAGACTAGAGAAATAATACATTTATGAACAAACTAAAAAAAATGTTTAATCATAAATAAGTAAGTACATAGTTGGTAATATAGTATTTTTAGTAATAGTTAAGTACTAGTCTATACTATATTATAATTTATTTGTTAAATCAAAAAAATAGGCGGTATGTGCTCTATTGTTGGTGTTTAAAATGTATGTTTTCATAATTTTATTTTTAGTTTTGAATGTGTTACACTTTTAATGATCAAATAAAACATAAAATATAGTAAACAAGTCTATATTTATTATTTTATATTTTACAAGGAATAATTTTGCGCTTGAATAACGTTACCGGTTTGGTTAGCGTTAATAAACAACGGAACGCTAAAATTATGTTATGCTAAAACTCTCCATTAGTTTCTTCCGGATCACCAGGTGGCTCTAAATGATGGACTTATTTGTTTTATATCAGTGTCCAATCTATCTCTAGTACGTGACATTAGTCTATGGGAAGTAGTTTGTTAGCAATATTCTGAGAATTTAGAATAATGGATTGAATAATGACAAGACAAGTGACATCTGTCTAAAAAAGACAGCGATTTAGAGTGACAATTTGGTTATTTAAAATTTAGAGTGGCAATTTTGATTATGCAAAAGAAATACATATTCTATGAGTTTACTGGTTACCTAACGATTAACATTAATTTAAAAATAAATCCCCAACATGAATAATCTTTGAACAAAACATTTAAACAAAAACAGACCATAGACTACACAAAACAAATTGTTGGTTAGTAGCAGTTAGTAGTAGTCGGATATATAGATGTAGTAGTATTTTGGTTTAATGGCCACAGCTATCCGGCCGGGTAATAGAATTATCGTTTTTGAATAAAAATGAAAAAAAAACATAAATTTATAAAGCTAGAGTACTATACGGTTTTATATTAACTCTTTTTTTTGAAGTTTATAAAATGCATTCTTAAAAAACACAACCTAACCAACTATATCCTTCCAATCCTTCAATTTAATAGCTGTTAGTACGAAGTTCCACTTCAAATATGCGCACATAGTGCACACACAATTTTTTTCTACCTCTAATACCTCTAATATTCAAAATATAAAAAACCCTCGTATAAAGTATTACGCTTCGTCCTACGTGGCAGACAAAAGCGAGCGAGCGACGCATGCGCGACATATTTCAATCGTCTACCATGCCGTTTTACGCTTCGTCCTATGTGGGAGACAAAAGCGGGCGATGCGAGCGACGCGGCCTTATCAAAAAACGTTTTCTTATGAACAAATAATAATTTCTTATGAAACTTATGAATTAGCTCTGTTATCTACGCTTATAAAGGTGTTCTGCATTGCCGACGCAGGACGATTTCAGAAGAAAACGGTGTTTGAAAAAACACTTGTCGCTCCCATCGCCCGAATCGCCTGCTTTTGTCGCCCACGTAGGACGAAGCGTTAGTCGCGCCCATCTCCTACCTAGGACAGCTTCGTAAGAAAATGTTGTTTGATAAATACGCGTCGCTCGCACCGCCCGAATCGCGCGCTTTGGTCTCCCACGTAGGACGAAGCGTTAGAAAAATTATTTTAGATTTAGCCTCGTCGCACGTATCGGCTACAAGAATCGGCCGATATTGGGTACCAATCTTTCACATGTAGCCGAATTTTTCCCAGACTTTGAGGAGGACTATTGTGGGAGCATTTTACACCTTGAAGGTAACGCGGGAAAAATTCTACAACTATTTTCTAATGTAAATTTCTTCTTTTGGCGAATTACACTGTCAACTTATAATTCCGAATACTAACCTCTAATTGTCCTGATATCTCGTTGAGACGAAGATCAGCGTCAGAATTCTTTTTCTCTAACTCTTCTTGATAATTGAGGGCGTTGTACAGTTTGGTACTCAGTTGAGTCACTTCGTTTATCAGCTTATCGCGTTCTCTCTCCAATCCATCCTTGTTTTTGGTCATTTCCCCCCCTCTATATTTACAGATTTGTATTTTAATAAAATATGCCATAGTTCGATACTATGGCATACTAAATGGAAAAAATAGAATCATTTTTAATCAATTGATAAGTGTAACTCTTATAATGTTATAATACCATACGATTGAAAAAAACGACGTCAAGGACGGCTGGGGAATGACAATCGATGATAATTTTTGGCGAGGTCAAGCCCTAGACGCATTTACTTGGTTTACCCGTACTCTTCTATATTTTTTTATGACGTTTTCTGCCAGTTGGCCTTAAGAAGGTTGTAATTATTTTTATATTGAGTAAAATTATTTTTAAATTAAATAAAATTTAATCTTAATAAATTGTAAGTTTTATGTCAACTTTTAGTTAAAAGACGTCGTTTTATTTTCGATCATAGGGTATAATAATAATGCTAGGATTATTTTAAATGAACCTTAAAATTAAATTATTATCGTTGATTGAAAGAATTGGGAAGATAGCCACCTAATGGGCGAATTCGTGACAAGGCTGATTTGATTTCCCCCTACGTCTTAAGTGCTGTACGATGGAGACACCAATCGTTCTGCGGTCAACACATAAAATACTTATTTCCTCTAAATCGGCCAGTGAAGGTATATCGAAGACGGTGTAGATCTAAAAGCGACACTGTTGCCATATTAAAATGTGTAATATCTGTAATACGTTTAACAAAAATATCTTTGAATGAAAAATCCGCGTTAATGTATTGAAAATTTATTCGCGTTAAACATAAAATAAACAACAAAAATATAAATTCCTTTATAGGTACTGAATATATCGTATGATCGAAAAAAGTCGATTAGTTGGCTTGGAAATGACGATTATTGACATTTACAATAATATTTTACATATGAAATAACAGCGATCTTTATTTCCAAGCCAACTCTGACGCCGTTCTTTGTTTAATAATATAATATTATATTAAATTGTTTAATGATAGAAAATCCGTATTATTAACGCACTGTACCCAAAATCCGTAAATCTACGGATTAATCAGTAGTTCTGACAACACTGTCTTCGGCAACCACTCACTCTGTCGATTGAAAGCAGAACTACGGTATAGTAATTGAAATTATTTTTATTTGTAACTTTCGAAACCATAAGAGTTATGGAACATTATGTTTTTTGTTAACCGCATATATTTGTGTTGAAGAGCCTCTGTGAAATTTTATTTCCATAAAATACTAACACTCCCATGTAGATTTTATATAAATCAAGTATTTATTTTTATTTACTGAAACTGACGGTTCTACTCATAATATGAAATCAATATGTAATAGTTATTTACAGTACAAGTGTGTTTATATACGAACATGATTACAAAAAGTGTGAACGATTAACCAAACCAAATCACACGAGTGTTGTAATTATGGAGTGTAGAGGTAAGGAGAAACAACTCTTACGGGACTTTTATTGAAAAAGTGGTCACAAAATGGGAAGAATAAGGATTCGCCAAATGACCACAGTGGCGCTAAAAACGCATGAATCTAAAAAAATGAAAACTAACCATAGATAAGAGAATGTGTAAGAGAATAAAAATAAATATAACCAAACATTACCCAAAAAAAGTTTTGTTTTTATTTTTTAGACAGAGTTGTTGAATATAAAATAATTATTGTTTATCAATATTTTGTGCTTTATTTATTATTTAACAATGGTTAAAGTGTGTGTGGTGCGAAGTTGATTGAATAGCTGATGGAAAAATAAAGAGCAAAGGCAAAGCCTACGGTATGGAAAATACATAATATAATTCAATATTGTATTATTTGTATTATATGTAAAAATTAGAGTCAATCAAAAGTGTAGTAAACATTTTTCGTAAGATTATTAACATACATGTTACAAAGTATATTTTTACAATCCTTTTTATAAAGTTACAACCTAAATAAAATTTATTTTTAATGATTTTAAAGTTTGACAGACATGCATAAATTGTTGGCATTTTTTTAAACAAGTAAAAGTAGGAAATACATAAAATTGTAGGTACTTTGAAGAAATATAGTTAACTGTAAGTGCTGTATTTTAATAATCTATCAAAAATCAAAATCATCAGGATAATATTAGGTATTGATTTTCAGACAAGAATTAGATTACAGTGATGGTCAAAAGCATTTAGATATTGCTTTGAAATCTACAGATAAGGTATGGCAGTTTCATTTTAAAGAACAAGATGTTGAAGTTTGTGATAAAATTGTCATCAGAAATACTGTCCACTTCAGTATTTACATAGGAAAATATTGGAGGATGAAGCTCTACCTACTGCCTCAGGTTAATTTAAATTCTGAATTGCAACAACAGCAACAAGCAAGAAGGGCACCATTAAATGAATATTATACACATAAGTATTATTATACACAGAAAGAGTAATGTTATACACATAAATATTAACATTTTGTAGAGCAACAACAGAATAAAAAACCAAAATATGAACACCAGCAACTAAAACAGGAACCATTAAATGAATATTATACACGTAAGTACAATTTGATCGAATAAAAAACGGCGTCAGCGATGCCTATGAAATGAAGATTGCTGTCATTTTTTATGTAAAATGATATGGAGAATGTCATCGAGATGTTCATTTCCAAGCCAACTGGACGCCGTGTTTTTCGATCATACAGTTATACACATAAATAGTAATATTATACACATAAACATCCCTTGATAAAGATCAACATTTTGTAGAGCAATAACAGCATCAAATAATGGAAATAATGGACTCTATTGCTCAAATCAAAAACAAAATTTCAGCATTACCACTTTATTGGCTATATCAATAAAAGAAATTATTGAGTTTATGAGTCTAGATCCTACAAGCAAGCAGATGTATCACATAATTTTAAATGAAGATTTATTCTAATAATGAAAAAAAAAAACTTTGGATCAAAAATATTTTCTTCTGATGAGGTTTATGAATATTAAAGTCTGTTGAAGTTTGGCCATTATGTGTTGGTATACAATTTATTTATGATGTTACAGTAGTTAAACCATCCGAGTACGAAACATGTTTAAAATCCACTATTCTTAATGAATGGCAACTACCAACTTGAGAGGAAGCTAAGAGAAAGGTTCTATTGGGTGGACTACAAGGAAAAGGGACATATACATGAGGATCTGGAAGGGCTATAACATTACGTCTCAAGCCATGGAACAATAGGAAACGAAATTCAAAGGAAAATATTACAATACGTGGGATGCAAATTATAGTGCAAAGAATTGAGAAAAAGAATTATTAAAAGTAGTTATTGTTACGATAGTTAAACCATCCGACTACCAAATATATTTAAAATCCACTATTCTGAATGAATAGCAACTACCAACTTGGGAGGAAGCTACGAGAACGATTCTATTGGGTGAACTACAAGGAAGACATGAGCATCTGGAAGGGCTATAAAATTATATTATTTCACGTCCCAAGCCATGTTGGAATAGCTGGGAGTGAAAAAGAAGATAATACTGCACACGATTCTTGTCTAGAAGTAGTTGATATTAAGGTAGTTAAGTCATCCGACTATCGAACATTTAAAATCCACTATTCTGAATGAATGGCAACTACGATAGAGCAAAACGTAAATAACTACTTGTACAGTATAAAATTACATAATATTGGCTTAATTTTTATACTAAATAAAATGTATTACGTTATTTTTGACCTGCATTATATTTATTTAAATCCCATATCATCAATTAAACTTCAAATAAAGTTTTCCTAATTATAATTAACATTAATTTTAAACTAAAGCTTTTTCATGTTGAATGAGATTTACGAAATAACTTATGAAAAACAATAAAAAAGACGCTCAGTCTTTTGCTTCTGAATAATCGATAATAAAACCACATATTGACTTACTTTTATACTAAATAAATGTAGGTATGAAGTTATTTTAAAGCTGCATTATATTTATTGTAAACCCATCACCAATTATTACTTTAAATAATTTTTTTCTTAATTATAATTACCATTAATTTTAAGCTAAAACGACCAGAATATCTTTTCGTCGTCTTGAATGACATTTGCGAAATAACTTATGAGAAACGATAAAAAAAGGGCCTAGTCTATTGCTGCTGAATAAAAATCTGTAATTTATTTCATGCAACATGAAAATAAAATTGTATGTTTTTGAAACTCGCGGCTTCGCGTTTGCTTCACGTCAAATATTTATGTCTTGAATCATCTGTTCTAAAATGTTCGGCGCATGTCTTAAATTTTAGGATCTTGCTACAGCAGCGCCATCCTAATTCTTCCCTTTTTTTGATGCACGGAGTTATTTCTCCTTACCTCTACACTCCATAGTTGTACTCATGTTTAAACGCACGTGTCATGTACAACGTTTTATCTACAACCGAAAAATAAGAAAATGCTGTTTTAATTTTCGTTTATTAGTCGCCCACCTGTAACACCTTTAACTATGACATTTGTCACATTTTTTTTCTGAAAACTCAGTTTGCCCTGTCAAGTAAACGCGAGCACTTTTTGCACAGAAAAATTATTTTAAAAATTAGAATTGTTTTGAAGAAGTGTAAAAAATGTGTTATTAATATTTATAATAATCAGTAGCAGGAATTTGTATCAAAAATTAATATATTTAGATGTTCGTAGTTGTCATTGTTCATTATTATAAAAACTAGTTGTGTACCATAACACCACTAGTTGTGTTATGAATCTCATAACGTAACTGAAATACTAAAAAAATAGCGATGTAAAAAACGGTTGTAGATAAAATTCATAATATAATAATCTACGATTGACATTTCTTTAACAAAAAATGTCTCTAGTAAGAATAGTAAATGGGAGTAAATATTCAAGGCCGTGACACACGAGCTAATTGGACAGCCTATGTTAGCTTGAATTATAATAACCATCATAAAATATACGCTTTTTATACAGGGTGTTGTATATATTATATCAAACATGTGCCATCTCTCGTGGAGAAATTCCTCACGTAAAAATTTATTTATTTTTCATATCAACATAGGTCCGATTCTGCTTTGTTTCGTAGCTACAGGGTGTTAAAGTCTTAATAATCTTTCGATTTATTATAATTTTAAGTACTTATAGTGATTCGAATGAAATTTTGAGGGTAAAAGTTACTATAAATGCGACATATTTTAAAGCTAAAAAATTGTCAACATATTCACCAGTGACTTGCATATGGGTTATCACTGGAATATTTTTCAAAAAAAAAACATGTACGCCACTGACTTTTTTCTTTTGATACCAAAATTGTGTAGACCATTTAATGTCAATTAATCAAATAAAAGTTATCTCTTGATATTTTGTTGAATTCTGCCTCCTTGATGAGACGAGCGCAATTTTATTAATCACAATTAATAAAATTAAAAATAAAATTAATAAATTAATTATAATGTATTTTACCTAATTTATTATTAAATATTATTACTATTAGTTGTTAGTACTGGTAAGTGAAACCTACAGCAGTTTCAAATAAAAAATAATGGTACTTAAGATAATTACGAAAAACCTCTAATTTTAAAATGTTTTAACATCCTGTAACTCTAAAAGTATGCATTTCCATAGTCTAAATTTTTGTCATATTTTTTGATGAGAAATCATTGAGTACTTATTTAAAACATTAGCAACCCAAGTAGCAAAATTACGTTGTTCAACGTAATCACAACGTCGCCAGGAGCAACCCAACGTTGCCGGACAACGTCGAAGCGACGTCTAAGCGACCCATATTTGCTCCAAAATGGTGTTTGTTTTTAGGGTCGCTACAACGTCGCCAACGTTGGCGACATTGTTTGAGGTGACGTAGTACGTCGTGTGCTAAAAGTTGTTTTTCATGCCGATTCGCGATATTTTGGGGTTAGAGTTAAAAACATTCGTCGTCAAATATTACTATATTCAACCATGGGGAAACCAAAATGAATGATGTATGAATTAGAAATGGAATATATTATGCTCCATTAAGAAATAACTAGGTGAATTTAACTTCGACAAATCTGCAAAGTTTTGAAATGTCGGCAATTGAAATTCATCAACGAAGATTAGTTTACTGTTGAAAGTACCATGATACTTCGAAATATGGCAAAGCCCCTTTTTAATTTCCTAGTTTTAATTTTAAAATTATAGTTTACTTGGTTAACCTAACTTTTTTTTTGTTTAAGTTTGAGACAAATATACGAAATCTATCAGAAAAATTAGCTTACAACCCTAACAGATACAGATTTTTAACGAAATTCGCAGTATTTTGTGGTTTCTGATATTTTATTCGATTCGTCCACAACGCACGAAAAGATAAATCGTATTAAAATGGCGGAATTGCCTAACGCAACCTTTAAAATACCAATATAGTGCATAAGGTGCGGTAACCGACCTTTAGCTCACCTATGCCAACCTTTGGTTCAGAAATTGACACCTGCTTTGACGTAATAGGACCTCTGAACCCTACCGACATCTAGGAGGTAAATAACAAAATTCCTTCTTACAGTGCTCTTTTTTACCAAAGAAAAATAAAATAAAGAAGAAAGCCGGTCATCCTTTGGTGGTGGTGGTCACATACTCGTTAATAAGATCGCTGACATTAGATCAGCATTTCTATTTATTTATTGTTAAAAAAGCCGTACAGGAAGTATTGTTGCACAAGATGATAATCCTTTTAAAAGCTAGTTTACAGCTGAATGGGATATATTATTTTGTACACTCCACTGACTTAAAAATGTTTTTATCTTTTGGTCGAAAAGACGTCAGGATGAATTTCAGTTGACTGCTCTTCTGGAGGATCATTATTCTCATAGTATTCCTCTGTTGTATGGGCTTCAGCTGTACTGTATTTATTTCTATAGTATCCATTGATGATAAGCTACCACTTGTAGCACATTGCGAGGATGTGGATGACGAACATAAACTCGTTATTTCCACTTCATTTTTCAGACACTGACTTGCTCGCTGACTTTCTTCTAAATACTTTTTCCTTTTTCTATAAAAAGTTGTAGAGTATTTATATACTTTTTTCCTATACATCTTCTTTTCGCTTTACACAGTAAGTACCACAGAAAAAATACCTAACCAATTGCTCTGTGACAGTACAGTACAGAATTTTTGTGAGGTTAGGTGTAGATAGTTCCGCTTCCACAACAAAAATCGATATCGTCGCGCTCGTCGCCGTAATCCAACGTAGTAATTGGTTATAATTTATAATCTTGAAGTTGCTTTGGGTCGTTTAATGAAACGTTGTATTACGTTGTAGTTAATATGTACATAAGTACATACTAACTACAACGTAATACAACGTAAATTACGAGTGTAAACTCGTAATTTAAAAGTACGTTGCACAACGTTGTACTACGTTTGTTATTCTGTAGTACAATAAACATGCCTTCTGGCGACGTAATGACAACGGTATAAAACCCCACTTCTAACAACGTTGTGCCCTACAACGTTTACCAACGTTGTTAGGGGTCAAAATATACAACTGTTTAAGTGCAACGTCGTAGCGACGTTTTGGCTACGTAATTTGAAGTTTGGGTATGCATGGGGCAGGAAAAAGTACCAATTTCAACGTTGCGCGTAGTCAAAACTAGTTGGAAGTCGGAATTTTGTTACTTGGGAAGTTAACGGTATTATTATTTTTAAAAGGTTGAAATTAGACTTGGATCAAGGCAAATTAATAAAATTGTGTTTATCTCATCAAGAAACCGACAAAGTATCAAGAGACAACTTTTAATCGGCATTAAACTGCTAAAACTATTTTGCTAACAAGAGAAAAAAGTCAGTGGCGTACATGCTTTTTTAGAAAAAATATTCCAGTGATAACTCATATGCACATCCCTGGTGAATATGTCGAGAATTTTTTAGTTTAAAAATATTAATTTATAGTAACTTTTACCTAAGGGTAAAAGTTACTATAAATTCTAAGGAATTTCATTCCAAACGCTAAGAGTACTTGGAAGAAAATTATAATAAATCAAAAAAATACTAAGACTTTAACATCCTGTAGCTTACTTACTTACTTACTTACCAATCCTGTAGCTACGAAACAAATTAGAATCGGACTATGTTGATGTGAAAAATAAATCTTATTTTTATGTGAGGAACCTCCCACGAGAGATGATGGCATATGTTTTTTGAAACATCCTGTATGTTAGACAATCTGGATATATAAAAAGATTTACCTTATTATTTTTTTAGAATTTTCACAAATTTCACTGACTAATACTTTTCAATTAATATTATAACAAATATTTCGTGTACTCGCTATTTAAGCTCGTGTACCTATTTGTATAGGTCGGTACTTTACAAGATTCTCCGTTGGTGGCAGCACTGTTTAAGGAATTTATAGGCACCAATCCTATAAACTTCTTCCTCTTTTATACAATGATAAACTTGATAATGATCAGAGAACTAATACATCATTATTTTTTTTTCAAATTACATTTTCAATTTAAATAAAAACATTTAACTAATGTTAATTATTTGATTAGAGTTTATACTATGGAGTGTAGAGGTAAGGAGAAATAACTCCGTGCATTAAAAAATGGTCAAAAAAAGGGAAGAATTAGAATGGCGCTGCTGTAGCAAGATTCTAAAATTTAAGACATGCGCCGAACAGATGATTCAAGAAATAAATAGAGAACAACGGCATACGGTCGAATCGGCCTACAAACACGTAAACGTTTACGTACGCATGCGCATTTCTTATATTTTCTATTTTTTATACACGTAAAAGATTCTTTACGTCTACGTATACGTGCCAGGAGCGGCCGACTCGACCGTATGCCGTTGTTCTCTAATATTTGACGTGAAGCAAACGCGAAGCCGCGGGTTTAAAAAAAAATACAATTTTATTTTCATGTTGCATGAAATAAATTACAGATTTTTATTCAGCAGCAATAGACTAGGCCCTTTTTTATTGTTTCTCATAAGTTATTTCGCAAATGTCATTCAAGACGACGAAAAAATATTCTTATCGTTTTAGCTTAAAATTAATGGTAATTATAATTAAGACAAATTTTATTTAAAGTAATAATTGGTGATGGGTTTAAAATAAATCTACTGCAGCTTTAAAATAACTTCATACCTACATTTATTTAGTATAAAAGTAAGTCAATATGTGGTTTTATTATCGATTATTCAGATATCAGAGCCTCTTTTTACTGTTTCTCACAAGTTATTTCGTAAATCTCATTCAAGATCAAAATCTTTAGTTTAAAATTAATGTTAATTATAATTAGGAAAACTTTATTAAAAGTTTAATTGATAATATGGGATTTAAATAAATATAATGCAGGTCAAAAATAACGTAACACATTATATTTAGTATAAAAATTAAGCCAATATAATATAATTTTATATCTGTACAAGTATTTATTTACATTTTGCCATCGTAGTTGCCATTCATTCAGAATAGTGGATTTTAAATGTTCGATAGTCGGATGGCTTAACTACCTTAATATCAACTACTTCTAGACGAGAATCGTATTATCTTCTTTTTCACTCCCAGCTATTCCAACATGGCTTGGGACGTGAAATAATAATATAATTTTATAGCCCTTCCAGATGCTCATGTCTTCCTTGTAGTTCACCCAATAGAATCGTTTTCGCAGCTTCCTCCCAAGTTGGTAGTTGCTATTCATTCAGAATAGTGGATTTTAAATATATTTGGTAGTCGGATGGTTTAACTATCGTAACTATAACTACTTTTAATAATTCTTTTTCTCAATTCTTTGCACTAAAATTTGCATCCCACGTATTGTAATATTTTCCTTTAAATTTCGTTTCTTATTGTTCCATGGCTTGAGACGTAATGTTATAGCCCTTCCTTAGATCCTCATGTATATGTCCCTTTTCCTTGTAGTCCACCCAATAGAACCTTTCTCTTAGCTTCATCTCAAGTTGGTAGTTGCCATTCATTAAGAATAGTGGATTTTAAACATGTTTTGTACTCGGATGGTTTAACTACTGTAACATCATAAATAAATTGTATACCAACACATAATGGCCAAACTTCCAACAGACTTTAATATTCATAAACCTCATCACAAGAAAATATTTTTTGATCCAAAGTTTCTTTTTCGTTATTAGAATAAATTACCTGCAATTTGTTAATTCATTACAACATTGAATAAAAGATGCAAAGTGTTTATGCATACTATAATAGATAAATCTTCATTTTAAATTATTTGATAGATCTGCTTGCTTGTAGGATCTAGACTCATAAACTCAATAATTTCTTTTATTGATATAACCAATAAAGTGGTAATGCTGAAATTTTGTTTTTGATTTGAGCAGTAGGGTCCATTATTTCCATTATTTGATGCTGTTATTGCTCTACAAAATGTTGATCTTTATCAAGGGATGTTTATGTGTATAATATTATTATTTATGTGTATAATAATACTGTATGATCGAAAAAACACGGCGTCCAGTTGGCTTGGAAATGAACACCTCGATGACATTCTCCATATCATTTTACATATAAAATGACAGCAATCTTCATTTCATAGGCATCGCTGACGCCGTTTTTTATTTGATCAAATTGTACTTACGTGTATAATATTCATTTAATGGTTCCTGTTTTAGTTGCTGGTGTTCATATTTTGGTTTTTTATTGTGTTGTTGCACTACAAAATGTTAATATTTATGTGTATAACATTACTCTTTCTGTGTATAATAATACTTATGTGTATATTATTCATTTAATGGTGCCCTTCTTGATGGTTGCTGTTGTTGCAATTCAGAATTTAAATTAACCTGAGGCAGTAGGTAGAGCTTCATCCTCCAATATTTTCCTATGTAAATACTGAAGTGAACAGTATTTCTGATGACAAATTTATCATAAAACTTTAACATCTTTTTCTTTAAAATGAAACTGCCATACCTTATCTGTAGATTTCAAAGCAATATCTAAATGCTTTTGACCATTACTGTAATCTAATTCTTGTCTGAAAATCAATACCTAATATTATCCTGATGATTTTGATTTTTGATAGATTATTATAATACAGCACTTACAGTTAACTATATTTCTTGAAAGTACCTACAATTTTATGTATTTCCTGTTTAAAAAAATGCCAACTTTGTGCATGTCTGTCAAACTTTAAAATCATTAAAAATAAATTTTATTTAGGTTGTAACTTTATAAAAAGGATTGTAAAAATATACTTTGTAACATGTATGTCAATAATCTTACGAAAAATGTTTAATACACTTTTGATTGACTCTAATTTTTACATATAATACAAATAATACAATAATGAATTATATTATGTATTTTACATAATGTAGGCTTTGCCGTTGCTCTTTATTTTTCCATCAGCTATTCAATCAACTTCGCACCACACACACTTTAACCATTGTTAAATAATAAATAAAGCACAAAATATTGATAAACAATAATTATTTTATATTCAAAAACTCTGAAAAATAAAAACAAAATTTTTTTGGGTAATGTTTGGTTATATTTATTTTTATTCTCTTATCTATGGTTACTTTTCATTTTTTAGATTCATGCGTTTTTAGCGCCACTGTGGTAATTTGGCGAACCCTTATTATTCCCATTTTGTGACCACTTTTTCAATAAAAGTCCCGTAAGAGTTATTTCTCCTTACCTCTACACTCCATAGTTTATACGTACTCTTCACCGTCTTGGTTCATCATATTCTTGAAATCGATCTCCCTATTCAAATTTTCCACTTGCGCCCTTAAATTGTCTATGATTTCTTGAGCCAACTGCTCCCTGCCGTGCGCCGCGTCAGCTAGTTTCCAAGCCTTGTTGATCTCCTGCTTCAGCGTATCTATGGTCGTTTTATCTTCGTCGGCTAGCCTGAAGGCCGCGTCCAATTGTTCCTGGTTCTTATCTATCAATTTGCAAAACGCTTCATTTTCTTCTTCCGTTTCCTTTTGCCTGGTAAACGATTGAAAGAAGGCCTCGAACAGTTTGTTGAAATCTTCGGCGAAATGGGCGACCTCCGGGTTTTGTTCCAATTCGGCAACAGTCTGGAAAATGAGATTTTTGAATAAATATTCAGAAGTTCTTTTTAAATTATAGATTGTCTGGGAGGAGGAAAGTTAATCCCTACGACCTTATAGACCTATTGTCCATTTTCTCGAGTTATAACTCATATCATACAGTCTCACTACTACTACTGCCATTACTCGCTGACGAGTATTTGACACGCATCAGAAGGTGGCGACGAAAGGTGTTTTCTTTCATGACCTTTTCTGTGACTGAAAAACCCGATACGTGATGTTATCTGCCTACCGCACTCCGGACATTCAAAAATATCATTGCTTTGTTGCCTCTTTACTTTTTGGTTGTCGCTGTTAACTGAGTTTACATTTCTTCTCCATTGGGTTCTATTGTGAACTGCTTCTTTTCCCACTCATTCTGCATGTTAATCTCTTTTAAGTTTTCGTGGAAAATGTCCTTGTATCTTTTGAGTTGTCCACCCGGCCTCCTCTTACCGTCAACAAGCTCACCGTAAAGCAGAGATTTTGGTGTGCGGTTTTCTTCCATTCTGCATACGTGACCAGCCCATTTTAAGCGGGATTTTGTACCATGCCTTCAATACTCTCGCAGTTAGCTTTTTCAAGGACCGATACGTTTGAGACATGATGGAATCATCGGATTCTTAACAGTTGCCTAAGGTGTCTCTGCTGCAACTTGTTTAATGCGTTCATGTGGCGGCGGTACGGCACCCAGGTTTCGCTTCCATATAACATGGTGGGAATTATAATTGCTTGGTACACTGCAAGTTTCGTTTTTGTACTCAAGTCATGATTGTAGAAAACCCTGTTTTTTAATTTCCAGTCAAAATCAATTTTAAGTCAAAAACTTAGAAGAAATAAAAAAAAAATGTTAAATGAATCTATTTTTGTTGTTAGATACTAATTTTTTGTATTTAATCTTTCTGTAATTAGTGAAACTGGAACGCATATTTTATCGTTAAATACACTTACAAAATTGTTAATACCAAGTTGATACTAAGTATGTACTATTTTAAATCATATTTATATAATAATTTGTTTATATTCATACCTTGTTGTAATCTCTTTCGATAATTGCAAATGCATGTTCTGGATTGTCCGGGTCCAATTCTTCTTCACGATTTTCGTCACCCTCATCTGGATTATCGCTAAAGTCGCTTTCTTCCATTTTGTGATATTAAAAAAGGTACTAGGTCTGGCAAAAATAATCTCAGGTAAAATCACGACATGAGATATGTCCAAATCTGTCATTAATAATACCTTAAATATGATACGAAGGTAAATAATCAGTATCCATGGAAATTATTTATCGATAAAACTTTGTTAAGGCAATTACAGAATACCTTAGTAGTCCAGTAAATCAAGGTTGAAACCACTTAATTCGGCGGCCGGGACTTTTCAGGCGAATTGTGTACCTTTTGGGGAGTAATTTTAGGGGAAATATTGTAACGCCGTGGCTTTGCCCGAATAAATGGCCCCAAATAGCCGAAAAATCAGTTTTTCGCAAATATCTGCCAAAATATGCAATTTACAAAACTTTTCCTGAAATAAAAAATTAAGCTTATGTAATAATATACAAAAATGATTCTTATCATTTTTACGTTGAATTAGCAGTATTCGAGATATTCCGCGCACAAGATCAGTGAATTTTCTCTCTTGAAGTCTTAACGCTCCGAAGTAGAAGTGGGAATTCTAGTTCCTTGGGAGGAACTAGTTCCTTAGTTCTTGTTCCTCCAAAGGAATAGTTCTTTAAACTAGGTCTTTAGTTCACAATTAATGTACGAAATATAACGAGACGTGTAATTGCGTACGTTAAAAATATATACAGGGTGTCATTGAAATGGTGTAAAAAAATTGGGGAGTGATAGTACTCCTAAAAATAGTAAAAAAAGTTCCTATAAGTATAGGGTGGAAAATGCATATTAAGGGAGTTAGGGGCACTGAAAGGGTGAATTTAAAAAAACGGTTGTTTTGAAATTGTAGGCTTAAAAAACGAGATAAAATTTCGAAAAAAAAATCCTCTGCCATAAATTTTGACCCTAAATCTCTGTTGCCTTCAATTTTCTCGAAAACCATCGCTTTGGGCGATGTGCAACATGAGTATCTTTTTTGTAGGAAAAAATATGTAGTTTTCAAGAAAATGACCCCACGTTGCAAAAAAATAACCTCAAAAAGTTATTCACGAAACAACCCCCTACCCTTGCAAAAACTACCCTTTCCGCTTTTCCAAATAATTTTTCAGTATCACCATTTGTTTTAGGGTCAAAATTTATGATAGAGGATTTTTTTCGAAATTTTATCTCGTTTTTAAACGGTTTTATTTGGCTCGACCCGTACGGTATTTATTTATTTGTTTGTTTATTTGGGTCAAAATTAGAAATTGAAATTTAAGTACCTTCCTGTTGTCAGATTGATCTGAAATTTGGTACACACCTTTAGTTCCGATGACAATACAATATAGTAATATCGATAACATTGTAAATCTAAGATGGCCGCCGGTACAAAATGGCGGATTTCATATTTTCCCACAACCCCCTCAATATGGGTATCAAATAAAAGGGCTACACTAGTAGAATACTGTGATTATGACAAAATTTAAAATTCAAGATGGACGTCGTTACAAAATGGCGTATTAGGTGAGGGCATGAGTAGTCATGTCCAGAACAGTTGTGTGACGTTAGGACAGATAAAAAAAATACGTGATGAATTTGTGAAAATGTTGCGGTCCAACATTGACGTTACAAAAGGATTGGTAAATGGTGCTATAGGCCACATTACAGAAATTGTTTGGCCTCAGTTCCGTCGAACCCAAATGTACGAAACAGATGTACCATCAGTTTGGATTGACTTTGGCAGAGACGGCATGCACGTTATACACCCGAAAGCCATACAGTTTCCAGCAAAATTCAATTATGGTACGGCTGAAAGAAGGATGTTACCCTTAATTTTGTCATGGGCATCCACCGTCTATAAAATGCAGGGCAGCACAGTCGACCATGCAGTAGTGTATTTGGGCTCAAAATTGTTTGAGGAAGGGCAAGCATACGTGGCTCTAAGTCGAGTCAAGTCTCTGGAAGGGCTATGTGTTGAGGAATTAGATTGTAATAAATTATCAGGTAAAAAACCATGTAACAATGATGCACTAAATGAATTAAATAGAATGAGGAATATTCGGTAGGCATTTCCGTTAAATACTAAAAACTAGAAAATAAAAAATCGGTAAAAAACTTTTAAGTTAAACGGTTTTATCTTATGTGCACTGAAAACTAGAAAATAATAATAACAATTAGTTGTTTTGAACTTCTAGTTCAGAAAATATTTTAGTACTAGGCAGAATACTTTTAGGCATATTAGACTAAAATAAAAACGTGGGGCCCCTCTGAAATCCTACCTATGGCAAAGCATATCTTTATACTTTGGTAGATCATGAGCTCGGCGTTCGTTGGTGAAGCCGCTACGGCTGGTTATTGATTGTCAAAATCTCCAGTTACGATTATAGTAAGTCGATGCAATCCACACTTAGTATAGAAGAAAGTATTACAGCAATAGTTAATGGGCCCCACGTTTTTATTTTAGTCTAATATGCCTAAAAGCTATTCTGCCTAGTACTAAAATATTTCTGAACTAGAAGTTCAAAATACATAATTGTTATTATTATTTTCTAGTTTTCAATGCACATAAGATAAAACCGTTTAACTTAAAAGTTTTTTTACCGATTTTTTATTTAAGCCCACAATTTCAAAACAACCGTTTTTTAAATTCACCCTTTCAGTGCCCCTAACTCCCTTAATATGCATTTTTCGCCCTATATTTATAGGAACTTTTTTCACTATTTTTAGGAGTACTATCACCCCATGATTTTTTTACACCATTTCAATGACACCCTGTATAGGTAAGTTTTATTGCAGATAAAGAACTAAAAAAGAAACTCAAATCAAAGTTTAAAAAACTATATCACAAATCAATTGGAGCAAATAATACGAAAATTTTACGAAAAATTGAATTTTTCTTCACTTCAAGCTATTTGTTTTTGTCTAAAAATTCAAAATATCTACTTCGTTTTATATACGTATATAATATAAGTATATATATAAATTTTTAATTTTAGGGACCTAAAGTGAGACATTCCCATAAAATATTCAAAGAACAAACTAAAAATCATAAACAGTATCCACGACAATTTTCTGTCGTAATTACGCCGGCTGTGGCAATAGACAAGGTCGAATCCATCGTCGTCACCTTGTATTATATTTTGGATCTGCCGACTGAATAGATCCCCGTGAACTAGTCCTTTAATTAGTTCCCCTCCGATCCGGAACAGGTAACATACGGCTGGCACTCCCCACTCTTGTTATATCCATATTATACTATACTCCATATTATATATCGGTCACAGTCTGGATCCCGAAATAAGTACTGAGGAACTAGTCCTTTGAGAAACCGGGAACTAGTTCCTTTCATTCCGGGGTCGGAATAGTTCATTGGAACTAGTTTGTTCACGAACTATAAATAAATAAATGCCTTTATTGTCAAAAAATGTTACAATTTGTAGACAAAGGTAAACTAAACAAACAAAGTAAACAAACAAGGTACACGAACAAGCAAACAAAAGATAATACAAAACATTATACAAATAATATTGTCAGTCTTATTGTTTAAAATAAACATTTATAAATGTTTACAATGTCAAAGAATAAAAAAAATAAAAATAATATTCAAAAATATTTAGTTAGTTTAGTAAAGCGATATTTATTATTCTCTAAATAAATTTATTTCGATGTCATTGGTAAATATAGCAATAGCAAACATTAGACCAGTGTTTACAAGATCAAATTCGATTATCAAAACATAATTCATTTAATGCGTAGAAAGCCTTGTCTAGAAAATAAGAGTTCAATGCTTTGCGAAATGAAGAAAATGATGTTATGGATTTGATTTCAAATGGCAGGTGATTGTGCATTTTTTTCGAGTTGTATAATATTGAACTTTTAACTAACTCTGAGCGTGGGGTAGGTAGATAAAAATCTTGCTTCGGCGTTCCTGAGTGGATAAGTGTGAGATGGCATTTCTTGAGAAGCTGATACATGCTTACGTATTAGGCAAACGGAGTCAAATATAAATAAGGAAGGAAGAGTTAATATTTTAATTTTTTAAAAAAGTCCTGGCAATGAATTCTGCTGTTTAGTCCCAGTGAATATCCATCAGCTCTCTTCTGGAGCTTGAAAATGCGGTCAAATTGAGTCGCACAACACATACCCCAGAATGGAAGGGCAAATCCCGCGTGCGACTCAAAAAGTAATATAATAAACAGTTCTAGCCACTGACAAGTTAAACTCCTTAGAAACAGATCTTAATAACAAAACAGGCAGAGCTCAATTTTTTCGACAAAGTTTCGATATGCATGTCCCATTTCAGAGAATTGTCTACAGTAAACTGTATAAGTTTACATTATCATTAGAGAGATATGAAAGTGGATCATGAAAAGGACATATTATGCTTTGTAAATGTAGCGAAAAACTTAACTAATACCAATTAGTTAAGTTTTTCGCTATATTTACAAAGTAATCGTTAAGGTTCTCAGGTGAGGTAGAGATATTGCTAGACGAAAAAAAGCTTTGTTTCTCAAATCATTCACAATAGACCATGTTTCTTTAGCAACATTACCAGAATTGACTATTCTCTTATTATAATAAAGGTCCTTAGCGGCTCTTATAGTCTTATGATAAATTTTTCTGTATAGTTTTACGTAATTGTGGAAGAAGACACTGTCTGAGAATTTTTTTAAGTGAGATAATGAACGCATGCTTTTAGAAGATATGCGTAGACCTTTAGTGGTCCAAGGTTTATTATGCTTATTTTTGATACGCCTATGAGGAAAGGATTTGAACGCTAGACTGGTTAATGTTTTTACGGAAATAGAAAATTCGGTGTCGACATCATAAGAGCGAGTATCCCAGTTTGTTGTTTTACATAAGTGGCTGAACTTTTGAGCATTCTTTTCTGAAAAAATACGGAATAATTTACGAGGGGCATTTTTGATTTTGGACTTTATTTTGAGAGAAGATATTGCGCATGTAGTTGGCGGAGCTTAACAGAAAATTACTATCCTAGTGACGTCATGCGCGCGGAGAACAGATTTGCGACCGCGAAGGATCTTATCTAACCTTCTTGTATCATGCATAATTACGAACAGTCCAACTGGTTTCTTTTTACGAACAACTTTACAAAAAAAAGTGCCAGGATCATATTTTTAGCTAAGGACCCAATCTTCTATTTGGCGATCATGAAAATCATCTACATGCCATATTTCGGCCAAAATTGGTGAAAAACCCGTTCTTTGGCCCGTCAGGGCCGTTTTTAATTGTTTTTCTGAGACTACGAAAAAAAGTGTCAGAACCTTTTTTGTAGATAATAACCTAAGCTTCATTTTTTATTTCAAAAAATATTTTGTAAATTGCTTATTTTGGCAGATATTTGCATCAGTTATGGATAAAATAGAAATGAATATGCTGTTGCTCCTTTCCATAGTAATAATGCTTATTAGTTCCAATAATTACCTACCTAAGTACGCAACTTAGGTAATATCCATATTTATCTTAGTGTGATGAAATATATGCAGATATTAGACATCATATTCAAATGCACCAGCCAGTAAAAACCTGCAAGCATAGAACATTTTTTTACGAATATTTTCTATTTTTAGTTTCACAAAAGGGTTATTCTTGAATAAAAATAAATAAAACAACAAATGTGAAAAATAATATTTATTGGATATGATAATCCCATAAACCATTATAAAATAAAATATACAGTTATCACAAAATAGTTCAGTACATTAATGAAAATTAAATGTGAATAATGTTCAATGAAACTAAAATGGCTACTTTAGCTACGAGCAGACCTGTTGAACTTTTACTGAGCTTTTGTGCAACAGACCTGCCATAATATATTTTTTTTATTAATTTAAAAACGAAAATAGTAACTGTAAGTGGTAGGTACTAAAATTTATAAAACATCAGGTCACATACTAAAAATCTAAACAAGTATTCACTGCTAAAAAAATCACTCTAAACTTTTCTTGTCGCATTAATAGAAACTAATTTCGTCTTATTATAGATAAAAGTCGGTATTTTAAGTCAAAACACCCTATATTTTATAAAATTGTTGGTTACGAACTTTTTACGCGGTTCATTTTAAGGCAATACATATGAAATGCTAGTTACACGAAGTTAACGCGTTTAACAAAAAAAATTGTAAAAATCTAAAATGCCTTTATAAAAATAACTTTCTATGATCTCCTTTAATACAGAATATAACTACGATTTATATAAATAAATAGGCGTGTCAAAATATACAGATATAGAACATGCCCGGTGACCAAATGACAAATGTGTCCCACTATACATTTGTTAACCGCAAAAATATAAATAAATTAGATCATAGGTATTTCCATCCATCTGAAAATAAAGCCTAAATATTTTATGAGGAAAACCTCAATACTTTTTATTTTATTTAAAACAAAATAATAATATACAGGGTGGTCAGAATTGTAATCGGAAAACTTCGGCGAATAGGTTGCCGAAGTTTTGCAGATTTGCAGATAAAAATAAGTAAAAAAGTTTGTAGACATTTACGTTCTAAAATGCTTCGTTTCGGAGATACAGGGTGTAGAAGTTTAACTTTTATTTCGTTTTTTTCCAAATAATTTTTGAACTAAAGCCGATATTTGGATGAAATTTGGTGTTTGGGTGTTTTTTAACATAAGACATTTTTGATGTCAATATGACTCCTACTTGTAGGGGACGCCACTTACACATTTTTTAACTGGTGTGAAGAAAACTAAATACTGTGTTAAGTGAAAAAATATACATATTTTCGCCATTTTTTACGTAAAAAGTCTTCTTGATAAAAATCGCTACGAGTAACTGTTTTCAAGATATTTAAAATATTAAATATCAATACGTGTTATCATTGACAAAAAAATAAACATATTGACTAGATAGCTATTTGACAGAAATTACAAATTTGAGAATTTTGGCACAAACATTTCAAATGTATGATTTCAGACTAATAACTCTCTTATCAACTCGTTCAATTTTTGTCAATTATGACATGTACTGATTATTTCGTTTTCAAATATCTGGAGAAATAAAATATAGAGATATTTGATAAATGGCAACAGTGGCAACTTCGCTTCTTCATATGACAGATAGAATACTTATTTCGCGCAGCCGCAAAGAAAATTGAAAACCGGACTGTCGCTACTTGTCGGTTTACTTACTCTGATATTACTATACTACGAGTTTTACCAAGAGACGTTTTTTTACGTAAAAAACGGCGGATATGTATATTTTTTCACTCAGTAAATTTATACAGGTACGGACGAAAAGCTATTACTCTTGAAACTAGTTTCAGGCACCCAACAATGTTGCCGCTTGTTGTTCCTTAATTTCATGATTTTCAATTATTGTTAGCTAAAGTAAAGACGTTTATTTTTACGTTTTTTTTTCAAAGTTGGATTGTTATTGGGTTTATTTTGTTAGAACTATTTGTCTTGCCGGACCGTGCAACTTTACAACCCGTAGTTCCGCATGCGTATTTGTCTTCGGTGGAACGGCAGAACAAAGTAATGCTTAGCTATAGTCTGGTGACGAAAGTAGCCTGTGGCTCCCTGAGTGAGGCAGCCGCTTCGGGACCGAGGGGTCCAAGGTTCAAATCCCACAAATATAGAATCTTTTTATTTTCTTTACAGCTGTTTTAATTTTTTTGCAGCTGTCGGTAATAGCAATCAAAATACGCCGTACGTGTGTTTTGATTGTACTGGTTAGTCTCTGGGGTAATTTTTTTTTGTTTAGATTGCACGCAACTACCCGAGTATCGTTTCTGCGCATGTGGAATTGCGGGTTCTAAAGTCGGTCCGGCTAGACGCCAATCGTTCTAACAAAAATAAACGTCTTTAGTTTAATTAGCTAACAATTGGAAATCATAAAATTAAGGGAAAATAAACGGGAAAAAAGGGACAAAAAATGTTGGGTGCCTGAGTAGACTAGTGAGACGTAGACACAAGTGTTAAGAAAGATGTAGTCGTATTGCCATCGAAATCAAGTTTCCTATGTCAAAAAAATTACCAGATACCAATTTTCATTCAAATATCGACGTTACTTCTGAAAATATTTTGAAAACATCGAAATAATAATGAAACCTACACCCTGTATTTGCGAAACTATTTTTATCTCCGAAACGGATTTTTATCTGCAGAATATACTGCTGAAGTTTCCTGAATTCAATTCCGACCACCCTGTATACAGATAATACCTTTGATAACTTATCTGACAAGAGCTGTATAAGTTTTTAAATTGTTAATTATATTATATTATGGGTTTTCTGGTAATACGTTAGCACTTGACTAAACGATCCACAATCAACAATTAAAGTTATTCATAGCATATCACCACTCAAGGTTAGAAAATATCTATCTATTTAAATATTACACGTTAAAAATAACAAATGGAATGTAAACATTTTCAAAATGTAATTTTCTTTAAAAATATGTCTAAGTATAGCGAGTTTCGAGTTTCTTATTTAAATAACAAATGTTCCAAGTTCCAAGGTTAGATTAGTACAGTTAAGAGTTGGAACTTTTGGTGTTACAACAGCAAAATAAAACACTAATTCACCACATTACACCAAAACACCTTACTTTTGCTCTACATAAGCAGATGATGCTAACATGGTTAGCGAAACGCGCGTCCAGTGTAAAAGTAATATGTTTTGGTGGATTGGGGTGAATTAGTGTTCTATTTGACGATAATTAGTTAAACAAATTATACTTTATACCTAAATTTCATTGTTGTAACTTTAAAATAAAATGATTTATAGTGGGAGACACTTGTCGACCAGTATGGTACGAGAAGAAATAAATTGTATAATTCCTTCATCATAAAACAAAGCAAAAATATCAAATTGAGCAAGACATAACATGAAGAGTTTAAAAATTGACCAAAAGAAATATGTATGAGCTAAAATCTAATTTTTTACATGTAACCTTGAACTTCAAACTAAACTTATTAAGCAGTTTCAATGAAAATGGGAGGGGACTATTATAATTGTTATTTTAATATTTGTAAAAATAAGTGCAAGGTCACATTAAAATGTATTTTTCTCCGTTAATTATTAAAAAATAAGCTATCATGCAAAAGTTTCAACTGATGTGAATGTTTTAAAGACTACTAAAAACAAACTTCTGAAAAATTGTTTAAAACGTGGTCAATTATCGTTATTTTATTTTATTTATGATAGATATAGATACATACATATAAAATGCTTAGTGAAACACAAACGCCTTTTTAAGTAAAAAATAATGAGAAAACATAAAAAATTAAAATTCAAAAAAATCAAAGAGATATTTGAAAAACATAATGAACTTTAAACCTTTTTTAATTGATAGAGGCTTGGAGACGTTGGTATAAAAGAAAATCATCAAAGAAATAAAGCATTTTAGCTAAAATAAACAGAACAAAAATTAATTGCAAAAAACAATAAAATATAAAATTGACCACAAAAGTTAAAAAATCTTAAAAATAACGATCAATTTATTGTTAAAAAACTGAATTCAATTCTATTGATCATAGATATTTTAAAATCTATAATTCCATTTTATTTTAAATTACTGGTCACATCAGCTTCTAGAATATTTAAAACAAATTAAAGCTTAATTAGATTAAAAGAAGTGGCTAATAAAAATAACATATTATACATAATCATAAAATAGACAACCAATGTTACAATGAGCTTTGATTACAATTAAATATTTAATTGATAATAACTAATTACAGGACTTGATAAATTATGAAAATATGTACACACATACACCTGCGAAAATTTCTAATCGATAACGTAGCAGGAGTTTTTTTATGTTGGGTTTATATCACATATATACATAACATACATGTTGAAAATATATTGTTATACCTAGAAAAGAACTATCTGAGGTTAGGGGTTCTAAATCAAAAGAAAAATGATCTAAAGAGATTCAAGAAATTAATATGTGTAAAAGTAATTAGAACTAAGAAATTAAGTTTGTAAACATGTTTTGAAAGAAAATTTATTTATATCCCTTAGAACATTTTTTAAATTTCATTCAATTTTTTATAAAATTTAGAACAATTTTTTTAATTTCGAAGTTTGATCCCACAAAATTATATAGCCGCTGTTTTTAGTTAATAATAAATCATATAGAAAAAAAATATCCCTGGTAACTTTCCCATACTTAAACCCTACAATAAAAGTTGTTTTTACTTTATATTATTGTAAGCTATGATAAAAAGTGAATTCGAAACCAAATTTTAATAAAAAATATGGTTTGAGCAAAATATGACAACCAAAGCAATCAGCTGCATTCTTAAGTAAAATGTTCTAATTTGTCATTATTTCTTAAACATAAATGGACTAAATAAATAAAATAAAGAATAAATACTTTCCAGTCCCAATTGGATCATTGGAAAGCAAAAAAATCAAAATATTACTGAGAGTTTTCAATTATGTTTTTATTATAGATTTATAGTAAGCAGCTGATATTATTTTTATGTTATGCTATACAGGGTGGTTCGAATTGTATTCGGGAAACTTCGGCAGTTTATTCTGGAGATAAAAATAAGTAAAAAAGTTCCTTTAAATTCATGTCCTAAAATGCTTCTTTCAGAAATACAGGGTGTAGAACTTTCATTTTTATTTCGCTTTTTTCCAAATAATTCCTAAACTGTAGGCAATATTTAGATGAAAATTAGTCTCTGGGTGTTTTCTGGCATGAAGATTTATGTCAATATAATTCATACTTGAAGGAGGCGCCACCTACATGTTTTTTAACTCTTTTGCAGAGTAATAAATTTTCGTCTGTACCTGTATAAAGCTACCAAGTGAAAAAATATACATTACCATATTTTTTTTATGCAAAAAAATATCTTGATCAAAATCGCTACAGCAACAGTTCTCAAGATATTTGAAATAGAAATTTAGTCAATACATGTCATTATTAACAAAAAATAAACATGTTCATTATAGTTATTTAAGTTAAATAGTAAATTTGGGAACTTTTTATTTTTTTAATTAATCATAACTTTTTCTAGAAAAAATCATGGTAAAACGGTTTCTGTTGAAACTTTGACAAAAAACATTTCTAAATTCATTATTTCAGTCTAATAACTATCTAATCAACATGTTTAATTTTTGTCAATGATGAAGCATTTGATTCCAAATATCTTGTGAACTATTTTTACCAAGAGATCATTTTGACGTAAAATACCGCGGAAATTTATATTTTTCCACTTAGTAGTGTAATACAGGTACGGATAAAAGTTATTACTCTTCAAAACAGTTAAAAATATATAGGTGACGCCCCCTATAAGTAGGAGGCATACTTATATCCAAAAACACCCAGACGCCCATATGGACATTAGTTCAGAAATTACTTAGAAAAAAAAACAAATAAAAATGAAAGTTCTACACCCTGTATCTCCGAAATGAAGCATTTTATGGAACATTTTTACATATTTTTATCGGTAGAATATGCTGCCGAAGTTTCCCAAATACATTTCAGACGACCCTGTATATTTCAATAAACCCAACATTTAGTGTCCATAGTTAATAAAATAAAAGTGAAGATAAAAAATGGTCAAGATAATAAAAAAATATACACGGAACCACCTTGAGCTAGTGAAGTTTACATTTAATGAGCTACCTACTGGTTGGTTTAGTTCGAGTTTTCTTTTATACATATAAAATTACCGTAAACATTTCACTATCCTCCAAAATTAAAATTTCCAATAATCTATAGCGCAAGTCAAAAAAAATCTCACTCTATAAGTACTCTGTGTGCCTTCCTCTCTCGAAAACAGCCGCCTCTAATGAATTGTAAATGGGGTCAAATTGTATAAGAAGCACTTATTGCAAACCCTGACGGGTTTCACCAGGCCGTACTTGGGTAGCGGCACGCTGTTGGACGAACAGCGAGCGCAGAACACCTTACCGCAGTTCCGGCAATGGTGCCGCCGTTTCATCACAGTAAAATTCGATCCGCAACTCATGCATTTCGGCGCCTGCACGTCCGGGATCCACACGGGCGGACTTTCTATGCTGTCCCGATGTGATTCCTCTATAGACGGAGCCTCGCCGTGCGTTCCATCTGTACCCGGACCGGTACTGTACACTGAAAAAAATATTAATATAAGTAATTTTACAAAAAAATATTGATATATTAAACAGGTTTGGCAAAGCTACTGTTAGCAATAGGAGATTCTCAATGCGATAAAAAAAAAGATGACACGGCTACAGTCTACCCTGCAGTGTAACAAAGACAGATAACTCTGTTTTTCCTTCCCCTGATTAGAAGAAGTGACACGATGAATGAAAAGATCGCTTCTGGGAGAGGGGGCGGGACCACAAGCGTCTGCTTCGCGTCGGCGATGGAACTTCGACAAAAGAAAAAATTCCCGAAAAAAACTTAGTAATGAGTGGCAGAACAGGGTTGCCAGATTTGTTAGATAGTAAATTTATTTCTTCCCTATTTGATGATCTTTTATTTATAAATCAAAAGCTTTATTAAATAATTTGATAATTTTTCACGACTTTTATTTTATTAACAAATATTGATATTTAAAATGATCAATCAAAATTAAAACTATAATAAACTGCACAATCAAAATAAAATATAATATTTAATTACAAAATTAGCATTTCTATGTGTTCCTAAAATTGAACACGCAATTGAATAGCGCAATCACTGTCGAACACTAACTCAATTCCACTTATTTTTACCAAAAATGCAAGTGTTTCTAACATGCATATAAAATTTTTTAAACTATAAGGAAAACTACAACGACTCGTTAATAAATAAACAAATAAAATATCACGAGACGTAATTAAATCGTGAAGCTGAACGCATGATGTACACCATTCCCTAGAACTTTAAGTACTGACAGAGGTACTGAGTGGGCCGACCGGTCAACTGCGACAAATCTGCTATATCCCCTTCCACGTCTCTTAGCAATGTGTACAGTTTCTCGATTTATTTCATACGTTTGGCAACGTGTTTACTGTTCTCTCTTTGTTCAGTACATTATAAACGCATTGTACTCTTCTTACATACGGAAATCTCGACCCAAGACTAACCTTTGCCAGCCCTTAGTATGTTAACGTAGCTGTTAACTCTCAACTCTCTTTTTATTAATATACTTTTTAGACAGAAGAAGCACACAAATATTTGTCCGTATTTAGTTTGTTTCTTAACTTAGATTTTGTTCTTTGTTTATTTTTTGGGGGGAGAAATGCGGGTTCAACTTTAGTAAAGGAATGAGACAAAATATTTTCTAAATATATGATCTTCGGAAATGCTGGCAATACAGCACATAATCAGAGACAATAAGAATTTTTGAGAATGTCTCCGTAATTCTGCGACCAGACAGAATGATGACCTACAATTTTTAAACAAAATTTAATAAACAATAATATTTACGAATGTCAGAATATACGGTTTACGGCGCGATAGTCGGCTTAATTTTTAGTCCAAATGTGTCAGATTTTTAAAAGTGCTTCTATTGTAAAGACTAAAGACACAGTTGAACATACCGCTAGACTTTTGTTTAAATCGGTAGATCGGTAGCTTACAGACGAAAGCGGTAGACCTGGCAACTCTGTGACGGACTGAAGCGCTGGCGCGACGCGGGGGCGCGGAGAGAGAAATAATATTAATGGCGACAAAGAGCAGGTGGATGGGAGGAGGCGCGGAGGCGGTCCTATTTTCAAAATTTGTTGTCTTATTGAAGTTTGTCTAACTTGACAGTCGAAGTGGAAGTGGAAACGGGGAAGTTGTTGTCCATCTCTCTTTAAGCTTAGACTTTTTATAGGCGTTTCATTCCAATGCATGTAATTCCTATGCCTAGATATCAAGTTACCAATCCTGTATAAGATGACAGCGATCTTCATTTCATAGCCATCGCTGACGCAGTTTTTGTTTTCGATCATATGGTACCTAGAGTAGAACAAAACCAGCTTTGCACAAAAACCGGTACCGAAATCGTTTTATACAGGTTTTTAGATTTTCATATTATCATGAATCTATTTTTCTGTACCGATTGATTCCTGTACCGGTACCAAAATCGGTCCTCCGGTACCGGTACTGAAACCGGTCTTGTAAAAGACGATACTGATAGTGGAATATTTCAAAAGTACCGGTCCTGGTACCGGTAGACCGGAAGACCGAACATGCCTAGCAAGAAATAACCATCAATATTGTTATTAAATTCACAAATTAACCTTCAACTGGCAAGGTGGGCTCCAGCGGACCCCAAGCACTATTTAAACCTCTGTAAAATGTTTACGTTTGAGAATTAAGCCGCGCCGCGCCATTTACCTTTAAGTTAGGGTACCAATACGCAACTCTTAAAGGCGCACTAGATTTCATCAAGTATTGTTCCTACCAGAGGGGGCTAAAGTTTCATTGGGGTCTGTGTGGCACCACCACGCCAAGAATGTTTCATTATTAGGATGGTAGGTAGTCTAAAAAGTGTGCCTCACTGGGACGCTAATTTTGAGGAAGCATTAATTCAGTAGTTTGATGAACTTGTAACGTTTTTAGTTCGTTACATGTCTTTTTTGTATATGATATATATGATGTCTGGCGTATCGTCATCGGATTCCGTATCGTTCAGGCCTGATAATTTATTTGGCACCCTTGGCGTAATTTTTACGTTCTCTAGTCCACAACCCTGTTATCGTTTGACACAACCCTGTTATCGCTCTGTGGAGGCGCTGTCAACATCGCTTCTGTCAACTCTCTGTGCTGTGGACTGACTTTTGCTTTTAGCGCTCTGTAGCCTAACCTAACCATCCCGGCTTTTAGAAATGGTGATTATTTAAATCTCGCTGTATAATCTGAATCAGCTGCTATTTCAAAGCAACAGGTAAAGATGAAATATTATCCTTTGAGATTCGATATTATTACTGCATATTTTTAGGGTAGAGTTTTGGATGTCCCAACTTAACTTGTATTTGTATTTTGCTGGCACGTTGGCGTCCCTTTTCTTTTGTCCTCCAGAATGTTACATGGAAGAAAGGACAGTTTCTTTGTTTATTATTGAGCCCTCGGAAGTAATTCGAGGTAGGTTTATTTTGTCTATTAGACCTTGTTTGGTTTTAAACAAGAGTTTCATATTTTTAGGCTCCAAGGTACGGACTATTTCCAAGGTTATAGTCCTAAGTTATGGTCCAAGGTATGGGTAGTGTTCCCTTGTACCATTATCCTATGTACGGATGTCCTATGGACGAGTGTCCCCAGTAGGAATGATTTTTCTTACATATAAAGTGCCCCAGTGTGGATGTAGCTTGAGCCCCATGCTGCTTCGTTCCCATCCATAAGCTAGTTAGTAGTTACGGCTGTTCCAATTCATGGTGTCCTCATTCTGGCCCCTTTTGTTGTATTGGATGGCCGAGTACAGAGATGCGAGACCACCTCACGCTGTTACTGTTTGAAGCAAGCTTACATAAAGAACAGCTAAGTGTAGATTTAAGTTCTAGTTTTACATTTAACATCTAAAACATTTTCAGTCTTAAACAATAACGTACATCTTAAGTAATATCGTACAGACTATGTTTAGTGGTTAGATTGTTAAGAACATTCATGTCGATTTAATATTTAAAATATAATTTAGATCTTACATTTAGATCATTACATTACGTCTTGTAATGGTATTACTTTTATAGATATTATTGCACTATTTTAACAGATGAATAACCAAACATAGATTCTAGAATCTACGGGTTGCAACATCTTCAATTTCATATAAGATATATCAAGTTAATTGTACAGTACGTCTGCTGGATCTGTGTCTATGAAAGGAATGCGGACAAAAAACATTTAAATAAACAGCAATATATGTTATACGTCGACTTGACGAGTACGTCACCGCAAATCGCTCCGCCCACTCATTTTATTGGCTACTTGCAAATTTGTCGAATTTTTATTGATTGGACGCGTCGTCTAATTTTTTACGAAAAACATCGAGAGAATATCGTTTCCCCTCTCACGGATACCCCGTAGCTACAGAACGGACAGACGTACTGTAATGCTACATTTCATATATTCTCTTAAACTCTACATGTCTTGTAAGTTGCATAGTTGTTTTCATAGATATTTAGTACAACTCGTAACACCACTTTCTTTGACATATAACCACTATATATTTACTAGAACTCTACAATGTCATGTACCAGCAAAGAACATCATGAATAAATATAGTCATTAGTTTTAAGTAATATACAACTGTGTTTTCTTTCTCTGTACATGCCTAGCGCCCAATATCTATATTTTTTTGTTTATTGTTATTGATTAGTTTTCTCTCTAGTGAAATACCTTACCCACGACTGCTCTCCGATGAAAAGCTGCCGTTCGCAGTGGTAATGTTTATAAAAAACGTTACAAACTTAAAGAGGCTTAAGTGAGATGAAGATGAGACATTGATTTTTTCCCGAAGAGTAACCATAACCGATTCTGAATCTCTTACTTATAGAAGAGAGAAAATTGAATAATCAATACCAGAAAAGAAAGAGTTGTGGTATATGGCAACCATATGTCATTGAAGAAATGACAAAAAACAAAAATCTCATGCGTCAAATGTGCACGATCAATGTGCGGCAAATGCAGATCCTATATTAGCATGAACTGTATTTGACAAAGTTATGTACATTCAAGGTTTGCAGTTTTGTTGAAAATAATTTATGTTTATTACTTTAGCTTCACATTTCAGTTGTTTGTACTTTTAATAACATGGTAAATTCATAAAATATAGTTTTTAATTTCTATGGGTTTCTTAGCCAAGTTATATTTCTGTTGTCAAAAATCCCTAAAAATGCGTTTTAGTTTATTTTTGTATCCGTTCTTATTAATTTGTTGAAAATTAACGAAATTCTTTGTTCACAAGTTTGAATATATTGTAAACAGTGTTAAAGTAACAAGCTTTTTATAAAATCTCTTCATCATGTATTTTAAACTGAAAAAAATTTGGGTCCGTCGGACCCCAGCACGCCATAAGCGTTACAAAAATTCACCACGCCAGTTGAGGGTTAATTTTTCAGTGTTTTCAACCAAACCAAACCAAACCTACCCAAATCGTTCAACGAGTCTTCCAGCTGAAACTGCCGAGGGTGGTTGGTGTAATTGCTAGGACAGCCGTCGGTGTCCAGATGGAAGTAGACGTTGGTATCGAACAAAGCCTCCTGGGCCAGGATGTTGGGGTCGACGGAGAACTCGTTGTTCTCGATCACCTCGTCTTCGGAGGGGTGGTACTCGATGGACGACTCCAAGGAGGGCGGTTCCAGAGGTTTGGGTGGCGGGTCGGTGGTGTCGGAGGCGTTGATGAGAAAGACGGATTTGAGGATGTTGCGCAGGTCGCAGGCGAAGTTGGTTTGGAGCTGGTCGGCTACGCCGGCGATGCAAACGAACAGTCGGTGGATGAGGTCTTCGCTGGAACTGTAGAGACAAAATTTGTATATGCATTTCCATGCAATAAGATAAAGACAATCAGAAATTTAAAACTATGGAGGGTAGAGGTAAGAAGAATTATCTTCCTGTATTGAAAAGCAATCAACAAACAGGGAACAATAATTAAGACGGCGCTGCTTTATGTAGACGCGTTTCAACACTTCATTAATGACTTCACTTTATTTATAACCGCTAAGTTCAGTTCAATCCCTTATTGCTCACTAGCGCTACCTTTTCAAAGTTCCATAACATATATTTATAAAGTAACCATATTGTCTCCAAACTATATTCTGTGAAGCCGAGCTGGTGAAATGGGTATATAAATTCTCAGAAGGAATTCATCTCAGTTAGGCCTGCTCAAGCGTAGTACGCAAGCCTGGATTTTGAATTATCGATCGGATAACTAGACCAATAAGAGACTAGACGCTAGCACTAGCTGTTCATTCGTACGGCTTCATCCAACTTCGTACGGCTTTCGTTTGCGCTCCCGTTTCAACAATTGGCTAATCCTGAGAGTAAGGGCTAATCGATATTCGGAATATTGGAGTTGCTCTATTGCGCCAGTGTCTGCCTAACAGACGAACTTATGTAAAATATAAATCGACCGGTTATCTAGTCGTCTCTAACACAGCTTCAACTCCAACACATTGCAGGGATAGGCGATATTCTTTATATAGTTTATATGTATATGTTCCATAATAGATGATTCTCCTTGCCTTTACCAGAGAAGAACAATAATCGTTCCTCTACACTCCATGTTTAAAACAACCAAAATCAAAAATGTATGGCAATCTCTTCTTTGATTTTAAGGAACATAACATACGTAAAAATTAAAAATAATCATACAGAAAGTTTGGGGCTTTTTGGTTTTACCTTATTAAGTAATTGTTATCAGATGGTAATTATTAATTTTGAAGTTTAACTTGATATAATGTCATTTTAACAGAACGTCAACGGTTTTTGTAGACCATAGATAAATGAAACAAGTTTAGATTGGAAAGTGCCCATAAGGACAATGTAAACACTATTTGGCGCTATTCTTGCAACAATTGCGACCCAAAGCTTTTTATAACTTCGGATCGGTTCGGCTTTTTCCGGAATTATGGTCACCAAATATTTATTCAAATTTATTATTATTTTCTTTCAATTTTATAAATAAAATACAGTGTGTTGCATATAAGAAACTTTATTTTATATAAGGACATGTATGGTGAAATACCTATGAAACATTGGAAACCGACGTTATACAACGATCCACGATGGTTTTGGCAGTTCACAGTTCATAATACAGTTTTATAGTTTTTAATGCCACTTTTTCACAATTATCACGGGTTTGAGTAAGTAAAATTTAAAAAAGATAGTAATAATTACTTTGAGAATGGAAGCTTTAAACACTTTTCGGTATTTTTTCAATGTGGGCGGTTTAAATTTTGAAAAATCATATAATTTTTAAGTCTGACTTTGACAAGAGAAAATTATTTCTGTTATTGCTTGGGCGGTTGTTCTTAGCAACCGCTATAGCAGCGCCAAATCGCGTACAACGGTCGCGACCCAAAACAATTATATAATTTGACAGGCTTTCCAATCTAAATTTATTTCCTTTAGTTATGTTGTAGACGTATCTGTTTTAAAAACTAAAGTGTTCTCGAATAGTTCAATTTAAATATTTTAAACAGTTTTTTTCTTCCGTTTGGATTAACGCAGCAGTGTTTGCAAAAAATAACTATTTTATTTTGTAGATTTTCTTGCAGTGGCGAAATAGCCATATAGGATTTTTTGGAGAGAGAAAGTAATTATGCCAAGACTTGAGTTAAAATGACATTACTGTGAATCTTAAAAAGGCTTACAGAGGCATACCAAAAATATGAATATCAAAAGGAATCAGTTTTCACCCTTAAGTAAAATATATGTAAAGAGTAGTAAAGTGATAAACTAAGAAATTTATTAAGAATTAAGTAGGTAGTTATATTTTTATTTTTACCTTTATTTTTACTTATCACGGAGCATTTTATTTTTTCTATTAATATTTACCTGTATTTTGCTCGAAGTTCCTCTTTATTGATCAACATCTCCGCCGCCTGCAACGCGTACGCTATCTCCTCATCGTCGGCGCACGCGCTACTAAACGACGACGTCTCCGAGCTGCTCGAACTCGACATCTCCTGTCTCAGATTCTTCTTCCTCGACACAGTCTCCCTTTTCGGCGATTTACTCCTCCTCGAACCCTTCTTCGATGACCTACCATACTCACTTTTCTCCATCCGCCGCTGTGAGTGACCGCACTCACACCTTCTTCGAGGTTCGTTAGATTCCAAACTAGGTGACCTATCCAAGCTGGTGGTTTCCGTGCAGATTCCTGAATCGTCCGGCGATTCTAGGTCCTGCGATGACGCCTTCTTCTGGGGCGTGTCGCTAATGTTTAAAATGGAAGATAGAGTGGCAGCTGCGGCTGATATCACCTCTAAAGAATCGTGTTCTGGAGGCGAGTCTACGGACTGATCATGAGCTCTCCGACCTGGCGAAACAGACGAAGCGATTATGGTATTCCGCACTACACTTTGAGGAATCAGATATCCAGAGGTGGAAGGCCTATCCGGCGTAACTTCTCGCTGGACATTACTAGGTTGAACCGTGGCAGGTTGCGGAGGCACTTTTTTCTCAACCGTCGGCGAGGAATACTCGTAGGTCGGTTGGTTTTGCCAGCGAGAAAAATCCCGATAAAACTGATCAAAATACTCGTCGTCCCGAAGGTCCACGTCCACCACCGCCCTCACACTGTCGATTTGCTCGTTATCACAGAGCAGCTTTTCTAACGTATACAACTCTCGCTTATCTAAGGCCCAAAGCAGTTCGCGAATTTTCCGCAACAACATGCGAAACGGTCGAAACATCTCGCTCATACCTTCCATCGGTTTATCTATACACAAAGGACTGTCCGGATACACTAATAACCCGCTAACAATCGCCAGACGTGGGATGGTGAACATCAAGGCCGGATCGCAATCGTCCACCATGTCCTGCGTGAGCATCTTCATCAATAACGCTCTGCGCAGCGTTTCGGAGAACAGCACGCCGATCAGCTCTTGCAGTTCGTATTCTTGCGTCGATTTCACGGGCACCATGGCGCTGACGTAGTCCAGTTCGAACTCGGCGAAGAGGCGGTCGAATATCTTCAGACTTTCTAAGAGCATCTCGGTGAATAGGTCGTTGGAGTCGAGCTTGATGGGTCCGTTGGGCGTGTTGCTGCGCAGACAGGCGTTGCGTAACAGGTTGCGCACGCTTTCCAGGCTCTTGGTCACGGCTTTGGCTAGGGGGCGCATGGCGGAGCTTTCCGATTCTCTATTCATGATAGAGGAACCAGCTGCCAAGCACTGGAATAAAAATAAAATGAATTAGTATTAATAGATTAAATGATAATTTGATATTGAAATGACAAAATACAATTTTCACAATCATAATTTTTTCGTTTTTAATAAAAAGTTATTGGCTAAACAAGTAAAAAAATAATTTTATATAAAAAACACACTATGGTACATCCATTTTATTCTCGATTTTATTGCATAATTTATCAAATAATAACGGTGATTCTGGCATATTGTCACTATTACTTGCTATAACATCTGAATATGAAACGGTTTATCTAAATTTAATGCATTTATAGCTGATTTAAGCAGTATGTACTATCGATTTTATTGTGCAATGGTTTAAAAAATCATAAAGTGACGTCGTATTAACTCCAGCAATTGTAACTCATATGAATTCAAAATCATATTGCGATTTTTTTTTCAAATATAACTGTATGTACAAGGTGAGTCAAATTGGACGCTTTTAAAGTGAACCACTCTTTTCTATAGGAGATAGACGAAAACTAATATCGGTGTCTGGAGCTTAATTTTTATCAAAAACATGATGGTGAAAACCGCACATCGATATCTGTTACCGTTTCGGAGATACGGGATGTTTTTCAAAAAAGTGCATTTTTAATTCGAACTTTTTAAAATACAAAATTTTCCATAGCAACAAAGTTACAGCGATTTGTTAAAAATGCACTTTTTTAAAAATACCCCGTAACTCCGAGACGGTAACAGATACCGATGTGCGGTTTTCACCATCATGTTTTTGATAAAAATTAAGCTCCAGACACCGATATTAGTTTTTGTCTATCCCCTATACAAAAGGGTGTTTCCCTTTAAAGGCGTCCAATTTGACCCACCCTGTACATGTACAAAGGATTTTACATGATATCACAATATTCCGTTCAATCGCAAAGTTATTTAGCGCATTAATGTTAAAAATGCAGAAAATGGATATTATATGATATATCTGATATATCAATAACTATCGATATATCGATAACTAACATGTATCGATAGGTGAATTGCATTATCGATAAAGTGCATTATCATCCATCCTTAACAAGGATGATAAAAAACAACAATCTTTTAAGAATATTGTATAGACAGTATTTTACATCCACTGCTATTCTCTTGAACAATAATATAAAATTGTTGGAACTGAAATAAAAGATACTGGTTTTGATATTCCTTTGCGGTTTTTCCGGTGATACAGATAGTTGATTCATTAATTCGAACTTCTTTAGACGTGTAGTTAAAAAGTAACACATTAAATTAAATTATTTACAAGGAAAATACGACAATAATATAGTTAGAAAATTTCAACCGATATGGTGCGTCAATTCTAATCCTTGCTACTAAAAATCATTTGAATGCAAATAAATTTCAAAATGCGTATCAAAAAACCGCAGTGTCTTAATCAATTACGGAGATCAATTCTTCAACAGCTCATTACATCTGTGAAATTATTTCATTAACTATCAAACAATTAACTGTTAACGAAGTTAAGTAAACACATTATTTCTCAAAGTTAAGCACTTCACAAAACAGCTGATAATTTACAGATGTTAGGAAAACGTTATAAAATTCGATTTAGGAAGTAAGTGTTAAAATTCGTTGCAATAACAACTGTATCGTAAACTTCTTTTATTTCGTTTGATAACTGAATATTTATTATTATTTAACTGAAATCTTTTGAATTTAAACCTAAATAAAAGTCGATTTACTTTGAATTTTATTTTTTCAAGGTTAGTAGGTCGGTTGTATTTGGTTCGATGTTGCCACCACGCTTATGATTGTCTCGCAATTTATTCTGGTTTCGTTGGTTTGTTGTTAGTTATAGAATTGTTTGTTATAGTTATGGAAACAACATTTATATTGTATAACATTTATATTCTATAAATGTATATAAATTTAAATGATACCCTTGAGGTGGAGGCTGGAGGTCGGTCTCTATTTTCTCCACCTCTTTAACTTGGTCTCTCCTTAGACCTTATACCGGTGTTGTCCCCGATCTATAATAGAGGATATATCTCTCTTTCCCTATTACCTCCTTGGATTTGAGGTAATGAAATAGGGAATGAGTAAGGAAATAGGGAAAAAACGGAAGATAAATATATACGAGACCCTGGTAAAGAGCAGTCTACTCACTCTACTCTCTCTGCACCATAGAGATGGTGCAGGGAGTTGGCGAATAACGGAAGCCAATTGAAGAAAACTGGAAACGGTAGAAATGGATACCTATAGAAGAACCTTAGGCTTTTCCCGAAGAGATAGAATCCGAAACGAAGAAATCCGACAGAGAATAGGAATAGAGGGATCTTTAGCAACCGACATCGAACGCCAACAACTTATGTGATTCAGAGTATGGACCGACTTCCAAAACAAATTATGCAATGGATACCCCAACATCGAACAAAACGTGGAAGACCTAAGAAGACTTTGAAGGAGGGTGTCACAAGAGCAATGAGTGCTAGAAATCTGAGCGAGGGACAATGGAATGATCGGAAGACGTGGAAGTTTGGCATCGGACAACGTCGCAAGACTTTCTAGACCGACAATATGTATATATAGGATTTGAGGTCAATTCCTATTGTGAGGTCCTGACCATGGCCCTTATGACCATGGAAGTATTGCCAAACCAAAATTAATGTTTGACTCCTCTTTAAATTCAACGTTAAAATTCTACTTTTATTTTAAGAATTAATATTGGTACTGGGTCTATGAGTAATAAACTAAAAATGGGTCTATGAGTAAAAAAACTAAAAAAATCTAACGCAGAATATCAAATCAAGAAATTTTGAAATTCAATTTTTCCTTTTTATATCAAAAGTAAAGTAAAATCAGTTTTCCAAGGAAAGTAGTATAACAAGCCTGTGTAATTATTATATACATTTTTTACATTTATTTATATTCTTTACAGTACACTAATTCCTAGATACCTTGTACTTTTTCCTTTATTAATTAATTTAACATTTCTTCACGTGGCCGATTCATATTTCTATAAATATAGTATAACCAACTGTAAACTATAACTTATTTTGAAATTATTTTTTTGCATGGTTTAAAAACAAATGTAACACCGATAACATATTAGGATGTCTGTTTAGATCTAATATAAAACCAAAATTTGTACGCAAAGCTGTTACAAAAAATTAGCCCATACTAAAATACGTTAATAAAAAGTTGGTAGGCAGTTCTTTTAGTTTCAAAGTAAAGGAATTTTTCCAATTTTTTTTTATCTCAAAAACTGCGACATTGACTGATTTTGATGTTATTACCAATTTTGCTGCAAATATTATTCCTAATCTTAAATTGAAAACCGTGTTTCGCTAACTACTGTAATTTTAGAGTTACGATTTTTTTTAAATTTTTAACCCCCTCCCATACCCCCTTACCAACCCCCATCCCCACCAGATAGACAGACACCATAAAAATATTTTGTATTTAGGTCATTTATGACCCAAATAACTCATTTTGAGTGAAATTAAAAAAACTTTTTTTTTGCCGATCTTAATAGCCTACCATACCTATTGGTATGGTCGGCTAAAAATGAATCAATACATCGTGAATTCAGTTTACATCGTCATGGCTATATTAACAAAGAACTGTTTATGAGAATTTAATATGTGTAAAAAAGAAACGTTAAAAAATATTTGCTATGGACGAGATTGTCCCATAATCGAATGGAAAAATAATATACTAAAATCTAGTTAATTTTATTTAGTCACTAAATAGAATTTTTAGAATAGTGTCAGTATGTTAAAGAGCAACAAATCAGGCAAAAATAGTATTATAAAGGATAAATAAAATATTTAATTACGGACTTACCCATTTTTGTAAAAATAAAAGATAAAAAATAAAACAAACACAAAAATAATGAAAACCTCAATATTCAATAATTAACAGTAGCACACAGCACCAATATAAATTAAACTAAATTAAAGCTAAATTTAAGAGGGTACTAACCATAGAGAGAAGCCAAATTATTAATTTTTGAACCCAACACCTTCAATGAGTCGTTAAAAAAAACCAATGTCGGTAATTCTGGCCTATTCATTTGCTGTCACTGAAAAGCGTGTTAAAGAGGACATTAAACCATAATTAGTCCTGTGAAAATGAACATCAAATAAATTAAATTCCCTCAAAGTTCTCTTAGTACAGATATATTTATCAGAGATAACAACTCAGAACAATCTAAGAGCCATCAGACCAATCGACCTGAACACAGACCTCATAGACAACCTCCTCACCCCTAATACCCATCTTCGAACTCACAAACTGGACAAACTTTCTCTGTACTCTCTCAATTTGTTGAATATACCTACATAGCAAGGAGACCATACTTGGCAGGCATATTCCAGGACTGATCTAACATAAGAATAGTACAGACTTTGGTACAGAGTAACTCTCTTTGGTACAGACCAATACAGACTAACAGAAAACAATCAATATTATTGAAATCACTCAAAGTTCTCGAAATTCTCTTCCTCCACCTGCCCACCGCAATCAGATCTCCTTGAAGTCTCAGACAGTCATCTAAATTCTCAATTACTCGAAAAATCTTTAAATCATCAGCACTTACATTATTCAAAGATAACATAGGTACATATATTAGATCATACAAAAAATATTAAATTCTAAATGTAATTTTTTTTGTTAGTATAATTAAAATGCATATTTTAATTGTCTTAATGTATATTGTTGAAATAAAGATAATTTTGAGATGATTGTTAAAATAAAGATAAAAAAATATTAAAATTCACACATTAAATATATATTTACCGCTTGACAACAGCAGATATGTTAATACTTGCAGGTTGTTCTAAATGATGTACAGTATTTTTATTCTCTTTTTCGTGCTTATTTAGATTTTTGGAAAATATAAGCTTTGCTTAATAACAGAAGTGTTAAAATGTTAGCAGAAATATGTTTATTGTTCATTATATTATGGTCGCTAAATGTTTACTTTTCACATTAGAATAATTAAGTTAAACAAGTTACTGAAATACATTAAAATACCTAAAATATGGCAAACGAATCTAAAATAAATATGTATTTTTATAATGTTTTATAAATAACGACTTATTATTTAGATTTTCACACTTTATTTAAAATACTTAATAATTTTGACGCGTTTTGCTAGCAATCCTCAATGGTTGGAAAAAATTCCCAAACAGTAGTATAACATATTTAAACGATTTTGCAAAATAATTTGCAACTAGGCAAAAATATTACTGTCATTTCTAAGACATTCCTACATAATTATATTTATTAACTCTGTAGTTAACTACAACAGTACAGTAGGTACGAATTTTTTCTTTGAACCTGAGTCAGCAATGAAATATGAAATTAAAATGATATCACAAGTCTCAAGACTGATGAAATTACATATTCCTTTGATAATATATAATACCTGCTTGTAAATAAGAACTGCTGTTTTAAGATTTTCAGAAACAGTTAACATGGTGTTTCAGGCATGCAACAAACTAAATACCTAAAAAATGTCTATACCTATGTGGCGGCTAAATCATCAATGTAAATTTTACATTGGTGAAACATCTAGACCCTTAAATGTTAGAATTAAAGAACATAAAGATTATTTAAGAAAGGGAGATTTTCACAAATCTAAGATTTGTCAGCATTCAAGGGGCACAGGGCACAGAATAAATTTTAATAACGCCAAAATTATAATAAAAGAAGCGATAGCCTCTAAAAGAAAAATAAAAGAGGCTTTTTTAATTCAATCTAATAAAAATAAATGTATTGCTCATGCATCTGTAGATGTTAGTAATGTATGGCAATCGCTTCTTTGATTTTAAAGAACATAACATACGTAAAATTTAAAAATAATCATAGAGAAAGTTTGAGCTTTTTGGTTTTACCTTATTAAGTAATTGTTATCAGGTAGTAATTGTTAATTTTGAAGTTTAACTTGATATAATGTCATTTTAACAGAACGTCAACGGTTTCTGGTAGACGTATCTGTTTTAAAAAAGTAAAGTGTTCTCGAATAATTGAATTTAAATATTTTAATTTTTTTTTTCTTTATTCTATGTATTTTTTTGCTTCCGACGACGGAAAGAGATAAACTTTCCGAAACGTTAAGCATTTTTTTCTTTGTTAGGCAAATTTGTATAACTGTAAACATAACTTCTGACAAGCAGTGCCCGTTTAGGTTTAACGCAGAAGTGTTTACAAAAAATAACTATTTTATTTTGTAGATTTTCTTGCAGTGCAGTGGCGAAATATCCATAAAGGATTTTTTTGGAGAAACTAAATACCTTTAAAACTAACTTAAAAAGACACACAATTAAAAAAATTCAAGAAGTAAACACGTCGCAAAAGTAGAGATTCGCCATTCACCATTATGTAGATAAACAGAGTGTCTCTGTCTGAGTTTTCATTGTAGCAAATATCCTAGTATCTACACTCAGATGTAAAAAACCCAACGGATTTTTTTTGCTCAAGTTTAAAATGTTATATCTTTTTGATTTTTAGCCCTATTTCCTCGATTTTTTTAGCAAACTGTATATAAATATATCAACTTTAATTCGTAAACTCGGTTTATTATAAACTTTAGTATTTGACTTATTATACATGGTTAATCGAAGAGTTGTTTTTTTGCCCTAGCTTTAAAACACCCTGTGCAATAATTTCGTGAGCAAGTTTTCCTAAAACATTATTTTTCGGTCAGAACCATTGCCTGGAAACTTATATGGTGAAATTTTGATAAAATAATTTAGTACTCACTAAAAACACGGTATGTCGCTAGTGGTAGGAAAAATAATTTTTAGAGGTTACTAGTTTATTTGGTTGCCTGTGATATGCATATACAGGCTGTTTCTTTAGAACGAAAATGACTATTCTAAAGAAACAGGCTGTTTCTTTAGAAAATCTTTAGAAAACGGCTTAAGGCGGGCTCTTAATAAGTATATTTATTTTTTTCTCGGCAACTGTTTGATGAACAAGAAAAACTCAAAAGATCAATTTTGTTGAAAAAGGATGGCCAGTCAAGAAAAAAATATATTTTCTTTAAAAAAGCGGTAGTGTACCATTTATTTTAAGCAAAGTATCGACTTTTTTTTAATTTTTAACACCCTGTAGATCAGAAAGGAAGTACTTTAGACCTAATGGTTACATAAAAATTGATTTAAGAACACATGAGGAATCACATCACAATTTTTTATACTAATTAGAAAACACCCTGTATATTGTCAACTTGACAATGATTGTTGATAAATCAAAAAGTACCCTTTCTGTGAAAAAAGCCCGATTTTCGGAGGAAAAATGTTGGTTTTTATTGAATTTGGGCCTGCGTCTGCAAATACCGGTCCCTTTTGTAATATTCTATCTATCTAAATTTTAAATATCAGTCAGAAATAGTTTTATTATTTATTAACTGTAAAAATGGTATACTTATAAGTTTTATGAAATATTGTGATTTACTTTCTATCTTGTAGTCAAAATTTATATTTAATAAACTGTAAAATATATATATATATATATATATATATATATATATATATATATATATATATATATATATATATATATATATATATATATATATATATATATATATATATATATATATATATATATATATATTCTTATGTTTTATTAAAGTTACTCTGATATACTAATATATCAGTGTAACTAAAATCCTTTGAAATCAAAACATAAAAAATATTTACAGCAGAAAAGGCGAAGGCGCTGGGTTAAACGTAGTCTCTACTAAGAACCTTCTAAGAACACGGAGGGGCGCTTTGACCCAAAATTTTACTATTAAGTTTCATATCTATCTTAATAGAAGATTATTTTCTTTTATCTATGGTCAGAACCATGTTTCAGGAATATTTTGTTTTTTGACTCATGTCAACACATTTCTTGGTTAATTTTTAAGAGCAAAACTGAGCAAAATGAACTTGACACAAACATGTTGCAATTTTTTTAATTATCGTTACTTTGTGATGTTATTCTCCATAATGAAGAGGTGAATTTGGTGATTATTGTTGTGTACGTTTAAATATGGTTCTTAGTGTCGAAGATTGTGCAAAAGTCATTGATCTTGTTAAAGATGGCCGAAATTATGAACATTCGTTTGGACCTTGAAGACGAATGAGAAAGCAAAACACAATACATTTGCAGCCTTATTAACAGTATGAATCGACATCTACAGACAGTTATAGTAGCCAGGGGAGGCAGTTCAAAGTAATAGAGTATTTTTTATAAGTCTTTTGTTTGCTTGTACACTTAGTATTCGTTATTTTTTAATATCCTTAGTTTTGTTAGTGTTACTAATATTTATTAAAACCAAGCCTGTGTCGTTACTTTTTAACGCTTTTTAAATTTTAATATAGAGTTCTAATCAGTGTCCATATGACATTACGATAATAGTCACCAAAGCCACCTCGTGATATTAAAAAATCATAAAGTAATGGTAGTAAAAATTGCAAATTATTGCTCTTAAAAATTAATTCATTTGGCTCTTAAAAATTAACCAAGGCATGTGTTAACATGAGTCAAAAACCAAAATGCCCCGGAGACATAGTTTTGATCGAAAAATAATGTTTTAGAAAATGTTACTCTGAAACACACTTACTGCACAGGGTGTTTTAAAGTTAGGGTAAAGAACAACCCTTCAATTAACCCTGTTTAATAAGCCAAATACTAAAGTTTATAAAAAACTGACTTTATGAAAAGTTTGGTTTGGTTTGGTTTGGTTTATATACAATTTGCTGAAAAAGTTCATGAAAATAGGGCTAAAATTAAAAAATATATAACACTTTAAACTTGACGAAAAAATTCTCCTTTGTGTTTTTTTGTGTTAGGAATTCGACCGTGTTAGGAATGAAGACATTCTCAGAAGAGCTGGTCTGGAACAACGTGAACTCTTCGAAATCATCAAGAAGAGGAAAATAGCCTATTTGGGACACATACTACGTGGAGAACGCTATCACTTTCAGCGTCTGATTCTCCAGGGTAAAATAGAGGGGGGCAAAAGGGGGATAGGACGAAGGAAGCTATCCTGGCTGAGAAATATTCGTCATTGGACAGGCATACAGGACTTCCAAGCACTCCAAGTCGCGGCAGTTAACAGAACCATCTGATGAGGAAGAAAAAGATGAACGCCTACGCAGGAATCTGCACGGCACCTTAAGAAGAAGTGTTTTTTTTTGCATCGGAGTATAAATAAAAGCTTCATTAAAATATAGACCACGCAGACAACGCAGATGAAGTGACCAGGGCAACAGGGCTAGTATACAGGGTGCTCCGAACTGTATTCCGGAAACTTCGGCAGCATATTTTGCAGATAAAAATAAGAAAAAAAGTTCGTATAAATGTATGTCCTAAAATGCCTAGTTTCAGAGATACAGGGTGTAGAAGTTTCATTTTTATTTCGATTTTTTCCAAATAATTTCTGAAGTAACGTAAATATTTAGATGAAAATTGGTGTCTGGCAGTTTTTGGTTTTTGGACATGAGAAATTTGATTTTGATGTTAATATGACTCCTACTTGTAGGGGACGCCACCTACATATGTTTTTATTGGTTTGAAAAGTAATAACTTTTCGTCCGTACCCGTATAAAATTAGTGAATAAAAAAATATACATTCACGACGTCTTTTACGCAAAAAAGGTCTCTTGGTAAAAATCTCTACGAGTAATGGTTCTCGAGATATTTGCAACAGAAATTATCAATACCTGTCATCATTGACATAAATTAAACATGTTGAGTAAACTGACTGAAATCATAAATTTGAAATGTTTTTTTGCTAAAAGTTTAACAGAAACTGTTTTATGATTATTTTTTCGCAGATAAATTTATGATTAATATCAAAAAATAAAAATTTCCCAAATTTATTATTTCAGTGAAATAAATATCCACTCAACCCTGTTTATTTTTTTGTCAATAATAACATGTATTAACAATTTCCATTCTAAATATCTTGAGAACGGTTGCTCATAGCGATTTTTACCTAGAGACATTTTTTACGTAAAAAGTCATGGAAATCTATATTTTGTCACTAATTAGTTTTATACAAGTACGGACGAAAAGTTATTACTCTTCCAAACAGTTAAAACACATAGGTGGCGCCCCCCACAAATAGGAGGCATATTGACATCAAAATCAAATTTCCCGTGTCAAAAAACTCCCAGACACCAATTTTCATCCAAATATTGATGTTGCTTCAGAAATTATTTGGAAAAAATCGAAATAAAAATAAAACTTCTACACCCTGTATCTGCGAAACTAAACATTATAGGACATACATTTATAAAAACTTTTTTACTTATTTTTATCTGCAGAATATGCTGTCGAAGTTTACGGAATACAGTTCGGACTACCCTGTATATTCTAACCAATAATAAAAAAATGACATTTATAGCTATCTTGGACAACCACTTCTATTTTAACCTGCCCTAAGTAGCTATAACAGAATACCCCTCGGAAAACCCTAAAGCATATAGTTTTTTATTAATAACTAGTTGAAGCCTGGCGCATCCGCCACATCACGAAAAAAAATACTTTTTATTTTTTTGTTTAATTAAATAAAAAACAAAAAATCCGGCGACGACAGTTTTTAGAAGAGCCAATTTGCTATCTTTTAGTAAAAAAGCAACTTTCTAGAGAAAATTTAATCGGACCTTTTTAAAAAAATTAATTTTATTTTTCAGAAACTATTAGAGACAGAGTTTACCAAAAATGCTTTTTATAACTACTAGTGGGTAAATTAATTTCTAGATATATTACGAATTTTCTTGGAATTTTAGTTTCGGAGATATAAATTTAATCGGACCTTTTTAAAAAAATTAATTTTATTTTTCAGAAACTATTAGAGACAGAGTTTACCAAAAATGCTTTTTATAACTACTAGTGGGTAAATGAATTTCTAGATATATTACGAATTTTCTTGGAACTTTAGTTTCGGAGATATAAATTTAATCGGACCTTTTTAAAAAAATTAATTTTATTTTTCAGAAACTATTAGAGACAGTTTATCAAAAATGCTTTTTATAACTACTAGCGGGTAAATGAATTTGTAGATATATTACGAAAAAAAAAGTCGTGACTTCAGTAGAGACGACACAGATAAACATTAGCATTTTATATACGTAGATTTTTATTAATATTAGAAAACAAAATACTCGACGAACAAAAAAAGCTTTATAATAAAAAAAATTTCTGTCCTATGCTAGAGTACCCACTTGGTGAATCACTTTTTGTGTACTCCACGTTAAACAAACAAAAACTAATAAACGGTATGTTCGTAATCTTTTTAATCATCTGGAAACATAAAAGCGCTTGTTAATGAGTGAGTAAGACGCATAAACATAATATTGATTTTAAGCCAATATCGGCTAGGAATATTTCCTACTGGATCGGAATAAAAATAACTGGGCAATGACATTAATAGTATAAACACGGTTTTTAGTCACAACAATTTTCCACGTGTTAATAACAACACATATAAAATTAACAATATTCTGTGTAGGTACAAAAATATATATCTTTTAATTTTATCTTCATATTAACATTGACTTGTATTAAATTATTTGCAGAAAAGCATGAAAAGGATGGAAGATATTGCAAAGTCATTTAGTTTAAATATTTAAAATTATATATTTACAAACCATTTACAAACTATCGATATCATTCAATTTTAACGACAAACAACGTAAAAGATAATTGAAGTTTGTTGTTTGTCAGTGGATTTTGATGTACCTACAATTAGTACAGTTTTAAATACCGATAAATGGGTAATTGTTTTATGTGTATTCAAAAAATTTCAGTTTCGAGACGTGGTATATATTACTATTATTTATAAAAGGAAATGGTGGTTGTTTATACAGGGTTGTTCACCACATACGACACGGAGTATTGTAGCTAAACGATTAGATTTTTACAAATTGTAAGTTTTGGTTTTTTTGAAGGTCTATTAGAGCTACAATTTAAAAATATTTTTACAAGATACAGAGTGTCCTAAATAAGTAAAAAATATTATAGTTGTATTTTTTTAAATGGAACACCCTATATATTATTCTATTTTTGGATTCTACGATTGAAATAAAGGTAAATTTTATTAAGTTAAACTTAATAAAATTAAGACACTTAAACCTTACCGTTTTTGAAATATTTTCAATTTCATGAAATTGCAGTAAAAAATTTAAGGCTTTATTTCTCCAAGGCTATCAAAGTTTTTAATACTAAATATTTACTGAAGGTTATTTATTGATCAGATATTGTGTTGCAATAATAAAAATTTTACTACCTTATACAGAGTGTCCAAAAATTTATATTAAATAATTACTAGCTTTAAACGGCAATAACTTGTTTAATTTAAATGAACGCCCTATATATTTTACGTGAATCAAATGCACAACGTAATTGTCTATCAAATTATATTATATCATTTTTTACGCATCTCTTCAAGTTTTCGTAGAAAATGCATTTTCTTACAATTTAGACCTCATTTATCACTATACCCATGAAATATTGACATTTCCGATTTTTTTGAAGCACCATAATATGTACAAAACGTACAGGTGGTAAATATTGCAAGCCTATTGGCATACAAAAAAACTAATTAAATCTTTGTAAAAGAGTATACCAATTAAGTATACCACCATTATTTCCTACCAAAAACACCAAAAATTAGTTAATTACATACTTTTAAATTGTTTTAATTAATAAATTATTCTAAATAAATGTGGATTTGGCTCAGAAATCAATATAATAATAAGTTATGAAAACGAATGTCTCTGTTTTTATAAATAAGCATTCGTCAATAAATGAAATAAAATTTATAAGATGTTACTTTTTACCACACTGTCTAATACACACACAAAATTCAGTTTTTTAGTATTCGGAGCAATTATTACTACAACGTAAACAGTCAATTAATGTAGTTTGAATATTGGGATCATATTAATTGGTCCTCTTTAACAAAAAATATTTAAACAGTTGTTTTTTTTTATTTTTTAATCAAATAAGCGACAATATTAGTATCTGTAACCTTTGAAAATTTATTACATCTTTAAAAATAAGCTAAAATGTCAATATTCCATGGGTATAGTGATAAATGAGGTCTAAATTATAAGAAAATGCATTTTCTATGAAAACTTGAAGAGATGGGCAAAAAATGAAACAATACAATTTGATAGACAATTACATTGTGTATCTGATTCACGTAAAATATATAGGGTGTTCCATTTAAATTTAAAAAAAAAACAAGTTATTGCCGTTTAAAGCTAGTAATTATTTAATATAAATTTTTGGACACTCTGTATAAGGTAGTATTTTTTTTATTGCAACACAATATCTGATCAATAAATAACCTTCAGTAAATATTTAGTATTAAAAACTTTGATACCCTTGGAGAAAAAAAGCCTTAATTTTTTTACTGCAATTTCATAAAATTGAAAATATTTCAAAAACGGTAAGGTTTAAGTGTAATAAACCTTAATCAAATTTACCTTTATTTCAATCGTAGAATCCAAAAATAGAATAATATACAGGGTGTTCTATTTAAAAAAATACAACTATAATATTTTTTACTTATTTGGGACACTCTGTATCTTGTAAAATTATTTTTAAATTGTAGCTCTAATAGTCCTTCAACGAACCCAAAACTTACAATTTGTAAAAATCTAATCGTTTAGCAACCCTGTATACATATTTTAAATTTGTATAAAAAATTCCACAAGTTCAGGACTTAGTAGGCGTATCTGTCAAAAAGCTCATTATTTATTATTAGATAGCAGTATTTATTATTAGAGTACAGTTGTTCTTAAGTAACTTTTCCCCATATGGTGTATTTTTTTAAAATAAAGCAAGATAGTAGGAGAAAATCATCATGGATATAAAACGCATATAAATCAAATTAAAAGTACGAAACCCTAAAAATTATAGAAATAATATCTTTTCTACTTCTGAGGTAACGTTATTAAGAAGCCTTAAATTATTTTAATATGGCGCCGCAGCTCAGTTGAAATAAGTCAATTACTCGAGCTTTTTCGACGACAAATTTCTGCTAAATTAATTTAATAATCAAAAACTTTGGCCTCTTCTTCTCAGAAAAAAAAGTCTACATAAGTTATTTCAGGCTGCTTTTTAAAAACACATCTAATGCAAAGTCCAGTTAAACGTTTTAAACCATTTGGTTTTTCAGAACAAATCTCATTAAATATAAAATTACTAAATGAAAAAAAAAATAGTATTAATTTACTGTAGATACTTCTTTTAAAATGTTCATAAATATAAAATCTTACCTATTTATGTAAGTATTTATTGTTCCTTTAGTTAATTTTGCTATAATTCCTTACTCGCTTCTTTATTATAATTAAAACAAATAAACAAGCCTTAAACTTTCTTCTTCAATACAGAAAAATATTCTTGCGTTATATTTGACTAAAAATGTGTGTGTCCTTGCGTCTAATTTAGTCGGGTTTAATGAGGGTGTTTTAAATATACATGTTCAATACAAAGCCTATACTTAAATGTTTAGACCCTGAAAATATTTTTGTCCAAAATAATAATACAAAATGTTCGTTATACTGCAGTTCTAGAAAAGAAACGACTTCGTCATACAGTGTTGGAATAGTTCCTTCAATAAAGTTTTGTTTAACTACTAACATGTAGCACGTACAGGATGGACAATCCCTGATATTTTAACTGAGACTTTCCAATATTGAGAGACAAATAAAAACATGAACAGTTCATTTGATTCTTTTTCTTACAGTATATTTTAATGGTAAATCCTTCAATTACTATATTACTAAATATCAAATAAGGATATAAGCAAAGATAGACACAATAGATCAAAAAGATATTTTATTGAATATAATAAAGTAATATGAAGAAATAGGTTTTTGGGTTAATAACTCATCCATCGATTCAGAAACTTCAAGGTTTTTGTGCCATTACACTGTTATTTTTTAATAAATAGTATGAAAACATAAATTTCGTTTGGTTATATATTTTACTAAAATGAGAATATTATAATTTTATTTAAATTTCTCCACAATTTTAAATAAAAATAGTAACTAAAATAAATAAATAGATTTTTAGTCAACACATTCAAATCAAAACTGAACGCAACGATTGGAAAAACAGCAAATTAAGATTAGAAAGCTAATTTTTAAATCAATTCTGTATGATGTATATCAAATAAATGACATTGCATTATTCTTAACAAGTTCAATAAAAAAAAGAAATGATCGCGCGTGCCAATTAATAAACTAGATCCAATAGACACGTCCATCACAGGTAAAGCAGAAGTAGTTTATACCAAATTTATACCCTGGCAAAGGTTAGTTTTGGGTCGGGATTTCCGTATGTAAGAAGAGTACAATTTGTTTATAATGTACTGAACAAAGAGAGAACAATAAAAACGTTGCCAAACGTATGAAATAACGTGGACGTATATAGCAGATTCGTCGCGGTCGACCGGTCGATCCAATCAGTACCATATCAGTACTTAAAATTCACACATAAAAAGAGTGTAGATACATTATGCGTTCAGCTTCACGATTTAATTACGTCTCGTGATACTTTATTTGTTTATTTATTAACGAGTCGTTGTAACTTTCCCTATAGCTTGTAAATTTTTAAGGGCAAGTTAGAAACACTTGCACTTTTGGTAGAAATAAGTGAAACTGAGTTGGTGTTCGACAGCGGTCGCGCTATTAGAACTCTGAATTCAAAAATCGATATCTCGAAATCCATTAGGAATAATTGATTGTAGTTTTTTTCAAAAACTTTCTTAATATTTCTGCTTTATTTTCTTCGCAGACAGTATGTGAAAATCTTTATAAATAAAAAAGTTACACGATTGTTGAAAATTGCAATGCAGTAAAAGTAAATGGATGTATTTTTTTTAATTTTGAATAAAAAAAACAAGCCTATCGAATTTTTCTTATATAAACATCTTATAAAAGATCCAAACCAAAAATAAAATTAAAGAAGTTTTAATATCTAATGTGGTTCTTGAGTTATCGCGTTATGTGTTAAAAAGTTGAGTTTTTAAATTATCGCGATTACTGACGTTTTCTCGTTGTAAAAAATGGACACCCTAACGATATCCTTATAATTCCATTTCATATGCTCAGAAACATATCTAATGATTTATACTAGTTATCTTTTCGAAGATAAAAGTGTTTTAAAAATAAGCGGTTTGCGATCGTGACTTTACTTTACTTGATAGAGAAAGGCGTACCGGAGGTATGTGGCAACGCCGCAACAGCACACCGTCGCATTTCTCTTACCCCGACTTAATAAGATCTCTATGCGATTTACTTCCACACATGTAAATACCGACCCAAAAGTAAGAGTTGCCAGCACGGTATACAAGTATATTCATCGTACCTATATCTTTCAAAAAATAAAGTGGTTTAATGAGGTTCATGAAGCCACTTTGTCTTTATTATTCGAGCAGTAAATATGCAACTCATACTAACACGCAGAAAACTGCGCCTCAGAAAAGATACATCAAACTGCCTTAAAATTAGCAATCATTAATAGGTATAAAATTATAAAGGATTTTTGTCACAACTGGATGATTAAATTTCTGAAGTATAACTTCAATACGCGAGATGGGAGTAAAAATTCAAAGCCGCGACTAGGGTACAGAACCGGGAAATCCCGGTACCGAAAGTACCGGGTATTCCCGGTTCTTTTGAGACATCAAAGAACCAGGACTCGAAATAAAGATTCCAGATTCTTTCGGTACCGATTTTTTTTTACTCGTTAACAGTAATTAAAAAATTATTTTTTGTTACATGCGAAAGTTCATTGATACTTTCTGGCGGTCGAAATCAAACTCTTCTAAATATAGTAAACGCCACGAATGTTTGGGAGTGATTCATCGCTTGATGAAGTTAGAATCGACACGCGCGCTATCATTTTTACATTAAAAACGTAAATTTTTACCGCAGACGTAGGTTTTAAAGGCCCGGTCTAATCATCTGCCTGCGCTCCTCCTACTTATTCTACGACGATACTATATCGCGTTTCTTTGATTGATTCGTTTTTGTGCTTCAGTCCATTGGTGTGCTTGCAGTGCGACCAATGGGGCATTCCATTTTATATTTATAACCAAATATATGTTTTGACAAGACTTTGACAGTTAAAACAACAAATTACAACAGATTATATATTGATTATTATATGACTTTAAACACCACGGCACTGGAATTAAGTTTAATGTGACCTTGAACAGATTAGTTCACATGGTAGTGACCGATGAATCACTCCCAAACATTCGTGGCGGTTACTATAGTGATATTATCTCTTATTGTTCTTACTTCTGAAGTTCTTTTGAAGTTCCTATAATGTTTATTAACAATTATTGAAGTTTAGATATGTCATTTTATTATTATAAGTATAATGTTGCTCAATATATTAGTTATATTTTATGTTGTTTTTATAGGAATTTGCATTTTTCTGACTGATTACTTAATAATAATTATTTTCATTAAAAAACACCTATTTCTAACTATTTATTTTTGAAAACAATCCCTTGCTTGCTGATTGACGAAATGTGGCATCATTGAACAAAAAATTAGCCAGTACCGAAAATACCGGGAAATACCGGTTCCTTAGAGGCGTGGTACCCATAATTCCCGATTCCGACAAACGGCTCCGGTTCCGGAAACCCTAGCCGCGACATACGAGCTAGCGTCACGAAGACTAGAAAAAGTCTGATTTTTATAGTATAAGTTTTAATTGCCCATTTTTTTAATGTTGTCAAAGAAATCTAGTTTCATTTCGTCTACTAATTATTGTATTAAATTACCTCGTAAATTACTTAAAATAAATATAAACTTAAAAACGGCTTATCTTATAACATAGAAAAGTAATTTTCTACGTCTGGGCATGTAGAGAATGTAGAAAATTAGTTAGTGTACAAAATTAATTTTCTACTAGTAGAAAATACGGTAGAATATTCAAAATTTTCTACCTACCCAACCCTGCCTGCGAACGTAAAAACCGGCAACACTGTATGCCGCTTTTTATTTTGTCTCTGTCTGTCAACCGGTTATTTAAATTATTCTCTGTCTTGCAACAAAGTTGCACCCCAGGTCGATATAAAAGTTTCGCAAGTGTTACTCACCTCCGCGCCGAACCACAGCTGACCCGCCAAATTCTCCTGCAGCACGTCCTCGGGAAACTTCACCCGAAAGTCCCGGTTGGCGCGCTCGTCCCCGATCAGCACGTCCATGATGGCGTTGGTGATGGTCAGCACCTTGTCCTGAGCTTGGCGCAGCTGATTGACCAGCCACGTACACCGTTCCGGATCTTTTCGGCCGTCGAAACTGTCCAGCTCGTTGGCGACAGTGTTGAGGTCCTCGTCGGCGTAGAAGAATTGGGCCAGAAGTGATTTGTCATCTTTCTGAAAATTAAATATCACTAACATTTAAAAAGTGTTAATTTAATATTAACTTTGTAAAAACCTGGTACAAACAATCGATAATAATTATTAACCTACACCAGTATAAAAGTAGTGGAATATGGAATAACAAGAACTATTAACAACAATAAAAAGACGGAAAGCAGCTTATTTTGGTCATATTTTTAGAAATAACTAAGTATAGCTTCCTACAGCTGATCGCCTAGGGAAAGATTGAAGGACGACAAGGCACCGGGCATAAACGGTTCTTCTGGATGTGGAATTTACGTCAGTGGTTTTATTTAAGACAACCAGTACAATTATCCGTTAAACACAAATCAGAAAAGAATTCCAGTTGACTCAGATGGGGAGAGGGCACAAGTATGAAATAGAGAGAATGAATTTTAATAATCGAGTACTCGAGTTTCAAGCGATTTCAATAACCGAGCGATCGCTCGAGCGAAATTCCGCTCGTATATAAATATACGATTTTTCGCTGTCGCTTGTAGTCGTAACGCCAAACAGTAAGCTGCGTGCGCAGAGCGCATATTATCCTTTCGATGGTAGTGGCAAGCGACAAGTGACGAGCGACGAGTAGTTTCGCTTAATCATGGATCAAAGCTTTGTCGATGTAGGTGGTAAAATTTTGTCACACAGTTATGTAACAGTCGTATAGTCCTATAATTATTAACAACGCGGTCCCAATCAAAAGAACAATCTGTTGTTTGAAGATATTTTACCAAAAATACTGATAAAATATTGCCAATTTGCAATGTTTGTAGCAAATTCGTTCGATAGGACTGCTTGCGTTCATCGCTCGTTCATAATCGGGCGATGTCGGTTATTTCAATAATCGAGTACTCGAGCGAATTTTCGCTCGAGTTATCCCATCACTAGTTAAAACGTGACTTTGCATTAACAGGTAGGTACCTGTGACCGTGACCTATTCGCCGCGAAATTAATCAGTGGCCGTGATTTTAGCGTTAATGTTAATTTTTAGATTAGGGTTATTCTGTTTCGATAATTTCCCAGTAAATCTGTCCGAGATGTTTTATTAACCGTTACTTTTTACTCTCTTTAAATTAGACTGCGATTTGACTATCGATCTTTCAGATATAGCAACTAGTTTATGATGCCGACAGCGATGGAAGGCAACACTAGACTATGCCCTTCTGTTCATATTATCATAAAATAATGAAATTATTTATTTATCCTCCTTGGCGCAATTGAGCAGTAGTGGGGAATTTTGAAAATTCGCTCATTAAGGGGGTGATATGAGAGGTGAATTTTGTATACAAAAAAATTAAAATATGTCCTAGTAATTGAACAGCGATTTTTGGAAATTCTTCTCCTAAGGAGGTGACATTTTCGAGGACATTTTGTATATTTTTTTTAAATTAGTCTTAGGCGTGTGAAATTTTGTACAGGGTGGGTCAAATTCGACGCTTTTAAATGGAAACACCCTTTTCTATAGGAGATAGACGAAAACTAATATCGGTGTCTGGAGCTCAATTTTCATCAAAAACATGATGGTGAAAACCGTACATTAATATCTGTTACCGTTTCGGAGTTACGGGGTGGTTTTCAAAAACGTGCATTTTTAACAAATAGCTGTAACTTTTTTGCTATGGAAAATTTTGTATTTCTATGAAAACATTTCCAAAGCACCTTTTTACGTAGAATTTAATGGTTTAAGTATAATTTTTTTTAAATTAATAATTTAAGAGTAATCAACAGAAAAATTGATTTTTTATTTGGGACACCCTCCATATTTTGAATTAACTGAAAAGAATTTAAAATTACCTTTCCAAAAATATAGCACACTTGATATTTTGTTATAATCCCCTTCGAAATACAGAATTTTTAAAAGTTCGCCACTTTTAACTAGTAGGCTTTGGACCCCTTATTGATGATATGCCCTTAATGGAACTCGAAAGCATATTTTTTCCAGCATGACGACGCACCGCCTCTGAACGTTGAAGTTATCTGCAAATTTTTGCAGCCAATTTTAAGAATAATTAAATAGCTAACCAAGATCCCAGCCGTTGGCCGTCGAGGCCGCCTGACTTAGTTTAGTACCCATGGATCTAATCCTTTGGATATATTTGCGGAAGAATAAAGGTTCCTTATTCTTCCGTATAATTTAGACAAGAATTAGAAATACTTAGCAGTTATGACAGGGTATCTTTCACCCCCCCTGAGTTAATGAATTCCGCAAGAAATGTTCAAAAACTGCCCCGTCTGTCCATAACAGAAGACGGTCGATATGTCGAACACCTGTAGCAAAATCTCATGTCTTATTGGTTTGCTATTGATTTTTATTGTTATTAGATATAGTTTAAATGTGTTGATGTTGGTTAAATATATTTTAAATTGTTATAAAATTCTGCATCTCTCATAGCAAATATTATTTTTGTTTTAATTGATGCTCACAGCTATAATTTTTTTGCATTACAGCCGGTGCCGTTCAAAGCCTACTTATTTAAAGCGGGCGAATTTTTATATACTCTATATCTCGAAGAGGAATCGAGCAAAATATGAAGTGTGTTAAATTTTTGGAAAGGTAATTTTAAATTCCTTTCAATAAATTAAAAATATACAGGGTGTCCCATATAAAAAATCAAATTTCCTGATGATAATTCTTAAATTATTAATTAAAAAAAAATTATACTTAAACCATTGAATTCTACGTAAAAAGGTGCTTTGGAAATGTTTTCATAAAAATACAAAATTTTCCATAGCAAGAAAGTTACAGCGATTTGTTAAAAATGCATATTTTTTAAAAACACCCCGTAACTCCGAAACTGTAACAGATATCGATATACGGTTTTCACCATCATGTTTTTGACAAAAATTGAGCTCCAGACACCGATATTAGTTTTTGTCTATCTCCAATAGAAAAGGGTGTTTCCATTTAAAAGCGTCGAATTTGACCCACCCTGTACAGGGGTTCCTGTACCACCAAAAAGTGAGTACTTGCGAATTTTGAATATTCATTCCCCTAAGTGAAATAAGGGAAGAAAATGTGTACAAAAACTTGTTAAAATCGGTTTTAGAAGTATGAAATTCTGCGCAGACGTTCATTATGTAACATAATTTAGCACTAAGAAGCAATTTTAGAATTCGCTCTCTAAGGGGCTGAAATTAGGGGTGAACGTTCTGAAAAAAATCCTGTCCTATTTGAAATGTTATTGCGCCAAATGTTCAACAGAAACTATTTAATCATTATTTTTTAAAGACAAATTTATGATTAATTCATAAAAATAAAAAGTTCCCAAATGTGTCATTTCAGCTCGCATTTCAGTCAAATAACTATCTACTCAACATGTTTATTTTTTGGCAATAATGACATGTATTAACTATTTTCATTCTAAATATCTCGAGAACAGTTGCTGGTAGCGATTGTTACCAAGAGAAATATATATTTTAAATATATATTTTTTTAACTCAGTAGTTTTATATAGTGATGTTGGTAGCGAATATTTCCATTCGAATTTTGCAGGAAATTTCCGAAATATTCGGTCCCAAAATCGCGAATATTCGCAAAAATCCGAATTTTGCAAGAAATTTCTTTTCAAAATTCAAGACACTGAGTAAAAATTTAACGAAAGTGTATCAAGTATGCCTATTCTTAAATCAGAAGAAAAAGAATGCTTCTCCGCCTTACAAAATAAAAAACGTATGGCTCTTAAACCAATGCATTTTGCCGCGAATCTCTTGGACCCCTGTTTCCTGGGAGAGCACCTTAACAATGAAGAACACATAGCCGCTATGGAATTTATCAACAATATCACCAACAAACATCCTCAGTTTGTCAATAATAAAGAAGCCATTTTTACAGATGTAACAAATTATTGCGCCAAATCGGGTTTATGGGCTCCCGACTACGTTTGGATGTCAGTTAAAAATGTAGACTGTCTAAGTTGGTGGCAAGCAATGTGTAAAAATACTCAGTTAACATATTTAGCTGTTGCTCTGCTGTCTTTACCAACGCAACGTCTGAGAGAAGTTTCAGTACTTACAGTTTTAAGGTTGTCGCCCACTAGAACGCGGCGCGGCGCGGCGCTGGGAAGAGATTTTTTTCCGGCTGCGAAGGGACTGCGCCCACTATAGCGCGCTTTTGAAACGCGGCAACGCTATTTAGTTATAGTCGAAGTGTTTTTTACTTACTGTAGTTTAGTTTTTAAAGCAATGAGTTCAAGTACGGACGAAAGCGTATTTTTTGTGCTCTTCTAACAGAGGAAGAGGAAGAGGGGGTGAGGAAAAGTTTGGACTCATACGATTAACAAAAAAAGAAAGAAGTTTGGAGAATTTTACCATCTTTTTCCAGATTTAATAAAAGACAAAATCATTTTTTTCAGTATTACAAAATATAAAGGAAACATTTTACGCACTCCTCAATTGAGGGTTTTAGAAGAAAAAACACCGGGTATATCTACTCATCATATTTTTTCAGAAGAGACAAATTACTAATATTTTTGATAATTCTTATTTATTCTGATGTGTATATTAGTTATGTGGTCAAAAAAACCCTGATCTTTTTTATATATTTAGGTAATTAGAATTTAAAAATTGGAGATTGTCACTTTTGTTAAAAAGTGGAGATTGCCAGTTTTGCCTCTACACCCCTCAATTATATTAAATCTTTGATAGAAAGGCATTTCGTCCATCTGTCTCTAGTGAGGGAAGACTAAAAAAAATATCATATTCCTTTATGAAAATCGATTTGCCTAATTTACCTTTAAAAATACAATTCTGCCATTAATACATATCACTAGTTCCTAGTCAAAAAGCCAACTGAAAAGACTCGAATGCAAAATTATTTCCCTTGTGAGTACGCACACTGCAACGCGCCGAAACGCGGGAGACGGAAAAAAGTTGCTAGAGAAGTCTTCCGACTTCTTGACGATAGAACTATGAATCCCGCGGCGCGCTTCTGCGCTGCGCGCTCTAATGTGCGTTGGTCCATTTAAATACATGGCAAGCAGACAAAAGAAATTTCCACATGGCGCCGCGCCGCGGTCTACTGGGCGACAACCTTTATCCATACTAAAAAAGGAATCGCTTAACTGCACAAAGAGCCGGCAAAATAATGTTCGTAGCTCATAACAATAAATTATTACAACAAAAATAAAAAGTGGATATGGAGCATGATATTCAACAACATGAAACTCCTCCAGAACCACTAGAACACGTAGAGGTAGAGGTCCATCCTTCAGCATCAGAACCAGATGATACATCAAATATATCTGATTTGGAAAGAGAAACTGACGAAAACAGTACTACTACTACTATAATACCCTATGAAGATGGGACCAGCTCGGCGCCTGAAAGTATTTCGGAATTAAATAATCAGTTATTTGTGTTTTACGTTTTTTAAATTTATATTTCGTGCTTTTTTTTTTTTTTTTAAGTTCATAGTCATAGCTCATGGTTTATGTACAAAATACAAATGTTACCAAATAAATGATTTTTGTTATGTGTTATGTTTATGACTTTTATGAGTTATGTATTGTTTATTAAAAATATAACAACTAATATTATGTTTATTGTTTTTTTTTTCACTTACATGTTGGTATCAAATGTCTATCCAATTTATTCCTTTATTGTATCAACAAAAAATATGTAAAATTGTAAAATTTCCTAAAATTTCATAAATTTCCGAAAGTTTCGAAAATTTCCTGCAACAATCAAAAATTTCTGAAATCACTGAAATCATCACTAGTTTTATACAGGTACGGACGAAAAGTTATTACTCTTCAGACCAGTTAAAAAATATGTAGGTAGCGCCCTCTACAAGGAGTCATATTAACATCAGAATCAAGTATGTCATGTCAAAAAATTGTATGTACCAATTTTCATCCAAATATTGACATTACTTCAGAAATTATTGGAAAAAAATTGAAATAAAAATGAAACTTCTACACCCTGTATCTCCGAAACTAAGCATTTTAGGACATACATTTATACAAACTTTTTTTCTTATTTTTATCTGCAGAATATGCTGCCGACGTTTCCGGAATACAGTTCGGACCACCCTGTATACCGGGTCCGTCTCGAAAGTGGCTCACCTCTATAACTTTTTTAATTTTTCAGATAAAAAAGCGAGATTTGGTATGTTAGTATATGACATAAATTAGGATTGATTGACATATTCAATTATTTTCGGTCACTTCCGGTTTCACTGGAAATTACTACAACTTTTAATTTTTAAATGGCACCATCGATATTTTTCTACTTTATTCGATAGAAAATGACACCCTGAATAGAATGACATATCATATGTCAACTTTTCACATTTTCGCATATGGTTTACGAAAGTTTCGAACGAAGTAACATATGGTTTACTTGAAATTATAACATGCGGTTCATAACGACAATTTGACTTGAAATACCAAGTGTGTGGTATCAAATTATTCGTAAAAAAATGCTTTTTTCAAATATGCTAATGAGCCATCCTCGTTCCATTTGAAAAAATTGAGATATGATTAAAAATACGATATGGTATATCTTTTAACAGGCTAGGACAAGACACTACAAACATTAGACGATCAAATCTACTTTTCCAAGGCTCTTTGATTAAAAATTAGTGTTTTTAACACAGCCATGGCACTCTAGATTAAAATACAATTTGTTTTTGAGTGAATATGTCAAAAATTGACATATGATATGTCATTCGATTCAGGTAATTTTCTATCAAATAAAGTAAAAAATACGGAGGGTGCCATTTAAAAATCTAACATACCAAATCGCGTTTTTTTAACTGAAAAAATAAAAATGTTATAAGTAGAAGTGAGCTACTTTTGAGACGCACCCGGTATTGTAATGTTGGTTCACTATGTATAAACAAGTACCTTTGTAGGGAACATTTTACATCACCTTTTTCATTTTTCAATAAGCAAAGCTTAAGAAAGTAGTTTTTAAAGTAATATATCCCCATTAATAAAATCCAACAAGATTATTATTCAACAAAATGCTCAAAATTCTTAAAATATGCCGCAATATCGCTTCTATCGGTATAAGTAGCAATACCTATAAGATTAAATTTAAATTTTGCATACACAAGGAGCTAATATAATAATAGACTAGTTATTATTTTTGGCTATAGGCGAAATAAACAAGAGATAGCTAAAATTATAAATGTTTTTGTACCACTTGTTACTTTGTAAATAGAAAAATGTTTACAAAGAAATTGTAATCCAAACTATGCTGACAATTATTGGACAGGTGACAAATCTGTATTTTTAGATATAAAAATTCATTCACTCTGTGCTTAATAATTATAATCGCAATTTCTCTTCAATTAAAATACTCCTACAACTTTCTCTAGATGAATATTGAAAGTGTACCTATATTAAGAAAAACATAGAAATTCAATACCAACTTAATTAACCAGTGTATTAAATTTACTAAATTCTTGGATCAACTTAATAGCACGAGCAAACAAGTAAACAATATTGTTTCTTTAAGTACATTCATTAAAATTATCCATGTTTCATACAATCTCAAGTAGACCTGAACAAAAACAATAAAACGAGACCTTTGGGTGTTAAATTATCAACACATTACTCAATTTTAGTTATTAGCCTTTATAAAATTATCACATAATTCACAGAGATTAGAAAAGGAAGCTATGTAGCTCAACCATAAAAAATTTCTTAAACGTAATTGTTAGTGAGTCATGGCTTCAAGGACTGTTGCTCTGTGACAGACTGAAAACCACAGTTAGGTATATTTTCATTTCAAAGTGCGTCATTTCCTTAAATGTTTCTATAATAATAAAACAAGATGTTCAAATCATAATAAAACTACTACAAAACAATCTACATATGTAAGCTGTTTACGTATTCGAAAACACTGATCAGGAAGTCGCCAGTACCAGTAGGTAGTTGGAATAACCTTAAGATTGTAGCATGTTAGGTATTTATGCCTTAAAAGGAAGTTAATAATATAAAAGTCTTTCCATTATTGCCATCATAAAATACAAACATTTACTTTGCTATGATCTGTCAAACTTAAGCATAACAAAACACACACACACTCCTGATAAAATAAGAAAATATTTATTATCTTTAATCCTTGACGTCAGTAATACACATTTTATTTGATTTTTGACGAATTTATATTAAAATTAAATTGTAATAATAAGATAATTTGGAAGGATTTTTTTCAGCAGGTATATACTAAATTTTACTATACCATAACTAAATTCAATGCTATTTGATTACCTTGAAAGGGAGTTTTACTATATAGATCCTTAAAATACCTATTTAGTTTTGATTTGTAAATCTCAAGGTTAAATTAAGACTGTTGTAGAATAAATTAAAAGAAATATTTATTAAAAATCTTAAAACATAAGAATAAAATACCTAGTTTTGACAACAGTTTTATAAAAATGTTGATTGAAGGACTTGAAATTACAAATAATTGTAATCATATGATCAGTTTCGAAGGCCAATGATTGTGTGCCTTGCATATGGATGTTGTTAAAAGTGAAATGCTTTTTCTTTTATAAAAGAAATTTAAACAGTTTAATATTCCGTAAACAACAAACACACCCAACAAGTATATAACGTTATGAAGGTAGAAAGTGAAACTTTTCTTAATCTTGATCTAGATTTGCAACATTGTCCTATTTCAGTATGTTGTAACTGTAGTGAATTGGTATATTCAACTGGCTGATTTGAAAACATGTTGAATTATATCGTCTGTATGAAGCCTGTGGTGTAGAAAATGCTACAGAGATAAACAAAAATACTGCAAACTTTAAAACTTAAGGACAGCTTACCTTTGGTTTATATAGCCACTTTCTAATCGACTCCATCACTTATCACAACAGGCCCGCTCTTGTTAATACTAGGACACCACCATATCGAACGATAATTAGCCCCCTTTGTGACAAAAATCCTTATTTTGCTAAAAAACTGAGCACGACATAGCGATACATATCCCCGCTCCTCTTGACCTATTATGGTTGTTTCTTGACGAAAATCGGATTTTCAGTTGCTCTAACTGAATATTCTTTCAATGTACACTACGCTATTTTATATTACTTTTATCTGGTAGCCGCTGGAATTAAGAAAAACCCATCGAAATTAAAAAAAACTTCTAGGAAAGTAATCAACGCGAACAAACGCACCAGCTTTGACAGTTTCCTCGTTTATTTCTTTTTGACATTTCAAATTTCAAGTTTGTTTTCTGTCAATTTTTTTGCAGTAATCTACAGATTAAAATAAATTATACATTTTGCCGAATCATAAAATTAAAAAGTTTTATGTGGATGCAACCAGTAAAACACTATTTCTTTGGGTTTCGTCATGTGCGGATAGATGGCCGTAGTAATATTGATTTTAATACGATTTTAACGGCAAAGAAAATAGAAATAGAGAGTTTTTAAAGAAGGCCTGTCAGTAGCGTCTCTCTAATAACTCAAATTAAATATACTAAAATTTTACTTTGTCAATAATTATACCGTATGATCGAAAAAAAAACGGCGTCCAGTTGGCTTGGAAATGACGATCGATGACATTTCCCATACAATTTTACATATAAAATGACAGCGATCTTTATTTCATAGCCATCGTTGACGCCGTTTTTATTCGATCATACGGTACTTTAGGCGTCGTGTTGTGTTGTGACAATTTCTACTGTTAATAAAATTGCCGAAAAATTTTTAACGCGCAATGGAAAGTGCAATTAGGGCGTTGTTGGGTGCAATAACATTCAATAACTCAACTTTCCCGGATATTCAGCTCTCCCGAAACAACATTTTACAGCTTCATAGTTTCTCACACCGATCTGGTCAAAAGGAAAAATGAATTCAAGCAGTTCGACGAAACAAGTGAGTAAACAAAGTTCTCCTTACATAATCAAAAAATTAAATAGACATATTATACTATGAGAGGATAAAATATAATTTGCAATATTAATTATGGTATACTTTTTTTAAGCAACTAGTGATTAAATGTTTTATGAACATCTTCTAAAATTATAATTAGGTATCTTTAAAAAATTTCGTTATAGCCGAAATAGCCCCAATGATGTTTCACTAGCAAAACCGGTGATTAAAACCAAAGAATATTATAGTTTTAAGAACTCTCGTGTGGAAGCTTTAGTGATTTGTCATACGGTGGCGCTTTTGAACATAATCGAAGCCTGAAAATGCTAATATTTTAAATTTTGAGGACTACGCGCGGCGATATTTTGTACGGTGTTGCCAAACATATTTTATTTCTCGATATTTAAAGAAATATGTATTGATTATATATTTCGTATATTCGATAGTACCTACATGAGGCATCCTAAGGCTATGAAAAAAAAACGTAGCTATGAAAATAAAATTTTAGATTTTTAATTTTTTTGTATCTTCTAATAAAAATTACTTCTATTCCAATAAAAAATTAACTAGTATGATTATGTGTTATCTGTACTAGTATTAGGAAACTGGAGTAAATACGGAGAATATTAATTCGTTCTCTAAGATGAGCACTACTAAGTAATTTTTTAAAATTCGACCCATAAGGGGGTGTAATTAGATAAAGGGATGTAATTATACAAAAAAAAATCTGTACCTACTAGGAGTATGAACTTTTGCACAGATGTGGCGCATTTGAACATTGATAAGCGAAATTTTGGAAATGTATAGCCTAAGGGTAGTGAAACTGGGGGTGAAATTTTGTACAAAAAGTGTTAGTTCTAGGAGTATGAAATTTTGTACAGAGTTTCCTTAAGTGACGAAAGTGAGTACCTAGAAGCTAATTTTGACATTCATCCCTTAGAAATAAGGGATGAAAATTTGTACAAAAGGTTAAAATCGGTTTTAGAAGTATGAATTTGCAGACGTTCTTATGTAACGTAATTTAGCATTAAGAAGCAATTTTTGGAAATTCGCCCTCTAAGGGTGTGAAATGAGGGGTTGAACGTTCTGGAACAGAAATTCTGTTCAAGGAATATGAGAATTTGCACAGAGGTTCCTTATGTAGCGTAATTGAATAATTAGAGTGATTTTTGGAATTCATTCCTTAAGGGGGTAAAACTAGGGGTGAAAATTTGTATAATTTTTTTATGTAAAATCCGTTCTAGGACTAGGAGTATGAAATTCTGTTCAGAGGTCCCTTAAATGATGAAAGTGAGTACCTAGAAGCGAATTTTAGGCATGCATCCCTTAAAAAATAAGGGATGAAAATTTGTACAAAAATTTGTTAAAATCGGTTGTAGAAGTATGAATTTTGCAGACGTTCCTTATGTAACGTAATTTAGCACTAAGAAGCAATTTTTGGAAATTCGCCCTTTAAGGGTGTGAAATGAAGGGTTGAACGTTCTGGAACAATAAATTCTGTTCAAGGAATATGATGATGATTATATATGATGATTTGCACAGAGGTTTATTATGTAGCGTAATTGAATAATTAGAGCGATTTTTGGAATTCATTCCTTAAGGGGGTAAAACTAAGGGTAAAAATTTGTATAATTTTTATGTAAAATCCGTTCTAGGACTAGGAGTATGCAATTTTGTACAGAGGTCCCTTAAGTGATGAAAGTGTGTACCCAGAAGAAAATTTTCGACATGCACCCGCTAAAAAATAAGCACTCCCTATAAAACAATTAAAATAAAAAAATTGTCTAAAAAATAAAAAATAAAGTTGGGGTGGGCCACTCTTATCACTTAGGGGTATAAAAAATAGATAACAACCTAGGAATAGGTTGTGACCAAACCAAACCAAACCAGACCTACTGAATATACATATAAAATTTTATCAAAATCGGTCTAGCCGTTTCGGAGATGGTAACAAAAAATTAAAAAAAAACAACCCCTATTAAAATATAGGGGATGATGGTGGAACAGTGAAAATTTAGGGTTATTTGTATTTATTAATGCCAACTAAAAAATAAAAACATTTTTCTTTTCAAAAAAAAAAAAAATGAGGGTGGGCTACCCTTACCACATAAGGGTATAAAAAATAGATAACAACCTATTCTTAGACGTACTGAATATACATATAAAATTTTATCAAAATCGGTCAAAGCCGTTTCACGGATGGTAACAAAAAATTAAAAACAACCCCTATTAAAAATAGGGGGATGATGGTAGAACGGTGAAAATTTTGGGTTCTTTGTATTTTTTAATGCAAAATAAAAAAATAAAAATATATTTTTTTTCAAAATATAAAAAATGGGAATGGGCTACCCTTATCACTTAAGGGTATAAAAAATAGATAACAAACTATTTTCAGACCTACTCAATATACATAATAAAATTTCATCAAAATCGGCAAAATCGTTTCGGAAATGGTAACAAGAAACTTAAAAAAAAACAACCCCTATTAAAAAATAGGGGATGATGGTAGAACGGTGAAAATTTAGAGTTGTTTGTATTTTTTTAAGGCCAAATAAAAAAATATTTTTTTTTCAAAAATAAAAAAAAATGAGGGTAGGCTACCCTCTCAGCTACCCTTATCACTTAAGGGTATAAGAATAGATAACAACCTATTCTTAGACGTACTGAATATACATACATATAAAATTTTATCAAAATCGGTCAATCGGAGATGGTAACAAAAAACTTAAAAAAAAACAACCCCTATTAAAAAATAGGAGATGATGGTAGAACGGTGAAAATTTAGGGTTGTTTGTATTTTTTAATGTCAAATAAAAAAAATTAAAATAATTTTTTTTTCAAATATAAAAAAATTGGGGTGGGCTACCCTTACCACTTAAGGGTATAAAAAATAGATAACAAACTATTTTCAAACCTACACAATATACATAATAAAATGTCATCAAAATCGGCCAAGCCGTTTCGGAGATGGTATCAAAAAAACAACCCCTATTAGAAAATAGGGGATGATGGTAGAACGGTGAAAATTTAGAGTTGTTTGTATTTTTTAAGGCCAAATAAAAAAATATTTTTTTTTCAAAAATAAAAAAAATGAGGGTGGGCTACCCTCTCGGCTACCCTTATCACTTAAGGGTATAAGAATAGATAACAACCTATTCTTAGACGTACTGAATATACATATAAAATTTTATCAAAATCGGTTAAGCCGTTTCGGAGATGGTAACAAAAAATCTTAAAAAACAACCCCTGTTAAAAAATAGGGGATGATGGTAGAACGGTGAAAATTTAGGGTTGTTTGTATTTTTTAATGCCAAATAAAAAAAACTAAAATATTTCTTTTTCAAAAAATAAAAAAATGGGGGTGGGCTACCCTTACCACTTAAGGGTATAAAAAATAGACAACAAACTATTTTCAGACCTACTCAATATACATAATAAAATGTCATCAAAATCGGCCAAGCCGTTTCGGAGATGGTATCAAAACAACCCCTATTAGAAAATAGGGGATGAAGGTAGAACGGTGAAAATTTAGTGTTGTTTGTATTTTTTAATGCCAAATAAAAAAAATATTTTTTTTTCACAAAATAAAAAATGAGGGTGGGCTACCCTCTCGGCTACCCTTATCACTTAAGGGTATAAAAATAGATAACAACCTATTCTTAGACGTACTGAATATACATATAAAATTTTATCAAAATCGGTTAAGCCGTTTCGGAGATGGTAACAAAAAACTTAAAAAACAACCCCTATTAAAAAATAGGGGATGATGGTAGAACGGTGAAAATTTAGGGTTGTTTGTATTTTTTAATGACAAATAAAAAAAGTTAAAATATTTTTATTTCAAAAAATCAAAAAAATGGGGGTGGGCTACCCTTATCACTTAAGGGTATAAAAACAGATAACAACGTATTCTCAGACCTACTGAATATACATATAAAATTTCATCAAAATCGATCAAGCCGTTTCGGAGATGGTAACAAAAAATTAAAAAAAAAACATCCCCTATTAAAAATAGGGGATGATGGTAGAACGGTGAAAACTTAGGGTTGTTTGTATTTTTAATGCCAAATAAAAAAATAATAATAATTTTTTTTTTAAATAAAAAAATGGAGGTGGGCTACCCTTATCACTTAAGGGTATAAAAAATATATAACAACCTATTTTCAGACCTACTCAATATACATATAAAATTTCATCAAAATCGGCTAAGCCGTTTCGGAGATGGCAACAAAAAAAATAAAAACAACCCCTATTAAAAATAGGGGATGATAGCAGAACGGTGAAAATTTAGGGTTGTTTGTATTTCTTAATGCCAAATAAAAAAATAAAAACATTTTTTTCTTTTCAAAACTAAAAAATGAGGGTGGGTTACCCTCTCGGCTACCCTTATCAGTTAAGGGTATAAAAATAGATAACAACGTATTCTCAGACCTACTGAATATACATATAAAATTTCATCAAAATCGATCAAGCCGTTTCGGAGATGGCAACAAAAAATTAAAAAAACAACCCCTATTAAAAAATAGGGGATGAAAGTAGAACGGTGAAAATTTAGTGTTGTTTGTATTTTTTAATGCCAAATAAAAAAAAATTAAAATATTGTTTTTTGACAAAATAAAAAAATGGGGGTGGACTACCCTTATCATTCATATCAAGGGTATAAGAAATATATAACTACCTATTCTCAGACCTACTGAATATACATATAAAATTTCATCAAAATCGGTTAAGCCGTTTCGGAGGAGTACGGTAACCAAAACTGTAACACGGGAATTATATAAGATAATATTATATGTAAACTGCGGAGTGCGGAGAACGGAAAGACTGATTATAGCAATAGATAAAATTTAAAACTATAATTTAAAACTATTCAAGAAAGTACACACAAAACAAGGCAATGCCGCGCGTCTATTCGTTCAATTCCGAGCAAAATAGCGAGGCTCCACGAAGTTGGGGCCTCGCTCGCCAAAGCGAGGCCCCATCGACAGGTCAGATTTTGATGCCAGACGAGACTTCTAGGGTATTAAGATATTCTTTGTTAAAACTATGCTCGCTACCGTAGCTGAACTCATCTAAAAAGTTTTTTAACTGTTTTTTTTAACTTTTTTTACTTTTTTATTTTTATTTTTACAGTTTTCACAAATTATACTTCCTACCACTTTTAGAATAATTAAATAATAAATTTTTCGTATACTCGCTATTTAAACCTGTGTATTTGTGTATATCGATTGTTTACGATATTCTCCGATTGTGGCAGCACCGGCTGAGAATGCACCAAGCCTATGCACCAAGTCAGTCTAGGCCCATGTCTCGCTTGGTTGCTCTCAAATTCAAACAAAATGTTTTAATCATTGTTCTATATTATATTTTCTGCAACATTAGGCTTCCTCAGTTAAAAATAATTGAAACATCCGGTTACAAAAACAAAAAGAACTAATCCCTTCCGAACCGTTATTAACCGCGAAGGTGTTCCAAAAGTATTTTTCTTTTCGAAGAAGCCGCTGTCGTCAACCACCGACCGAAGACGCCAGAAATGTGACGTGACAATCCCCGAAAATAATCGGCATTATCGTCCACCTAAACAAAGAACACCTCAATTAAGTTTCCTTTGTTTCTTCGATGTACGAACAGAAGTTATTTTGTTAGGTATAGATGACACCTCGCAATTAAGGGATATAGTAGAAAATAAAATAAAGCAGTTATGGTTGGAAGGGAAGTTAATTGCGGTTTTTGTTGTGACAGAATGTCGTGTATGTTAGAGATGGGCAAAAGTAACCGGTTTTTTGAATAACCGGTATTTTCCTCTAAAATAACCGGTTATTTAAAGGTAGTTTTTTTTTCACCAGTTAACCTAATAACCTTGCATTACGTTCAATAACCTATAGCCGGTTATTCGAAGAAGCGAACGGCACGGATCTTCCAGATATTACGACGATAACGGGAGATCCCGCTCCCGCTCCCAAAACGAAAATATATGACATCAAACATCAAATGTCAAAATTAAATCAGGCATCAGGCGAACCCTGATGATAATCAAAACAACGGCCGAATGGCCCTGAGGGTGCAGCCACACTATCCTAAAAACGGCGTATCGGCGTAACGGCGTAATGACCTTGAATGGATTTCCAGTAATTCTATTGGCTGAAAAATTCATCTGTCAGAAATTTTATCTGTCAAATTCATCTGTCAAATATTTCAGCCAATAGAATTACTGGAAATCGATTCAAGGTCGTTACGCCGTTACGCCGATACGCCGTTTTTAGGATAGTGTAGCTGCACCCTGACAGGTCAGGCCGTTAAACAAAGTACTAATGGCATAGACTACTACTAGCCACCAGCTAGCCAAGTGATACGAACCTAACTTCAAATAGATTCTCTAAATTCTATATTTAAATTTTAACCGACTTTAACGGATTTTCAACGGTTCTTCAAAAGTTTTCCATGGTTTCGCCCAGTTTCACCCACGTTTCACCGTAAATATATTTTATTTGTACTTTGAAGTCTCTCTTGAAGCTTAGACTAAAGAATACAAAATTGAAGTTCAAGTAATGAATGAAGATAATCTTTCATTATCTATTCATTCAGTCTCCTTATTTTTCTTTGGTATTTGATTAAAATAACTTGGTTGTAGATTGTAGAACTTGTGAGTTGTGTGGTTTATTTGAACGTTAAGTAATTACTAGTTTTAATATTTAATATCATATCCATGTCTACTCAAAAAAGTGAGGTTAGCATTTTTATTTAAATTCATTTTGTACATATACATACTTACATTGCTACAGTCTCTATTTAATCATGCGATTTAACTAAGTTTATTATCTAAATTTGAAGTAGACCTATGGAGTGTAGAGGTAAGTAAACCTATAGGAAAACTAAATATTTAGTTTTGCTAGGTTAGGTTATTTGAATAACCGGTTAATTTGTGTCGGTTAATTTTGTCAAGTTATTATTTTTTAAAGATAATTCCGGTTAACCTATAACCGGTTTTTTACCAATAACCGCCCATCTCTAGTGTATGTGTATATGTATATACTTCAGAGCATTAAATAATTATAGAATATAAGCTAGGTTGAAGCAGGGTAATGGAGAAAGCAGCATTATCAAGTATGTAGGTTTCTTATTTGGGATTTTCACTACTACACTCACCGGCAAAAAAACCGGCCACTAAAAACTAGTCCCAATTTCAGAGTTGGATTTCTCGCGAACCACTCATTAGATTTTGATATTTTTTTTCAAATTGTAAATTAATTCCTTATTAACGGATGCTACGTCAGAAATTTTTATTCCGAATTTATTTTGAGCATATACAGGGCACAACAATAAGACGAAGTTTTTTGCCCAAACTTTGTAATGTATGGTGCAGCATCTGTAGTAGCAATTGCTAAATCAAATCACATTGTAGCCTCATCTTAGGATAGTAGCTTAATCACGACATATTTGTATTTGAGATACGCTGTTTTAAAACGAACGCCTCGGAAAAATGTTTCGCAGGCAAAACCGCGATTCATCCGTGAAAAGGACTTTAGTTCATGGCTCAATATTCCAATTCACATGCAAACGCGCAAACTGAAGACGTGCTCGACGATGTTTAGAGGAAGTAGCTGGGGTTCTGTAGCAAGCCTCCTGGCAGACAAGCTGTTTTGTTTTAGTCTTCGTCGGATTGTTCTCTCGCTGACTTGAGTTCTACGCACGGTTTGTAGCAAATGTTGATTCTGAAATGCTGTAATTCTACGATTTTGTAAAGTATTCAGGACAATAAAGCGGTCGTCAGTTGCACTCGTCTTCCGATTTGTTCCGGAACCCACTCGTCTGGTGAAATTTCCCGTATACCGATTCCAGGCATCCTGGACTGTTGTTCGAGGTATACCCCGGGTATCGGACACATAACGTTGGCTTTGGCCATCCTCAATTAAAGCCACAATACGAGCAACATCCGTCACAGATAATGGCATTTTTTAATTTGGCAACCGTTGTTGTGATATTACAAATACTCATAAATCCGTTTTCGCCGATGTCGCCTTGATTATTTACACATAAAAAAAATACACACACTTTCTGCCTGCGAAGCATTTTTCCGAGACGTTCGTTTTAAAGCAGTGTATCTCCAATATAAACAGAGATAATGTCGTGATTAAAAAAACAAAAGGCTCACAAAGGATGAGGCTACAATGTGATTTGATTTAGCAATAGCTACCTACAGCTGCTATTTTTTTCAGATAAAAAAAGGAGATTTGTTATGTTAGTATATGACATAAATTAGGATTGATTGACGTATTCAATTGTTTTTAATATTATTACTATTGGTCACTTCCTGTTTCACCGGAAATGACTACAACTTTTGATTTTTAAATGGCACCCTCGGTATATTTCTACTTTATTCGATAGAAAATGACACTTTGAATATAATGACATATCATATGTCAACTTTTGACATTTTCGCATATGGTTTATTTGAAATTGTAACATGCGGTTCATAACAAAAATTTGACCTGAAATATACCAAGTGTGTGTGTGTCGTACCAAATTATTCGTAAAAAATGCTTTTTCCAAATATGCTAATGAGCCACCCTTGTTCCATTTGAAAAATTTGAACTATGATTAAAAATACGATTTGGGTATAAGTGCTTTAAGCGATTCGATTAAAATTTGGAGGGCGAAAGTTATTATGAGTGCTACATATTTTAATGCTAAAGAGTGTCGACAGATATAAGGTGCATATGGGTTATCACAAAAATATTTTTCTAAAAAAAAAACACGTACGCCACTGACTTTTTTTCTCTTATTGGCAAAAATGTGTAGGCCATTTAATGCAGATTAAAAGTTGAATCTTAATATTTTGTCCATTTCGATCTCCTAGATGAGCTAAACCGTAACCACCGTAATAACAAGGCCAGCAGCTTATTCGTGACAATTCAAAGTATTCATCAACTGGAGGCCTAAACTTTGATTACATTTGATACACTTTATACGTATATAATGGATATAAACTTTAATTGCACCGAATTTTTAATAAATAATAATTAAACATAAAATTTGAAAAACATCAGATTGATATCCCATCTCACATTATTCCTCGTCATTGTATTTATTTATGCTGTAAGTGTGCCTAAGTTTCTTTTATTTCCTTTTCCAAGTCTATCATTATTTTTTAACAACTGTAGTTTTTCAGACGTGTATTTCTAATAGAATTTATTACAATTTATACAAAAACTTAGCATTATAAATAGTACATTGCGGAAATTTTAATAATGGTGTTATTACTTTTAATGTAATCCAAAGACATTTTTGATAAAAATATTTTTTTATTGTGAATTTTGAGAAACTCCTCATGGCTTTGCAAGACTTTGTTAAAAATTATATATTCAAATAAAACTATATTATATATTTAATCTTTTGGAAACCCAAGACTGCCTTTAGGAAGGTTTTTTATAAGTGAATTTTGTTCAACATCAGTGTTGTCTGAAAATGTTAAATTATTTTTAGGGACATTAATGACTGAATCTTAAGTTTCTTTTCGCCTTCATATAAATGTCGAACACAAATACTGTACTGACTCCCGGCTAACTGTCTATATTCTCCAAACCTACGTTTAAGAGAATCAGTTTGCAAGTTCTCTAGTAAAACATACCTCATATTTTACTCATTAAAACAATATTTTATTACTTCAAGCTCAACCTGTTACTCAACTCAAGTTAATAACTTTAATATTGAGCACATATACAAGTTAGAAATTAGTTATTATTTTCATCGCATTTTAAAGAATTTAGTAAATATCAAGCATGACTAATAATTTAATCAGTATTACTATCAGGGTTCGGAAAACTACATGTTACTCTTAAAAATTACATAAACTACATCACATGTAGTTAATCGATGTAGAGGGTGTAGTTTATGTAACTTTCAAATATGAAAGGTTTGAGGTGAGGTAAAAGATAAGTAAAAGCTTTAGAAAATACATATAAATATATTTGAGAAAACAGAAGAAATATAGCCTTAAATATAATATTCACATCTTAATATTTAGACATTATAAGGCATTATACCTTTTAAATTGTATAATTGCACACACTTATAATCACTTTATAGTTTAAACACCTTTTTTTACAGATTTATAACTTTTTTCACCCGTCTATTATCGATTATAATTACCACTTACCACGTCCGCACACCTATCGATAAATCGATGACTGTCAATTGCGGCAATACCACTCCGCTACGCGCTACGATAGTCGCCGCCACGCGACGCGACGCCACGAAATATATCTGGCTAGTGAAAAAAGATCCACAATTTGAACTTTTATTCTGTAATTATCAACGCTGCTAAATAGAGTTGAGCCTCCAGTTGGTGACGTCACGAGATTTTTACGTCACAGCTGTCCGGCCTTGTTATTACGGTGGTTACGGCTAAACGCAATTTTATTTATCAAAATTATAATATTTATAAAATTAAAATAAAAATAAAATTAATAAATTATTTATTTAATGTAAAACTTATTACTAAATTTTATTAAAATTTATAACACTGATCATTAACAGTGCTACGTAAAGCAAATTCCCTAAAAAATAATGGTATTTAACATAATTATAAAAGGCCTAGGTATTTTTTTAAAGTTTTGACATCTTGTAACTTTAAAACTATGCATTTCCGCATCCATGTTTATAGGAACTTTTTTTCGTCTTTTATGTATGGAATTAATGGGTATATACTTATTTATCTGGATAGTTAATGACATTATTTTTTTTAAAGGTTTCTATTCGAACAAAATATCGATATGTCATTCTGGCAAATAAACATTTCGAAACAATAAAAATTATAATCAACCAATGATAGAGAGAAATATAAATAATAAGTTAAGTTATTCCCTGCCAAGATTAATTTTACTTCGACCATGCATCGCATAGCTTCAATAAATAAACAATGAACCCTTCGATTCCCCCCTTCGTCCCTCTCCACCGCCGTAATGAATCCGTTTCAACTCCTCCTTTGGGGCAGGGGGATTCTCCTGCAGTCCTAATGGCCCCCAGCTAATTCGTTATGTCTAACAACTTTCGCCTCGATTAATATTAACCCCATCTTGGCAGACCGATAAATATTTCACGGTGTCAATTAGGCTAGTCGGCAGTCGGCCCGGTTACTGAATTCTGTATTATTATGTCGCTTAAGTTTAAATACGTAATAATTCTTCAATGTTTCATTAAGGGAAGACGAATTAAGCCTACGGAGGAAACTTATTTTCCATTCCTTTGTTTAAAGAAATGCACAATATACAGGGTGGCGCCTCCCATACGACGCGGAAGCTCCAAGGAGAACGGTAGCTTATATCGAAATGAAATTTTGGTTTGGTTTGGGTTAATTGAAAGCATTTTATAAAAATATATAGAGTTATACAGGGTGTCCCAAAAAAGTTACACGTCAAAGTTGTATTTTTTGTAATGTAACACCCTATATATTCATAAAATTATATAACGATTCGTGCCACTTAACTGCTGATGTAGAAATTTAAGCAGAGTAGATAAGTCTCAATCAAAATCTTACTTATCTACTCTGCGCTGTGGTTGTCATTTTGTGGATCTGCCCAAGCTCACCTGATGATGGAGTAGGGCTCCGAAACCGGTAGTGAGAGCAGGTTGATCCACATTATGACGAACACAGTAGCAGTTAAGTGGCGAGAATCCTTATATAATTTTATTATATACCTATACTACAAGAAATTTGTTTTCTATTTTATAATTTGGCTTGCCTGAAAAAAAGCTATTTACCATCCTTTTACTATCGTTAGTTGCGTCTCGGTGGTACGAAAGTACTACCATTGCACGCAGGCCGCTATCTCCCATTCGGGACTTAATATCTAACCGATACTTTCCGACAAGTCGGAATTAACTACTCTGCGCTGGCGCTGTGGTTGTCATTTTGTGGATCTGCCCAAGACCACCTGATGATGAAGTAATTTTATTATATACCTATACTGCAAGAAACTTGTTTTCTAACCTATATATTAATTGATTTGAAACTAGATGAAATCAAATGCTTAAAATGCTTTCTTTCCTGTTAGTTGCATAAAATGATTATCTTTTTAAAAGATCTTTTCATTTTAAAAGGCACATGTGGAGTTCTACTTCGAAAAGCAGCTACAATTATTTGTCTCATGTTGTCGACAAAAGTTGGTCGAGTTTTGTAAACATTGTCTTTAACATATCCTAATAAAAAAGCCCAAACTAGATAAAATCAGGAGCATTTAACTGTTCTTTTAATTGGTATGCAACTGCAACAATGCACGCTGCATTCACCAATTAAATAAATAACTGCCTTTATTGTCAAAAAAAATTCAATTTGTAGACAAAGGTAAATTAACAAACAAAGTAAAAAAAAAACAAGGTACACAAACAAACAAACAAAAGATAATACAAAACATTATACAAATAATATTGTCAGTTTTATTGTTAAAATAAACATTTATAAATGTTTATAATGTCAAAGAACAAAAAAATAAAAATAATATTCAAAAATATTTAGCTAGTTTATAGTAAAATATCAATGACCTCTAAATAAATTCATTTCGATGTCATTAGTAAATATAGCAATAGCAAACATTAGACCAGTGTTTACAAGATCAAATTTGATTTTCAAAATATAATTCATTTACAGCGTAGAAAGCCTTGTCTAGTAAATAAGAGTTCAATGCTTTGCGAAATGAAAAAAATGATGTTATGGATTTGATTTCAAATGGCAGGTGCATTTTTTTCGAGTTGTATAATATTGAACTTTTAACTAACTCTGAGCGTGGGGTAGGTAGATAAAGATCTTGCTCCGCGTTCCTGAGTGGATAAGTGTGAGATGGCCTGTCTTGAGAAGCTGATACATGTTTACGTATTAGGCAAACGGATTCAAATATAAATAAGGAAGGAAGAGTCAATATTTTTAATTTTTTAAAAAAGTCCCGGCAATGAGTTATGCTGTTTAGTCCCAGTGAATATCGAACAGCTCTCTTCTGGAGCCTGAAAATGCGGTCAAATTGAGTCGCACAACACGTACCCCAGAATGGAAGGGCATACCTGAGGTGCGACTCAAAAAGTGCATAATAAACAGTTCTAGCCACTGACAAGTTAAGCTCTTTAGAACAGACCTTAATGCAAAACAGGCAGAGCTCAATTTTTTCGACAAAGCTTCGATATGTATGTCTCATTTCAGAGAATTGTCCACAACAAGCCCCAAGAACTTTACAGATTTGACGACGTCAATGGTGGTGTTGTTAAGTACAAAAGGCTGCAACGAGTTTTTATACGACAAAGCTTTAGTTTTAGAAATGTTGAGACTCATGTTAAGATTTAATGGTGATTAAGTCATTTGATATAATCCTATGAAGTTCCGTGATGTCCTTGTTGCTCCAAGTGAAGCTAGTGTCGTCCGCATAAAGACATATTTTGCCACTGATGTTTATGTTGGCAATGTCGTTAATAAAAAGAAGAAACAAAATAGGGCCTAGTACTGAGCCTTGTGGTACTCCACATTCTATTGGCTTTCTAGAAGACAACGTGGTATCCACCCTCACAAGTTGACTTCTGTTGCTCAGATACGACTTAAACCATTCGAGAGATGATCCCCTGAACCCATAATGCTGCAGTTTATTAATTAAGATCTTATGATATACACAATCGAACGCCTTAGAAAAGTCACAGAAAATTGTTGCTGTAGAATGATGGTTGTTTAGGCTGGAGTAAACTTTATTAAGGAGGGAAAACATAGCGTCATTTATGGACTTGTTGCTTAGAAATCCAAATTGGTATTCAGTAAGTATTTTGTACTTAAACAGAAAAGATACCAGCCTTCTTTTAACCAACCTTTCTATGATCTTAGATAGCGTTGGAAGGAGTGCAATTGGGCGATAGTTAGAAGCTTCATCTAATGGAATCATATCAATTCTTTCAGATGTAGGATAAGTTTGCATTTTCGGCAAATTTCTGAGAAATATGTTTTTGTTTTAACTGACAAAAAATGATTGTTTGATTTGAATTTGATTGAACTAGTTGTTAAAGTTGGACTAATTAGACAGCTATGTTGCTATGTTGAAGTAACGTCAGATATATCACAGCCACCTAGATTAGATTGATCAAATAATAAAGATCTACGTAATCATATAAATGAAAATATCTAGGAAAATCTTTGTTTGAGGGGTAGGCAACTCTAATAGTATTTTGAAGAGACATGAATTCTCCATTGAATATCGTAATAATATACTGGGTGTTCCATTTAAAATAAAAGAGTAACATGCTTTTAAAAATGACCAATGTTCAATATTAATTTTGTCTCACCCTGTGACCTTTTCAGATCGAGTTTTAATTTCATTTAAAGTACAATAGTTAATTTAACTATTGTACTTTACTATATCGCGCAAATTCCAATTTCGGTAGATTTTATTGTAATTTAAAAATTGTTCTTTATTGTTAGAATATGTTAAAAATGTCAAAAACCAAACATTTTAGTCATATATTTTTCTTATAAAACTCACATTTATTTTTCCCTTAGAATCCGAAAATGAATTAATATATAGGGTATTCAATAAGGAGTGTAAAATCTATTGACACACACTGCTCATTCATTCACGCCGGCGCCGGTTTGAGGCCGGATGAGATCGGATATCTCGTGAGTAAGAGTCGATTTAGACACTCGCCAAGTCGGTAGGCCATTAACGATGACATCGCCGAGGACCGCGGTTCGGGTTCCGGGTAAACAGAGTAGGTTCCTTCCAGTTTAGCCATGGCAGCAAAATGGAAACGTTAACTTGAAACTAAAAAAAAACACCCTGTGGAAAGATTTAACCAAGTAAGTAATTTAGAAATTACTTCTTCATCAAGGAACATCTTTTCTTGACAGTTTAGCTATACTTTTGTTGGAGATATACATACGTTTTTAAAGAAGATAAGAACGATTTACAGCAAATTTTAGCATAAAAAACGTGCTTTTGCTTTGGTCCATTTTTAGTCATTAACACACCTGAAATAGTGGTTAATTTTTTTGTAATGTTACTGTGTCAATGAAAAGGTATATTACTATTGTATGTTGGCAGAGTTACTCTATAGCAGGGATGGTTTTAAATCCATCGGATGTCGTAGCGGTTATTATGATTTCTAATATGTTCACATTTAAAGCAAAAATAGCCAATACAATTTGTATATTTAAAAACATCTCTGCTAGAATACCTGCCAATAAACAACAAAAATATACCTTTTTAATTACGTTATGAAAACACGCATATTTTTACTCGCTTTTTTGACGAATTCTAGACAATACTATAAAACTGTCATTCCCGACAAAGGATGACAAAAGCAATTCTTACACTCAGATGCAAAAAACCGCAACGGAGAAATTTTTGGCCTAATTTAAAGTGTTATATTTTTATATTTTTAGCCCTATTTTCATGATTTTTTAGCAAGCTGTATATAATTATACCACCTTTTATTCATAAACCCAGTTTTTTTATAAACTTTAGTATTTAGCATGGTTAATCGAGGGGAGTTATGTATCCAGCCTTCATTGTTCAATAATGCTGATGCAAGATACCCTTTAATTATAAATAGCGAAGACAGGACTTCGAACGACGGATTGATCTATCGACAGCAGTGCAGAACGAATCTCTGCCCGTCACCATATCAATTTTTTCTATTGTTAATTAAATAAGTTAAAAATAAATAAATCTTTGGTTTTCTGAGTTAGAATTATTTTTTAAAAATCAATTTTTAATATTGGAAAACATAAAGTGGCGCAGTCATCGGTAGGATTGGAAAAGAGAAATTTTTGAGAAAAATCATCTCTTTTGCTATCAAGCATTAATTCCAAGAAAAGAACTTCGTGCATCGTGCAAGAAGAGGAACCGCTGGAGAGAAAATAGAGACAGACTACGGCACTTCTAGGACCAACGAAGTGGGTCACTCTATTCGCTGTATCTCCCGGTCAACGTCAGAAAAAAAAAGAAAAAAGAAGCTATGGTGAGAAGACTACTCATGTAAGTACTTCCTGTCCATGTCAATTCCCTCGTTATCACCTAATTCCTTGGCGGAAAGTAGCGAAAATAGCGAGTTAAATTTAAGCGAATTAGATTTAAGACAAGAAAACGTAACTAGAAACGCGGATTTAGATTTAACAGATTTATTATCTAGCTTATCAATTAATTCTCCTAAGTTAAGTTCTAAAGATAAGTTTAATTTTAATTTAGAAAAACCAGAAAGCTTAAACATGTCAGCACCACCGCATTTTGATGCAAAAATTTTAGAAATTGTACCTAAATTCGATGGTAATCCATTAGAACTATCATCTTACTTAGAGACAGCTAATACTTTAATTTCAAATTTTTGGGATACTAGACCAGATCATGTAAATTGTGTTCAAAATGTGACTATTATTTATGGCATATATTCAAAATTAATTGGCAAGGCTAGAGAGGTTTATAGTATTTCTATAAATAAAGATTGGCAAAGCATTAAAACTTCTTTAATTGCTCATTTTGGAGACCAACGTGATGAAAATGGCTTGCTTTTTGATTTAGACCAATTAAGACAAACAAATCATGAAACACCACTACAATTCCACACTCGTGTCATGTCTAATTTAAGTGCTTTACATAATTATATCGACACACACGAAACTATTGAAGCAACAAAACAATTAAAAAAACAATTTTACAACACCCATGCATTGAAAATATTTTTAGCAGGTTTAAAAGAACCATTAGGATCTAGCATTAGGGCTATGAGACCAGAATGTTTGGCTTCAGCACGACAATTCATAATTTCGGAAAATAACATAAGACATTTACAAAAACCACACATACCACAAGTCACACCAAAATTTAATGTTCCAACATTCACACAATATTTTCCAAACCAACCCTTCCAAAATCAACAATTTAATCAATTTAATCAACCTTTTAGACAGAACTTTCCAAGTAATTTCTCAAGACAAACCAAACCTGTCTTTCCTTCTCAACCTATTGATATAAGACCGAGGCAGTTACCACCGCCCAAATTTTTCACAAACAAACAAGTTTTTGGGACTAATAAAAATACCAATGTCTTTAAACCTAGAAATATCCCTCAAAATCAATTTCCAAAACCTACACCGATGAGCGGAATATCTCACGGAACTTTTCCAAAACCCCCCGTAAATCAACAAAGATATTTTAATCCACCTCATTTTGTTTTCGAGGAATTGCACAACGTAGAACAAAATAACAATGAGCCTTATATTTCAAACAATGAGTTCGAAGGTTATCAATATTCCTATCCCGAACAACAGTACTACTCAGAGTCGGAATATGCTGATACACACACTATAAATGAAACTCAAACATATGATGACACAAACCAACCACATACATCATCATACAATGAACAAAATTTTCCCGACATCAACGAAAAAAACCAGAACACGTAGAAATTCACTCGATATACGATAAAAAAGATTTACCATATATTCAAATTAAAAATCCTCCTTTAAAATTATTAATTGATACCGGTGCAACTAAATCTTTTATAAATCCAGAAAAGGCTGAAAAATACTTTTATAATTCAATAAAAAAGGAACCATTTACTATATCATCAATTTTCCAAACAACAACTAGGAATCACTGTATAGAAATTCCAGCTTTTGATGAATTTAGATCAAAACAAAAAATGAAATTCTATCTTTTTAAATTTCATCACTTTTTTGACGGCTTAATAGGTTACGAAACATTAAAAGATTTAAAAGTTCAATTAGATTTGAATAACTATAAATTAAAAACACCTTTTAGTGAAATTCCTTTATCTCACTACGAAGCAAAAAATAAACTTTTATTTTTCGCTCGAATTGAATCAAAATCTATCGAACAATTAAATATTCCTGTTTCAATTTCTAATGGTCAAATAAGTTTAGAAAATACAAATATTTATAATTGTTTTATCCCAGCCTGTATAACAGTTTCTAAAAATAATTATGCACCAGTAGAAATTCATAACAACACCGACGATATTCAAGAAATATGCTTATATAGTCCAATAAAAGTTAATAGCTTAGATTTAAATAATTTCGAATTATATAATTTTTCTATTAATAGTCCTTATTCAGATGGTCATACTGATATAAGTTCACTTATTAGAACTGATCATATGAATAGAGAGGAACAAAGCAAACTTTTAAAATTATGTTATTCATATTCAGATATTTTTCATAAACCAAATATACCCTTAACATTTACTAATACTATAAAACACCAAATTAAGATGAAAGACGAAATTCCTATATACACAAAATCGTATCGCTATCCATTTATACACAAAGAAGAAGTCCAACGACAAATCGAAGATATGTTGAATCAGAATATAATTAGACCAAGCGATTCACCATGGTCGTCCCCGATATGGATCGTTCCGAAGAAAGCAGATGCTTCGAATAGGAAAAAATGGCGTCTAGTTATCGATTTTCGAAAATTAAACGAAAAAACAATCGACGACAGATACCCTATTCCGAACGTATCAGATATTCTAGATAAACTTGGTCGCTGTCAATATTTTTCGACACTAGATCTTGCAAGTGGATTTTACCAAATAGAAATGCACCCAGATGATATCAAGAAAACAGCTTTTAGTGTTGAAAATGGGCACTACGAATATTTACGTATGCCCTTTGGCCTAAAAAATGCCCCAGCCACGTTCCAGCGTGTGATGGACAACGTTTTAAGAGGAATGGTCAACAAAACATGTCTCGTATACATGGACGATATAATAGTATTTTCGACTTCTTTACAAGAACACCTCGTAAATTTGAAAAAAGTATTTGATAGATTACGAGAGAGCAACCTGAAAATTCAGTTAGACAAATCAGAATTTTTACACAAAGAAGTAAAATTTTTAGGACACATTATTACCCCTAACGGAATAAAGCCAAATCCAGACAAAATAAAAACAATTGAGAATTTTCCTATTCCAAAAACTGTAAAACAAATAAAATCATTTCTCGGACTTTTAGGATATTACAGAAAATTCATTCAGAATTTTGCAAATTTAACTAAACCATTTACACAGTGTCTTAAAAAAGGAGCTAATATAAATATAAAAGACCCAATTTACATCAAGACCTTTGAAGATTGTAAAAAATTATTAAGCAATGAACCATTATTGCAATATCCAGATTTTAATCAAGAATTTATTCTTACAACGGATGCTAGCAATATAGCTATAGGAGCAATATTATCGCAAGGAAGAATCGGAAGTGATAAACCTATTGCCTATGCATCAAGGACGTTGAACAGCTCTGAACAGAACTACTCGACAATTGAAAAAGAGCTACTAGCTATAGTATGGGCTACAAAATACTTTAGACCCTATCTATACGGTAGAAAGTTCAAAATAGTTACTGATCATAAGCCTTTACAATGGCTAATGTCATTAAAAGAACCTCATTCTAGATTAGTAAGATGGCGTCTCAAACTGGAAGAATTCGATTATGAAGTAATTTACAAGAAAGGTAAATTAAATGTAAATGCAGATGCTCTATCTCGTATTGAAATATATCCAACAGAAACAAATGTAGCAACACCTCCTATACTAAGAGATATGGAAAGGTTCAACGAAAACCCTTCACTATATGAAGATCCACAACCATCAACGAGTAGACAAGCAGACAATGAATCTATCGTAGGACAAGTCGACCCTGAAGAACGTTCTGATTTAGACACAGTTCACACTAGCGCGGAAGACCCTATTTTGACAATAAATATTTCTGAGAAACCTTTAAATTATTTTCTATGTCAAGTAATTTTAACTGAAGTTGATGTAAACCCAAGAATTGAAATAAAGAAAATATTTGGTCCACCTATCAATAGAACTCGATGGCGTATATATTTTCTAAAAGAAACCTTTACACAACAATTAATAAGTTTTCTTAAAGAATATGCCGAACCAAAAAGACAGTATGTCTTTTACTTTGAAAACGATAATGATGATCAAAACTTTTATAAAGAAATGTGTAGAGTTCTTCCTCAGATATTTAAAAATTCTAGTTTTAGACTTTTAAAAACAAATAAAATTTTACAAGATATCACTCGTGAAAATTCACAACAAAGTTTGATAAAATTACAACACGAAGGCATAACAAACCATCGTGGGATAAAAGAAACTATCGACGAATTACGGATTAAATATTACTGGCCGAAATTAAGCGATGACGTCAGAAATTTTGTTAATAATTGTACTATTTGTCAACAAGTAAAATATGAACGACATCCACCCCTAATTAAATTACAATTAACACCAACACCTAAAAAACCATTTGAAACTATACACATTGACACATTTAAATTTGATAACACAATTGCTTTGACAATTTGTGACAGCTTCTCGAAATTCGGACAAGCTTATGTCATTCCTTCTTTATCAGCTCTACATGTATATCAATCTCTTTTACAATTTATTTCAACTTATAAAATCCCAGAGAATATAATCTCTGATAATGGTATTGAATTTTCTCAAAGTATTCTTAAAGATTTTGCTAAAGTTTATAAAATCAATTGGCATTACTGTTTGGCACAAAACCCGAACTCTAATGCAATTGTCGAAAGATTTCATTTAACACTTTTAGAACATATGAGAACTTTAAAGTTAACTAATCCAAGATTAAACCCCTTCGAAAAATTACATTATTCTATTATCGGTTATAACAATTCTATTCATTCTTCAACAAATAAAAAACCTGTTGATTTATTATTAGGACATTTAGAACTTCGAGAACCAATCGATATTAATAATGACGTGAGAACTGTTAATGAACAATTAGAAACGCATAAAGAAGTAATGAATGATTTATATAAGAATATAGCTGAAAAAATATCAACTGAAAAGAAAAAAATTATCGATAAAAGAAATGAGAAACGTGACCACCCTGTAGATATCGAACCTGGTACTATAGGATATCGTAAACAATCTGAAAGACAATCTAAAACAAATCCCCTGTATAAACCTGAACATATTTTACAAAGCAATGATTTGACAGTCACTACTACAGCTAAAAATAAATATCATAAACAATGTTTTAAAAAACCAAGAAAATTAACTGATAAATCATTGTTACAGATTGACGATTCTCTCACGAATCTTGATGGCACAGCAAATACAAGTACAGAACCTTGACTCAAATCCTGGCATACTTCCTTTTAAGTTAGGAGAGGTCAGTTTAAAAACTGCAACACATACATTTCTACACTATATTGATATGAATGAAATTAATAAGCAAGTTCTTGAAACGAATAAACACTATGACGATTTAAAATTATTAATTGATCAATTTTCAGACGACATAAATCGTATCACACTTCTAAATACTTGTAACAGTTTAAATTATGAGCTAAAGTTAGTAAATTATAAAATTCGTTCATTAATGCCAAATCTAAGAACTAAACGAGGTTTAATAAATCCTCTAGGCTCGTTAGTAAAATTTATTTCAGGAAATCTTGATCAACAGGATGCCGAAGAAATACATAATCACTTAAAAGAGTTAGAAAATAATGAAAATAAGATTATCAATAAATTTAATAATCATTTGTCTCTTTCTAAAATATCTATGCGTAATATGAATAAAACAATGACAGTTTTAATTGATAACCAAAACGCAATTAAATATAAAGTCGAAGAAATAAGAAATACTTTAAACGGTACTCTATTTCATTTTTATCATACATTGGAAATAAATAGTATATCTGGACAAATAAAGAATAACCTTGACATCTTAATGAACTTTCTTACAAATTTAGAAACTTCTATAAGTTTTTCTAATTTAAAGATTATGCATTCGAGTTTAATAACTCATGAAGAATTAAAAGAACTTTTATATAATATGTCAAATATTTATAATGAAGAACAATTACCTTTTAAAAATAAAGATTTCTTAGATTATTATAAAGTGGTAGAAACAAATACATTCTTTTACGAAAATAAAATAATATTTTCGCTAAATTTTCCATTGATACATCCACATCCTTTAGAATATTATCATTTATATTCTATTCCTAATGTTAATCAAACAATAATTATCCCACCTTCAAATTACCTTATCCTGGGAAAACATGAGTATCAATACGACACTGAAGAATGTATGAAGACCAGTACAAAGTATTTTTGCCAAAGAAGTCATCTCCTACCACTACCTCAAAGTGAAGATTGCGTTACGTCAATGCTATCCACTACGAAGAATACACAAACTTGTAATCAAATATCTATCAATATGAAGAATAACATCATAGAAGAAGTAGATCAAATGCATTATATTGCAGTATTTCCAAAAGAAGAAAAAATAACTACTATATGTGAAGAAAAACAAGTAATGGCCCTGAAAGGAACATATTTATTCACATTACCGAAAAATTGTGAATTTATAATGTCACAAGCGACTTATACTAATAAACAAGGAATTATTAGTACACACCCTGTATTGATTTCTGGAATACAGACATTGACAAATATAAATGTTATTCCAATCAAGAAATTAAATATTGAAAAAGTACCCTTGGATAAAATGCATTTAATTCAATTAGAAGAAGAAAACCCAATGGAAAACTTCTACATTCATTCCCATGCAGTGAATTGGACACTTTGGAGCATCTTCTTCATTCTAATTATTTTTGCAACTTCTTATTTCATTTTTAGAAAAAGAAAACTTCAACCGAAGCCCGTTCCCCATCCAAGGATGATTAACGAAACTCAAGTTAGTCCACCCTAGAGTTTCTTCTTCGCAGGGAGGAGTTATGTATCCAGCCTTCATTGTTCAATAATGCTGATGCAAGATACCCTTTAATTATAAATAGCGAAGACAGGACTTCGAACGACGGATTGATCTATCGACAGCAGTGCAGAACGAATCTCTGCCCGTCACCATATCAATTTTTTCTATTGTTAATTAAATAAGTTAAAAATAAATAAATCTTTGGTTTTCTGAGTTAGAATTATTTTTTAAAAATCAATTTTTAATATTGGAAAACATAAAGGGGGTTGTTTTTTACCTTAACTTTAAAACATCCTGTGCAATAATTACGTATGTAAATTTTGTCTCCTCAGTATTTTGTTTTTTGGATCATGCCAATGCATGATTTGGTTAATTTTAAAGAGCGAAATGAACTTGCCACCAACAATTTGCAATTTTTTCAATTATGATTTCTTTTTTGAAGTTATTTTTCAATATGACAAGGCGGCTTCGGTGATTATTGTGCACTACATACACTACTATGAACTGCCCATCATATTCGACGGCAAATGCTTGGCAGGAGGGTAAGAAGTCGCGAAGCAGCACCAGCTTCATTAAATGAACTTCGCTTGGTGCTTAAAGAAGAATGGGAAAACCCCATAACGCAATATGATATAATATGCAGCCTCAATGACAGTATGAACGGACGTACTCGTATACAGGCAGATATATCAATCAAAGGCGGGCAATACGAGTACATAGTTTTATGGTATTTTTTACAATTTTCTTTCTCTTTGAATACTTGAGTATTACAGATGTTTTCTTTAATAGCGTTAGTTCTTTTATCGTTATTAATGTTTATTAAAACCCGGACTGTATCGTTAGTCCTTAACGCCTTTTTAAAATTTAGTATAGAGTTTCCAATGCAGTGTAATATGACGTTATGACAATAGTCGCCAAAACCATCTCGTCATATTAAAGAATTACATCAAAAAGTAATGATAATTACTTTTAAAAATTGCAAATTGATCGTTATCAGTTCATTTCACTCTTAAAAATTAATCAAAGCATGTATTAACATGAACGAAAAAATAAAATGCTCAGGGGTCATGGTTCTGACCGTAATATTATATTTTAGGAAAATTTAAAGACCAAATTAATGCACAGGGTTTTAAAGTTAGGGTAAAAAAACAACCCCTCAAAGTTTATAAAAAGGTGAGTTTACAGATTGAAGTTGGTATAATTATATACAACTTGCTAAAAAATTCATGAAAATCGGGCTAAAATTAACAAAAATATAACACTTTAAATTTGTCAAAAAATTTCCCCGTTGCGTTTTTTTTGCATCTGAGTGTACAACACTCAAAATATATCCAATTGTCCGGAATAAGAAGTTTTAATCAACGTGTTGAGCCGTAAAATTCCGATAAATACCCATAACTCCAGGTGAAGAAAAGAAAATAATTGCTGCTACCATACGACGACTACCGGTGAATAATCCTATTGTCTGGCCGCGTTATCGTCTGTCAGGTCGTCTGTGCCACAAAGAAAAAAGAAATAAAAAAAAAACGAAATATAACCCCTTTTAGAACCGCGATACGAACACGAGCCCGTAAATCGGAGTGGGACAGATAATTCAAAGGAGTTGAAATCGTACAGGATGTATCAGACTTGAGTCTTGACTAATTTTTGACTAATGCTACAAGCAATTGTAAGCTTGCACACAATGCAAGCTTACAATTGCAATTATTGTGTAAATCTCTACTTAAACTTCATTCAGAACTTCGCACTTAGTGGAATAGATTAGTGATTTCAAAGCTTATAAAACAATCAACTTTTGATTTTTAACCACAATTTCCCTTGACGGATGATAATCAAAGGCCAAAATGACATTCCTCGCAAATTTTGAAGTATAATTAGCGGAAAAGTATAATTAAAAAGAAAAAATCTACTAATTGAAAAAGACTACCACTAATTTTGATGTTCTGAATGCTTACATTGAAATTAAAGAAACAAACTTTTACACTAATTGAAACCACAAATTTATTCCACTAATTGCGAGGTTCTGAATGAAACTTTAAGGTTCATCATATTGAAAGTACTAATCTGCAAAATGTGTTCATGAAAATGTGGGTAGGTATAGTTTTCGATATTAAACATGTCAAAAACCTTGGTCAAAAACAGTGTTTAACAGGGGTGGATGGGGAAGTGGGAACCGACCCGGGAAATACAGGCAACCGGCCCAAACCCACAAAAACAAAATCACCATAACAAAGAAACATGTTTTATTTATTAATATTATAAGTAAGGGTGTTTTTCGCTGGTGCGAAAAAGCTCTTTTGCTGCTCTTTGCTGCTCTTTTTTGGTTTTAAAAAAAAAATTAAATTGTCTTGATCAAAATTTTCGTAAAGACTGTAGCATTTTTTATTTCCTTTAATAAAATTGAATTTAAAAATCTATTTTTGTTTAAATTTCTTAGTATTGGCGCCATCTATTTGCTAGATGCCAAAGATACCAAACTCCATTTGTTACAGCTCACTTGTCTCGATATTTAATTTTTATTAGCGCATCTATTCGCTAGATGTCAAACTTCTTTTATTACAGTTCACTTGTCTTGTTTATTAGCGCCATCTATTCGCTATATGCCAAACTTTTTTAATTGCATTTCACTTGTCCAAATCTCACTTCGCTGTGGATTGCGATTTTCTGTTCTAATGATTTCGATCATATGATATCACTTTTTTCTCTCTCTTTTTCCTTTTTTCTGGGAATTTGGATCTGAAGGAGACGCGTGTTTCGGCGTCCGACAAATTTTCCAGTGAAAAGCACTCTGCATCCACTTTTCGATTTCGATTGCATGGGTATCCGATTTGGAGACTTGAAAACCTTGTAAAGTATGCAATCCAGAGTATAGATCGTATTTGTTTGCTTTCTTTATGGAATGATCACCGTAAGTTTATCCGCCATTTTATATAGCCCTATCTAACTAAATTCTATTTCAGTTATTTCCGTTTGTTATTTCGTTTATTTGAGTATTTAATTACTGGTTTGGATCGGCATATGGTTTGAATATATTTATGTAAAGCTGATTTTCAGACCGTAAGTTGTTTCTTTTATTGAGTATCTGTCCTGAGAATTATTTTTTTATTTATAGAGTAACTACCACATGGTACTCAGTAACTACCACATGGTACTCAGTAACTACCACATGGTACTCAGTAACTACCACATGGTACTCAGTAATTACCACATGGTATGCAGTTATAATGCAGTAAATATTGTATGTTTCACCCACTTTCATTTTGTGTGGACCTATGCAGACCTTAAGACAGTGTTCCTGACATTACAATCGTTTCTTTTGGCTGATATCGAAGACTTCTCCTGCCATAGTCATCTGCATCCACTTCTGTTAGTCTGGAGAATACCTACCTACCTGTTTACATCATAAGAAACTATATTCAGATAAGTCTCTAAAGTTGATACACAAGGTACGCTTTTATTTTATAATTTTTGAGACAACAGATTTAATAACCTGGTAAATTATCACTATTTATCCCACATATTGTAGTCAAAATTATTATTTATTTAACGTTATAAGTTATAATTTGATTCGTACAGTACACTCTTACTTAGCTATAATATTTTATATGAAAATTATTAACACGTATTCATTTTAAAGGTTTTTGTACACGACATGTTTCGAAACATCATCGTATTGAGACATACATAAATTTCACCTGTTTTTATATTAAGTAGCTTACTTAGTTCAAAAATTCGAATCTATTTAAAATAACTTGCGGTTTTATTGGGATCACTGTGACTAATTGTTGATACTTGTGTTCGTTTTCAATAAATGTTTAATGTAGGATAGTTATTTCTGACTTTTATTCCTGATAAACATAATAGACCCTTAATGCTGTTGATTACTTTATTTTAGCTATGTTGTGATATCGTATTTTTCTTTTTGGTTTCTTACTCTACCACCTTTTTAAAATCTCTGCAGCCTACATATTATCATTTTTTTATTTTTTAACAACATTAGAAAGTCACTGTGAGTCAGAAGCCTTACCTACGAACCCAGCTTTCCTCTCACCCTGAGCAACGGATTCTTTTTTCGTTCTATTTGGGTAACGACAGAAAGGTCGTCACAAGACCAAGATTAGGTCGGACATCTAAATTTTTAAACAAAGTAAGTGGCGCCCTTTTCACTATCTTTGACCATACCTATTTGAATTCTTAACATCAATATTAAAATCTCTGCAGCCTACATATTATCATTTTTTTATTTTTTAACAACATTACAAAATCACTGTGAGTCAGAAGCCTTACCTACGAACCCAGCTTTCCTCTAACCCTGAGCAACGGATTCTTTTTTCGTTCTATTTGGGTAACGACAGAAAGGTCGTCACAAGACCAAGATTAAGTCGGACATCTAAATTTTTACTACAAAACGGCTCAGTTTAACAGGGTTCTACAGCTTTATTTCCATTATCGATAACGGAAATTTGATCTTGAATAAGCTACGATTTTGAGTCACGATTTTGAGAAACTTTAAGACTTCCTGATTCATTCAGTTCAGCTGACCCAATCCTCTGTGAAATACCGCATGATCGAATATAAACGGCGTCAGCGATGACTATGAAATGAAGATCGCTGTCATTTTATATGTATAATTAAATGGGGAATGTCATTGATGTTCATTTCCAAGCCAACTGGACGCCGTTTTTTTTCGATGATACGGTATATTACTTTTAGCTTTTCGGGTATATACTTTCTTACACATTGTAGAAAGAAATTCTCTCTTTTCTGCTACAGCAGCAGCCTCCTCTTGTACACGTGTTCTTATAACTGAATGAACCGCGATCGCCATTAAAACTGCACCATTTTTTAAGTTATTATATAGTTCTTATCACGAAACTATTCCTCTATACTTTTCTACATTTGGCATCTTGTATGATAATGCCATGACTCAAACGAAAAAAACCTAGGCAATACCTAGGCAGTGGATATAAATGTGTTCTGATGTAATGCTATGTTACAGTCCATAATAAGAATATTTGGATTTTCGAGACATATTAATATTTTATTATCTAATCTAGTTTAAACTCTTCTCTGCTGTCCCAGTAATTTTTAGCAAATTCATTTTAGCGACATTTTAAACAACAATTTAGACTTGGCTTTCAGTTGTCAGACTTGGCTTTTAGTCCGTCCCCAATTCAAGCCAAGCATAGATATGTATTCTCCGTCAACCGCAGAGTTCGCGTCAAATTCGTCTACCTTTTTACAAAGGGAAGCTCGAAAAATATTGCACCGAGACCCCCAGTTGTCAATCTACGCTACCGTATTCTTAGTATACATTTAGATCGAGACTATTTAAATATACCTAATGCTATTCATTCTTTTTTTTTTGCTGCCGGTCAGTCATATTTATTAGTTATTAATAAAAGAATAGTCGGTAAAACTATACAGGGTGTAGATCTTAAATAAGTGCAAATATTTTCAGGGGTGGTATATTTCGACCCAGGAACACGTCTATGAGGTTTTTTTGCAAAAAAGATGTTAAAAATCGAGCAGTTTCTTTTAAATTTTCCTGTATCTTTTAGAAAACTTTTTAGAACTTCCTGTTCACCGCAAATTTTCCCACGGTATAGTTTCTTAATCTCTGATATTACGGCACTAAATGAGATGCAAATACCGAAAAATTGAGGTGGCTCAAATTTTTTTAAAAATAAATCTATTTTTTTTAATTTCCAGACTTTAATAACTCGATTGGATTTATTTGAAACTCAATAAAGAGAATACATTATGTTTATTTTATTGAGATCTACGAGCCCTGAAAATATTTGCACTTATAGACTCGCCTTGTATAATAAACATTTTCAAACCGAACAAACAACAGATGATTATTAAAATTAAAAGTGTCCCAGAGAAAGACATTTTATAATAGTTATTTTACAAATTGGTGTTTATGTTAAAAAGCAACTGACGATTATACTGCTGAAAATGGATTAGTTAGTAATGGATCACTAAAGATCTTATGTCACTTTAGTTAGAAGATTAACCATTTAATTTTTGCTAATCCAATCTTTTTTGACCTCTGATCAGGATCGGCCCACCGGCCCATCTTTCCACCGGCCTACCGGGAATTTTCCCGTTTTCCCATATGGCCCATCCACCCATGGTGTTTAACTATGTTGGAACCCTAGATCATATATACTTACGTGGATAAATCAACGCCATAAGTTTAATATTAAAAAATATGTCTCCAACATCACGAGATGCAATTTTCAAACCTTCTTTATTGCATTTATGAAACGTTCAATAGGTATGTCTTTCTCGAGGACCTTACTTTGCGCATGCGCATTAAAAGTTGCGCGTATTTCTAAAATAATCACAATTTTATACGGTTTAGAAAGTACAGATTATACATTGTTATGAAAACCAACTTTTCATTGTCATCATATTGTCATAATCATATGTCATAATCTTATTTCCATTGTGTAACGACGCTTGTTTTTTGCGTTTTTTATTTTAAAGATTTTATTAATTATTCTTTTATCGACCGCTTTTATATAGCCAAGGATGCAACTGTGTTTAGTGAGAAGTTAATTTTAGATTTGTGCAATTATATTTCTATTTTTTTTTTCGTTGGACTTCCTAAATACTCGTAAAAATGACTAGAAAGTATTTAGTGTGTGGAAGTTCTAATATAAAGGACCCCGAATTATCTTTTCATAGGCAAGTAAAGCATTCAGTTGTTCTTTTATTTATATTAAGCCACATGCATACTTCTTTGATTTCCTAAGAATATTGATATTCGTACGGAGTGGCTAAATGTATTTTTTATATAATTTAATTTTTGTGACAGTAAACATTCAATTTATTGTTCAAATATAAGCATTTTACAAATTAAATTTTTAAAATTAATGTTCAAATTTGGCGCGCGGACGTTAGGTCCTCGACAAGGATAGATATAGATAGAGTAGAAGCACCGTGTGTGCAACAAAAAAAGAAGATAAATAGAAGTCGTTGATATGTTTACGACAGTTTCCATAGTGATTTACTTATCCACGTAAGTATATATGATCTAGGGTTGGAACTGTTAAAATTGACACGGTAGCATAAAAGCAGGTCTAAAGCGCCAAGTTTAAATCACCCTGTATGTTTAAAACCGCCGAAGGAATGACGATTTCAATTTTTCGGTTGGAATTCGGTCGCTTTATCGCGCTTTTTAGTGCCGAGCCTTATTCCTCTTTAGATACGAGTGGAAGTGCTTTTAATTTTCTCGGCCAGCTGCCACAAATGTCATAATAAAAACCACTAATGCGCCCCTGGTTGTGTGCCCCACATTTTAAACGTTACATAAGTGTAGGATAGTTTGTAATATAATATATTAGTAATCTTCTTCTTACAGTGTCCTATCTTTTACTAGATGTTGGCAATCATGTTGGCAATCAACAAGAGTCCGCCTTTATCCAGATTTTTTAACCTCCAGTCTGACCAATCTATATTATGAGTTGGAGTAGGTCATGCATTTCCGGATGTTGCATAATATTATGTCTATAGCAGAGGTCTAAAGTATGTCATCTTTTTTTACTTGACTGTCTTTCTTCGTATTTTTTGCAAACCTTTCAGTCTACAGAGAGGACTACAGAAAACTTAATCATTAGTGAAAGTTCTTTTTCAACTGACTCTCAGCATGCGTCTGTACGACAATATCTCTCTATTTCTCTCTTTTTCTGTCTTTATTCCTACAAGAGGAATGTAGTGGTCAGGTTAAAGTGATGTGTGTAGTTTGTCTCTACAGTTCTCTGTCTTGTGCTTCGTGTACCAGCGTGTGTAGTGGTTTGTGTGTTGGTTTTGATAGCTGGTCTATTAAAACTGAAGTTATCAAACACAATCATGTAACTGAGTTTTGATTGCTTAGGAGGGGGCAAGTTAATCACCGCGACCTTATAGATCTATTTTTCTTGAGTTATAAATCTTCATACAGTCACAAGGCTTTGACAAAAACCAGTATCCGAGACGGTTTTATAGCGGTTAGTTTTTCATCTCCGATATCAGGCCTACCAAAGTTTATGGCACAAATGGTTGTCATTTCGGCGCATTCAGTGACGAGGTGTTCTGGTGTTTCCCTATTTTCCCCACAAAATCTGTTGCATTCGCTGTTTTTTCTTAGCTTCAATCTACTGAAGTGTTCACTGGTGAAAAATTGTCCTGTTAAAAACCTCGTGACTATCCGAGGATTGTTCTTACTTAAATCAAGGATAAAAATGTTCTAATGTCTTTGAATCCTCCAACGGTCTAAGATATACATTTCAGGTTACTGGATACTTCCAGGCTTTGCTTTAAGTAGCTTTTAACGGAAAGAAGAGTGCTTCTGGTCCAGTTAGTAGAGTGTTCGCTCCTTTTCTAGCTAGCTCATTTTGATGGCTTTGGTTTGAATCTTTTTTGAGATTCTTCGTTTTTTAATACGGTTTTGCCTTGCCGCAAGGTGCAGCATCTAAGACGAATTGACTTTTTCTGAATATCCTCTTTTAGTTATAACCGATAGTTTCCAATTTTCACATACAACAGTGAAAGTCCGAATTTATAATAAAATTAATAAATGTTTGTTTTTTCACCAACTCTTTTGTTGTTTGTCGACAATTACCGGTGAATGAGAATGAGAGAGCTCAATTGATTTTTTTTCTCTTGTGAAAACGGGATTTGAGTGCTTACGAAGTTTTTAAAGTAAGGTGTCGATATACAATTTTATTTATATATAGATTATACTAGCGTGTACTCGCGACTTCGTTCGCGTCGAATTACTCATTTGTAATGGTTAGACGGTAAAGCAAAGCAAGAATTTCCATTAACATACAAACTGGATAAAATTTTCTCAGATATATGTCAGCATGAGAAGAAACAATATGGCGATATTATTATATAACTTGGTAATATTTGAGGGGTAGTTTCATCTCGTTGGAATTTGACTTTCGAAAAATCCGTTTGCCAAAAATAAGCTTTTTACGTCAAGCAGTTTAAACAGAATCGTGGTTAATCAATTACCCAACTTTTTGGAACACCCTGTATGATTTTTTAAAAATTCTCAAAATATGTAAAAAAACAAAATAAATTATGCGTGTCTAAGCGTTTTCCCGAAAGACTAACCGTTTTTAAATAACAAATATTGTAATATTTGAGGGGCGTTTTCACCCTCTTGGAATTTGAGATTCGAGAAACCCCTCCTTATCGAACCTTTACACCCCACAGTCAATCCGTCTACCAAAATTCAATTTTTTTAACGTCAAGCAGTTTAAGCAGAATCGTGATTACTCAATGGTCATATTTTATGAAACACCCTGTATAAATTTTAAAAAATCTTAAAAAATGTAAAACAACAAAATAAAATATACGTGTTTAAGAGTTTTTCCGAAAAGCTCACCGGTTTTTAAATAAAAAATATTCTAATATTTGAGGGGTGGTTTCACCCCCTTAGAACTCGAGTTTCGAAAAATCCCTTCTTATCGAACCTCTACACCCTTGAATCAACCTGTATGCCAAAATTGAGCTTCTTACGTTGAGTAGTTTGAGCAGGATCGTGATTAATCAGTGAGTCAGTCACTTAAGGATTTTATATGTATATTAGTAAAGATTTTAGTGTTGGGAATAAATGGGATGATCTCAATCCTCGAGTATTCCATTAATCGGATAATCATCCAAGGAATCCTCGGATGATTTTTTTATTTATGATTTTTTATCCAGGAAAATATTCTTTGTAAACAAAGAAAATTCTATGGTAAACCATATTTTACTTATATAGAACTCGAACTACTCGAGGGCCTATATTAGTATATAATAATCTCGATCGATACCTGAATAATGCTCGGTGCGTTTTGCTTGCTGTTTTTTTGACACATTGTCGTCATGCTCTTGAATGATTTGATGTGGGAAATAACATTTTCATGGGTTCCGCCTTAAAACGTGCTATGTTTTCTTCTGTAATTCTGGTTTTATTTTTTCAGATAAAAAACGAGATTTGCTATGTTAGTGTATGACATAAATTAGGATTGATTGACGTATTCAATTGTTTTTGGTCACTTCCTGTTTCACCGGAAATGACTACAACTTTTGATTTTTCAACGACACTCTTGGTATACATATTTTTACTTTATTCGATAAAAAATGACACTCTGAATAAAATGAAATATCATATGATTCACTTAAAAAAATCGTATTTTAAATTTAAATCTAGAGTGACATATGGCTGTGTTAAAAACACTAATTTTTAATCAAGGAGCCTTGGAAAAATATATTTGATAGTCTAATGTTTTTCGTGTCTTGTCCTGGCCCGGCCGGTTAAAAAATGCCGAAATCGTATTTTCAATCATATCTCATTTTTTTAAAATGCAACAAGGGTGGCTTATTAGCATATTTGAAAAAATATTTTTTTACAATAATTTGGTACCACACGCTTGGTATTTCGAGTCAATTGTCGTTATGAACCGCATGTTATATATAATATCAAATAAACCATATGCAAAAATGTTAAAAGTTGACACATGATATGTCACTCTCTTCAGATTGTCATTTTCTATCGAATAAAGTAAAAAATACCGAGGGCGTCATATAAAAATAAAAAGTTGTAGTCATTTTCGGTAAAACAGGAGTTAGTTCGTGCCGAGCAATCTTCGAGGATCGACAAACATCCTCGAGACATACCGAAGATTTGAGTACCTACTTGAGTGACCGAGTATTTTTCACTCGAGTGATCCCATCTCTATTATTGTCATCAGACACAACCTGATTCAATCTCGTCAACTGTCTCACACCATTCGCACGCTCCCGAAAGCATTTTAGCCTTTCTCTCCTGTCCCTTTTAGACGTTCCTGCATAAACCAGCAGGGCAAGTCTCATCCCTGCCGCCGGCCGCCGCCGATGCGATTCGGCAAACGGACAGCAGCTTCGTAACTAAATACTCGTGGGTACGTCGCGTCGGCCATCCAGTTCGTCGACGTTTCGCACCCGCCCCAATCATCGGGGATCAATTAACGAGCCGATCTCCGGGGGCGGTAAGGTCGCCCTTTCGAACGCTATCTTTATTGGATTAGGATCGGCGTTAAGTGCAGGGCCGGATTGGGGAATTTTGATTTCGTGGTTTGGTTTAATCAAAGTACTAACTAAAAACAGGACGATTAAACAGTAGATATCCCATACTAGTGTTGCCAACCGTCCTCTATTTCAGAAGACAGTCCTCATTTTGATCGTACTGTCCTCTTTTCTTACACACCAAACTCAAAATCGAAAAAATGTTCGTCGATCGTAACAATGCTTAGTAAAATCGCTAATCTGACAACATCATTTCTTTTGCTAGCTTCACTCTTTCATACAGAAACGAAATATTTTCTTACGTAAAAAAATATTGGTGGATGCGTGAGAAAGTAAAAAAAAATATTATCCGTCTGATGTTTACATAACTTTTGGGTAAATTCTTGACATGAACGAGGTTTAAACAATTTTTCGCCTGTCCCGTTTTTTCGTCACATGCGCGTCGGGTAGGTATTCATCAGTCAGCAAATTATTAGATGTCTTGCAGGAGTTTCGCCTAAAACTCACTGTAGGCCTCTTTTCAGCCAGTTTAAAATTTTAACTGTACCCTGTATATTTATATTTGAAGTATGTTTGCATGTTTTTAGGAATTATGACTTGTTTGTGACAAATGGCTTTTTCCATAATTATTCGACTAGATTTAGGAATGATTATACTATCCTCATAGTCGGCTAGTTATTTCTAAAAATTTTATTTTAAGGATAGATTCGAAAATTTATAACAAATTGCCAAATGATTGAGGAACAGTAAAATTATTCCAATATTTAACAAAAATTAAAGACATTTCTAATCAGTAAATGCCGATGCTGATGCTTACCTTGCTGAGTAAATCGATAATACATTTGTCTGTTTCATTTTATTGTCTGTTTCATTTTATGGTATGATTTCATAATAGTTGTTAAAAAACTGTTGTTAAACATGACAAACTCCATATACTATGTATCAAATTGGTCAATAAAGGATTTTATTTTTATTTACACTCGCGTCCTCTATTTTTAATTTTTAAAGTTGGCAACCCTATCCCATACAGAACTTTTCACCGCAAATGGTTACAATTTATCTCCTATTTTAATTGGAGGTGGAACCCTTATAGATGTTGTTAAAAGCATTTTAGGAAATTATATTATTATTAGTTATTTTTTAGGAAATGCCCTGCAATATCTCCCATAACTTGCTAGTGGGTATATTTTCATAGGCTTTTGAGAGATAAATGAATAAAATATGTGTTTCTAAATTGACTCTTTTCTCTATTTTCTGCTTCATACAAAATACGCTGTCCGTACCGATCTTCCGGCCCTAAATTTCGCAAAATCCTAGTTATATTTAATGAGTTGTTAAGTAGGAGAATTTAAGTAAAGGATATTATATCAAATTGTGATACATACTCATTGGTTCGACAAACTGAGGAAGATATGCTATATCCCTTGACGGTTCCGTATAAAAGAAACGTTCAGCTTCAGCAAGGTGTAAAGATTTGGTTTTCTGAGCATAATAAGAGCAATGAAATCAACGCCCACTGGAAACGCTTCTGGACCTTCCGCCTCTCGTTATTCTGGGGAATACGACAGAAACAGAAACAGAACACGTAAAGATGGGAGATTCCATCGGGGGATTTCTACTCCAAATGAGATCAGACCAAATGATCTCTTTATCAGTACCACAAGCCATTCGAGGTAAATAAAATGGATTGAAAAATGTGGACACATACAACATACCTTCAGGACGGATTAACCTGGATCAAAGACCGCTGACGGAACAGGAGCTGGAGTATTTGAGAAAATACTAAGGGTAATCTTATCTTTGTCATTGGGTAAATACTCAGTGGATTAGTCGCAACTGTAAATTATTATTATCGTTTACCTCGTTTTAACAAGCAGTTATGTTTACTTGTCCAATTCGTATCCAATACATTTTAATGCAAAACAAAAGTGCTTCAATCCGGCTCTGCCCTTTTAATTCCCCTCCGATGATGACTTTACTTACATCTGTTGCAAGTTAGAAGCGATCTATTGTTTGTTTTGGTTTAACAGTGAAGTGGCCCCCTCCATTGAATAATAATAGAACTCAAAGGGCCACTTGTTATGGTGATTTTCCTTTGAATTGGACTGTCTCTCTATGAGGGCACGCTTTTGACAAAACCCCAACAACCGTATCGAGAGTATTATTTTGTTTTTTCACACAGCGTGAATTGGAGAAGATAGATGTGAGTGAAATTATATATTGGGTAATTTTCAATGGGTTATTGATTTTTGATTTAGGGTATATGTAATAGGTTTCTAAATATAGGAAAAGACTTAAAAAATATTGAAATTTATTTTACCCTATAATCAACAAGATATGTTGCAATACTTATGATTATTTGTAATACTTATGAAATATTAAAATAAAAGTCTTGTTCTTTTTATACATTCTTGAACAGTTTAATCCAGATTACGTGTCTGAAATAAACTGTTTAAAACTGTGAACAATGTCATGGTAACAACTATGCAGTAATACGTACTGACTTGGAATTACAACTTGGTACCAACTTTTCTGGAATGTCAGGAAAAGAACAGAAAAATTAATATTTTAGTTTTTGAAGTGTAACTTTAATAATATCGTCGGTTTTATGACGAAAAGGCGTGTCTCGATTTTTGGCGATTTTGAGATATCGACGTCATGATATGCCCATTGGGCCATTTCCTTAACATAGCGAATTTGCACATCTCAATATTATACCTTTTTCATTTTATATCCGTTTAAAAATTTTCCCCATCTCAAATATTAGAATTCTTCGTTATGACGAAAAAACGTATGTTGAGATAGGGCGCTTTGTTATATCAATTGTTATACCAATTATTATATACTACAAGAAAGATGGCATTTGAGATAGGTCTTTTTGTTTTAGTTAAAAAAATACACATTCTGCCTAATTATTTTCTGATTGTTTGTTTCTTGGGACAAATTAAAATTTTTAACATGGCAACAGCTCTCTTTTGCAGTATGATTTTGACTCCAAATTTTTTGCCAAAAACCATGATCAGAATAAGTGAGATCCCAAAAATTGTCCTGAATAAATGGCCGAAAGAAAATTGACCGAAAGCAAATCACCAAAACGAAGATTGCCCTAATGAAAAATTTCCCGAAGAACATCTTAGCGAACAGAAAGTTGCCCGAAAAACACAATAATTTTCATCTCATTATCATTGTCAGGTCATTGTCATTTTCATCCCTACCAATTTCTGGAAAACTTTATTTATTGTGCCTATCGTTATCCGGCATAAACACGTAGAATGGAAGTCGAATTCAGGGAAAACAGAAACTGTTAGTCCACAGTTATTTGTATCAAAATGGCACGGATGAAGAAACATGTTTTGTTTTTGTTTAGTTTGGTTTTTATTAAATGGACCGTGTGTTTATGTTTATACCAAAAATCGATATTTTGGATAATTTTTATTTCTGTCAATTGTAATTCGATGATTTGTCTTTTCGGGCAACTATCTTTTTGGTTAATTTTCTTTTGGATCAATTGTTTTCGGGCAATTTTACTAAAATCCGTTGTATTGCTCATGCATTAAAAAAAAACAAGCGAATTATTTATCCCAACAAGCTGTTACCGGTAATTCGTGAAAGTTATAAAACAGTAACCCTAAAACAATAGCTAATTCCTTCAGCGAAAGATCTACAACCCTGGTGATAAACTTATCATTCTATTCAATTAACTAAATAATTACCAAAAATATATTAGCTAAAAAAATGTATTTTTATATAAAATACAATATTAATAAGAGTATTTTTATTTATTATCGACTTTGCTTGTAGAATTTCGTCTTTGTTTTCAGTTGATTTAATCCAACACGAATAAAAGTGTTTAAAAATTGTTTCTGATTTTTTGGTGATATCTAGATTTTTTCTTGTATGTATGTATCTAAAGTAAATATTTTATTATTTTTTTCCTTATTAACACTTTAACATCATTTTTAAATTTATTTTACATAGGCGTATGTATACTATTCGGTCCGAGATAAATTTATTATATTAAAACAAAAAGGCCTATCTCTATTAAACAACTAAAAACAAATTATTTATTAGAATTTACGCTCAATTTATCTTTAGAACGTTACCTCACCATCTCCTTTTATGTGTTAATACAAAAAAAAATATTAAAAAATTAAAGACTTTACATTTATTGGCCGAATAAAGTAAGTGATTTTCTTTAAATTACTCTCCTGAAAAGTAGCAAATATCGAGATACGCCTTTTCTTCATAGCCGACGATATGTATTATTTTTTTCACAAAGTAAATTTATTATTTAATGTTTTATTTCGAAATTTTTAAGGGTAAAATTTTAAATACTTTTGTGTGTTTAAATCACTAATTGTGGTTAATAAAGACTTGGTAAGTGCGGGCGATAAGGCTGTTAGGTTAGGTTAGTTTGTAGTAATAAGCACATAAAGCTGATGAGATAAAGCCATTTGCAGGTTTTGTAAGCTGAATAGGCATTTAAAGCTAATGGGATTGACTGTTCAATGACATATGCAGGTTCTGTCAATCTGAAGAAGAAACGACAGAACATATATTTTATCTCGGTGCGACAGCCTGGCAAATGTGCGATTCTTTGTAGTACGTAATGATAGGTCATTAACAAAGAGCTATTATGGAGGGTTTAGTCTCCAAGTTGCTGAATATTTTGAAAAGGATAGGACTGGAGAATGTAACTTAATGATCAGAAGAAGATCACAATAGATCTGAAAAGGTCGCAGTGGAACAGGCCGATAGAAACCTTGAAGGATCTAATCTAATCAGATCTAGAATTAAACTCACTCGGAATGATTTTATTCAACATCATAGACATTGTCTCAAGAGATCGGGGAAGTTAGCAACTCATTGGAAGCAGGAATTATAAAATACAATCCTGCTTTATCCTGTTTCAAATCCCAACCCAGTCACACCTACCAATTTTGAGCTATACATAATAGATACTTTTATTTTGGTTGCTGACTTCTCAGTTGGCAAACCCATGAGAAGCAGGATCGCCAAAACTGGTTCCTGCTTGCGCTGCTATACCCCTGTTGCATCCTGCTCTAAATTTCATCCTAGCAACACTTGCTGTTTTTAAGATACAGCAACACTTGCTGTTTTTAATATACAGCCAGTTTAAGTCTGATTGGTGACGTCACACATAGCAACACAATAAAAGCAGGATGGCTGAAACAAGTTCTTGCTTTGGCTGCTATAATCCTGCCTTATCCTGCTTCAAACCCCATACCAGCTACTTGTCGTTTTTAAAACAAAACGAATCGATTCCTGGCAAATGATTTTTTAACTTGATAAGTTTCAGCTTAGACTGCTATTTTTTTGCTTTATTTGCTTAAAATATGTATAAGCTTCCAAGCCATAAATAATTATTCCGAACAGTTGAACAAAATAAGGCAGGTTCAGTGTTCTCCGGAGTAACTTTAGAGTTTTTAATGTGACATCCGAAAGCGCCTTAACGTACCCGCGAACCATAACCTCAGATTTTCCAGTTTTCTACTATGAATTTGAATTCATAGTTCTCACAAGTGTGATTTGTGTTATTTTGTGTTTTTTTTTAAAGAAATGTAAGTATTTTTGACGGTCAATCTATCCTTAAACTTTTGTTTTGTGTAAATATAAATTGTGTAATGAGATTATAAGTTGATAGTAAAAGTATTAGGGGAGATCGGGGCAAGTTGGTGAAGTAAAATACAAAAGGCTCCAAAACACGAACTAACCGGTTTAAAAAAAAATCCATTTCATCTGTTAGTACATTTATTCAGGTACATAATAAAACATAAAAAAACAAAATAAAAGTGTACTCTTGAAAAAATATAAAGAAAAAAACAAAAAAGTGCATTTTCGTCAACTTGCCCCAGTACCGGGGTAAGATGACGAGCTTATAGGGGCAAGATGACGATTATAAGCAGGTATATGTGCCATCTTTTTCATAGACTGTGCACGACTCGTGCCACCAACTCTCGCACGTGTTACATTGAATCCAGTCTTCTGTAGGAGGCTCAATATAGGATTCCTGGCAGCCAGGACAAAAATGTCATTAGTTTTCTTCTTCTTTCGTACCTGCTTTTCACGATTTTCTTGAAATACATTTCTTTTGACTTTGACAGAATCAACCTTCCTTCTTTTAATTTCTTTTAAGTTTTTTTCATTGTTTTTCCTTTCCTGTTCTTCTTCGTTGGGTGTTGAGGTGATAACAGAAGCCCTTTGTTTAATTCTTTTGGTAGTTCTTATAAGACGTGTATATTTGGGAAAGGGTTTCATTTCAAGTAGCGTTACTCGACTATCAACATTAGAGACTGTTTGACTGGAGCTGGATGAACTTATAGTACCAATGTGCTTCATTGTTTTTTGCAGATTTTTTTGTTGTAGGCCTGATGGTCCAGGAAGGGATTCATTGACCTTGCCGGCTGATTTTTTTTGGAACGCAATGGGGGTTCAGCATCTGGTGTTTCATAGTTTGTATTCTTTGCAGAATCCATTTTATTCAATCCTGAGGGGCCTGGGAGAATTAAATTAACAAGCTTTTCTGCTTCTAATTAACAATGCTCTAATACTCAGGTCAGTGAGGTAAGTCACAAACTTAGCTTCCTGAGCATCAGAAAACGTTCTTCTGAATCTCCCACCACTAAGAGGAATTGGTTCGTTGTTATTTTGCTTTTTTATATAACGTCTTAATGTTGCTTCCGGGATTCCATGCTCAATTCAGGCAGCTTTAACTGACTTATGGTCGTGCAAAATAGAGTGCAACGCGGCAATTAGCACGTCTTCTGACCAAGAGCGTCTATCTGTACGGTGTTTATAAGTTCTCACCAACTAAAAACATCAAAAAATGAATTTAACTCATTTTATACACAGTGTGGCAAGTTGACGAATTCGTCATTTTGCCTCCGTCAACTTGCCCCAGGAAGCATTTTTTAGGAAACAGCAAAAATTAAATTATTAATTAAGTAAAATTAGGTCGTATCTTACCTTCTAATATTTAAAATGTTCACAATAATCAAGATTAACTGTGAAAGGGGCTTTTATTTTTCTTTAAACATGCGAAATTACTTATTTTCTGGAGCTGGATGTTTACATCTAACAGGTGTGAAAAGCGGTTATGATTTTTTAAACCCCATTCAAAAATGATAGCTCCATCTATGTGTAACCCGACGTATTATACACCTAAAGGAATTTATAGAAAAATAAATGGGATTTTTAGATTGTACAGTTTTCTTTAAATCGGTACTTCGTCATCTTGCCCCGTTCGTCATCATGCCCCGACCTCGCCTACAGAAAATTATTTTCTTCTTTTTAGAGCATTTAAATAAAAGCTTGTTTTTAAAAGCTTTTATTTATATATTTATGTATTTCCCGCGGCTTTTGGATTGTTTGTTTTTGTCTCTGTCTAAGACATTTGAATTGGCGGTATCGATAGTTTTTGATAAACAGTAAAATTGTCACGTGACGGTCATCTTTCGTGATTTATAGTTTTTTTAGTTTTTTTGTTTAATAAAAATTTAATTTTTCATAGATATTTGTTTAATGTTTTTTTCCAGTTCACATCCCCAATGAGCCCATGGGTATTCTTACGTAATTTACTGGCAGTCTCGTTGTGAAAGGAATCATTAGAAGCATTTTATATTTGATCTTTTACAGGTTACATGATGGGAAAACTCCAATTCCCCAATTCCCCAATTCCCGATTTCCAGTAATCAAAACGAAATTTGCTGTATTTCAAAAACGGCAAGAGTGGCTGGTATAGGGTTTGAAGCAGGATGAGGCAGGATTATAGCAGCAAAAGCAGGAACTTGTTTCAGCCATCCTGTTTTATTGTGTTGCTATGTGTGACGTCACCAAATCAGACTTAAACTTGCTGTATCTTAAAAACAGCAAGTGTTGCTGGGATGAAATTTAGAGCAGGATGCAACAGGGGTATAGCATCGTAAGCGGGAACCAGTTTTGGCAATCCTGCTTCTCATGTGTTGCCAACTGGGAAGTCCGCAACCAAAATAAAAGTAACTATATCTCAAAATTGGTAGGTGTGGCTGTGTTGGGATTTGAAGCAGGATAAAGCAGGATCGTAGTAGCTCAAGCAGGATCGTATTTTATAATTCCGGCTTTCAATGAGTTGTTAACTTCCCCGATCTTGTCTCAAGTGATAAAATACTAAGCTGCTCTTATCTGTATAAAGCGTTAACAAATCCTGTTGAAAATTGTAATTTCTTCTGCGCGCCCGCTCAGTTATTTATTCGTGTCTCACAGGAATTCCAGCAACATTAAAAAAATAAAGAAAAACCCAACTGCAGCTATTTATTTCCCATGTAAACAACAATATAAATTCACGGGAGTCCGTTCGAATAAGTCGACGTAATAAAAATAAAGTCGCAGATAGGGAAACGGCTGTTTATATTACTAAGTAGTGGCGACTAGAGCTTTTATTTCCAAGTTGACTGCTATTAAGTCACCACGATACCACACAGGTTCCTTCTTCTCTCCTCTCGTCGTATTAATCGGCATTATCGGTGGAATGTTAAAAGGTTCTAAATGGTCCCTAATGTACCCGACAGAATTTACAGCGACGTCTTCGCGTTTAAATCAAAAAGTCTCCCGGCCAGCGGACAACGATTGAAAAAGCTTTACCTGGCTCTAAGTTCGTTTTTCATTGTTTTCGGTTATGGTAATATCTTTTGAATATTCTAACGGTCAAAAAATCTTTTTATTTACAACCATATAAGTAATGTTGACATTTCCGACTTTTTGAACGTTGGAAAATGCCAGTTTTCTAACTTTTACTTCCCACCCACTGGTGGAAAGTTTACTTCCCTCCCGTGGGCGGGAAGTAAATACAGATTTTTAAATTAGGACGAAAACATTATTTTAAAGATTTTATTTTGATAAAATGCTGCTTTAATTGCAACTTTTTTTTTATAGAAAACTCTTTTAAGCAAACTACAATCGGTGCTAGAATGTCCTATTATGTACATTTTGTATTAAAAGTATTAAAATAAAAAGTTTACAACAAGAAATAACTATTTATTCAAATTAATTGTTACATTCGAATTATTATATGCTTTGACGCTTATGAATATACCACCTTGTTATGTTGGTGTGTTTTGGTAGTTGATATTGCAATTTCTTCATTTTTTCCTGTCGCATTTTGATTGAACCTAACCTAACCTAACCTGTGTCTGAGATTGAACAAACTTTTATGAAAATGCCAGGAAAGGATTATCAAAAAATAAATCAAGTTTATTATTAGGTTAGCACACAATATAATTTTGGAACACATTTTTTTTAATACATTGAACATAAGCAAAAAGCCACCAAAGGCAACAAAACAAACTAGCATAATATGATATGTCTCTACTCACTATTTCTTCCATTAGCGTAACTAGCAATTTAAACTGGGGTGGGCCTAGGGGGGGCCTGGGGAAATAAAAAATAATTTTTAAAAACACATTTTTTGAATAAAACGTTTACATGAATTTCTCTATTAATAAATTTCATAGACTTGGTTATCCAACCGAGTTCCCGTAGATTACTTAAATACCTACAAATTTAAAAAAAAGTAACACATTTTTTGAACACAACAAAATAATATTAACTAAACAAAACTAAAAAACGTCATTTTTCCTGCATCACAAGCAAATAAAAATTAATACGGAGCCAAGAGTCATATTTCAGGATTTCTCTGGGGGGTGCCTAGCAGTACCTGGGGGTGGGGCACCCCCGGGCACCCATGTAGTTACGCCAATGATTACTTCAAATCATCTGTTGTATTATTGTAAATTGTTGTATAACGTTGCAGGAGGTTTATCTCATGAAGAGAAGAAGAGATAAAACTAAGAAGAAATTAACCCCCACAAAGGTATAGAACACCGAATATATAATTGGGTCAATTCATATAGGTTTATTGAGTAGACAATCCGGTGTTTAACCATAGTAAATTTTTGTTATTTTTAATATAAAATTCAATGGAAGTGATTAAAAAGTACTCCCTCAATACAAAAAGAAATGCAACGAAGTTACAATTAAGGAATAAATAATAAATCAAATTCAATACAAATTTCACTGGTTTGAAATGACGCGTAGAAAATGGTGACGTCACCTATCAGCATTTGACTGAATAGTTGACAGAGGGCGCGAGCCTCTGAAGAATAATATTACGACGCACAGTGCTTCGTCCCATGGACAAAAATCGAAAAAAGGTTAAAATTTACTAATATCTGAATATGTAATTTTATACTTATAGCAATGTTCAACCATCCTGTATATTATTTTTTATAAACAGCGTTTTTTCGTTATCAAATATTTTCACTAAAAATAAATTTTGCGATCATTATCTTATATCAATGAAAAGAATAACATTCATAGTAGTTCTGTATATGGAGTTAAACGTAAACGAGTTGGTACGTACTTAATTGAAAGCCACTATGGATATTGTTAAACAAGGTATGTACTTTAAATTTATTTCTAAACAAGTTCGTGATTGTTTAGTCTTTATTTATTTTTTAAGATGATTCTTAAATGGGTATAAAAATTTTACGTTTTCAAACTTCAAAAAGGCATTTAAAAAAAACATATCAAAACATATCGTATTTATTGAATATTTTGTTGTCATATTCATACACTTTTAATTTTTGTATAGTTCACCTGCGTCTGCTTGCGACGAACTTTATTTTATAATATTTTTCAGATGGAGTAAAATTGATAAGCAATGCCGATCTGGTTAATACTTGGCTTGATCATAAGGACAAGAACTCAAAATTATTTGTATTTCAAAAAATGTGTTCTTTATTAGATATTGATGAACCTTCCAGTCAAATGAGACACCACTTGTGCCTCAAAAAGCTTACTATGTTGGAGCGAAACATCGCATAAAAAAAGTTTCCATCTTTCAATTTATTTTAAAACCTCATACCCAAGAAAACGAAAAAATAATATATTGATATGGTCTATTAAAGAGGTAACTATTAACATCCGAACCCCTCATACCAACAAAAAGAACAGTAACAAGGCGAAAAAGTAACATATTAGAAAATGATGTACAGAAATATCTTATATGTGAGGATATTTCATCTACCTGTGATTTGGATACTATAAATTTGGAAGATTCTGTCAGCAATGATTCTTCTGAATCAGAGTAGTTACGATCTATGCATTTTGTTGTCCTAAAGTAAATTTATAATATCTTAAGTTTTTTTTTAATTAAATATAGCATTAATGTTTCTTTTTCATTAAAGAAAAACATTTTTATCTTATATTGGCTTATATTGTAGGAATCATGTTCTAATGTTATTCCAATTCTTTTTTATCACAGGGATTTATTTAATACTTACACCGTTTTCATACTATAAATTATTATTTCCTTAGATGGAACACAGCTCCCATATTTTTATTATTTTTAAGATTTTTTTTCATAAACGTGGGACTAAGAGCATCATCATTTAGTACAATGAGAGTACTCATCATTTGTGTCAAATAAACCTAGTTTGAATAAATTGCCAACAATAAAAGAGAAGTTTTGCATTTTTGTCCTCTAGAGCCATATGTTCGAAGCACTGTGCGACGTGTCTATAGTTCTCTGATACCGTTTTCATACCATATATCTTAAAACCACGTTAGATTTTTCTATTTTTATTAAGTTTTATTTTCTATTCATTATTACCCCAATATTAAATTTACTTTTATATTTTTTACTAGGTACCTCTACACTCCATAAAAATATTAGAAACTTTTTTACTAAAATAAATAGATTGGTATGGGACGTCATCTGCTTTTTTTCTGTCATCGTCTGTCGAAATCTTACCTGAGAAAAAATACAGAGTATAGGAGCTACAGATGCCCGAGACACTGTTGCCGGGCTAGGAAAAACTTTGAAACTTGGCAACCCCTAGTTGCGGCAAGTTTATGGTAGGGACCCTTTGAAAAATGTAGTGAAAAGTGTTTGCTCCTATTCATAGATATACGTAAAAATGTCTTGATTAAAAGAATGATGAGCGTAACAACCATGCAGCCGGATCTTAGACTACTAGGAGCACTTGTAATTCCTGTCTATCTTTGAAAACATCATAAGAACCAAAACAAACCGGTAAAAAACAGCAAAATGATGAAAGACACGTGTACAGGTGAAAGAAGAATATGAAAGGCCTGCATGTACAGGTGAAAGAAAAATATGTGTCTACCGCAGATAATGAAGAGGGTATGATGATGAAGAATCTAAGAACTCAGTGTTTTATATTACTAAATTAACAATAATAAAGTCAGATTTTTTATATATTAAACAAAGCAGATACGGCTATATCTGATCTTGCCAGCACTAAATGAGACGAAGCAGATAAGAGCTGAAAGAAACCCGTCCCAAAAACCATATAAAACGCAATAACAATCTTCCACTTTCGTTGATATATTCCCATTTCTTTTATTACGAGAATTTCATCGGTCGGCTATAAAATCAATAATATTTTCGACAGTAACGGCTGACATAATTTAATACGGCTAATTTAATTGATATTAATTGTCGTGGATTCGGGGAACATCTTTATAGTAGTCATATTCTACATCAACAAAGAGAGACAGTCCATAATAAAAAGGCTATAAAGCCACGGACCGAACTAGAAGGAGGTAGGAAGGTTAATAGAATTATTATGGGGAGTTTCGCGTTGGTGGGTAGGCTTGGATTATTCAAAATTTTGGTTCACCTGGATTTTTGCCCGCAATTTTTATAATCTTGAAACATTTTTATTATGAAAATATAACTATAAAATTTCAATCGAGCGGTATCTCACTTGGGTAAAGAATGTACAGGGTGGTCGAAATTGGTCTGTTTTTACACGGAAAACCTATTTCCTGACTAGATAGAGCAATATCGACGTAGATGTCATGGGCTCGATTTCTGAGACACGTTTAATGGCACCTTTGGATATTTTCACTGTCAACTGAGATACAGGGTCTTTTTGATTTTTTCACCATTTTGAAAATTGCTCATAACTTTTTTAATTCGCGGAATAATAAAATTCTGTAAATACGTTCTTAAGGCACATTTTTAAGCACAATCCAATGGCATAGTCAGTTTCTTTTTATACTTTTGCTCTGCTCTTTTTGTCAGAAATAATAAAAAATATAATTATTTAAATGAAAATCATTGTTGGCTATGAACTTAAAAAATGCTGATATTTAACCCTTTGCAACGATATAAAATTATGGTTATATATTTCTAACAATGAGAGAAATATTAGGGTTTTTTATCTTTGTATCGAAGCGGGCCTTGATTTTGTATTGACCTAGTTGCCTAAACATTTTTTATCGCAATTTAATATTCTATATTATTATTTATCTACAAAATTAATTACTTATTACTAAAGATAAATCAATATTCTATATTAGTTTTAGGTTATATAATTAAAACGCGATTAAATGGAGAATTTAGAGACAATCGGATTGGATCAAGGGACCCCGTATCTTGGCCTGCTAGGTCCTGTGATTTAACTTTTTTCGATTTTTTTATGGTGAAAATTAAAAAACCTTATATATAAGGGAAGAACCATTGGGACGAGAGAAGAATTGCAGAAGGCTACTAGGCAAACTTTTGAGCTTATTACACCAGTTCGCCTAATAAATCGTTGTAACTCTGTGCGCAAAAGATTTTTATTATGTATTCAACAAGGAGGTGCTCAGTTTGAATATCTTAGATAATTTTTTTAGAAAACTATATTCGTCACTCAAAAAATATGTTTTTTAGCTTTGTTCTTTGTTTATTGTATCGATTTCCAGGGGCGGATACAGGAATTTAATTTAGGGGGGGCCAAATAAAAAGTAATGTAGAATGTACTTTTTAGAGCGCCATTTTTAACCCAAAAACCTAATATTTAATCCAATTTACATATTTTTAGGGGGGGCCTTGGCCCCATGGGCCCCTCCTATCCTAATATAGAATGTTAATTTACCTTTTCAAAAGTCTCTAATTATGCAGATAAATAATAATATAGAATATTAAATTGCGATAAAAAATAATTAGACAACTAGGTCAACACAAAATCAAGGCACACTTCGATACACAGATGAAAAACCTAATATTTCTCTCATTCTTAGAAATATGTACCCATAACTTTATATCGTTCGAAATGGTTAAACGTCAGCATTTTTTTAAGTTCATAGCCAACTATGATTTCTATTTAAAAAATTATATTTTTTATTATTTATGACAAAAAGAGCAAGCATAGAAAAAAACTCGATACGCCACTGGATTGTGCTTAAAAAGTGCCTTAAGAACGTCTTTACAGAATTTTATTATTCCACGAATTAAAAAAGTTATGGGCAATTTTCAAAATGGTAAAAAAATCAAAAAGCACCCCGTATCTCAGTTGGCAGTGAAAATATCAACAGGCGGTTTATGCCATTAAACGTGTCTCAGAAATCGAGCCCATGACATCTATATCGGTTTTGCTCTATAAATTCCGACCACCCTGTACAGGGACATCATTTTAAGTGTCTCACTCGATTTATAATTTTCCTGTTTGGTATTTAAAGATAGTAGAAAGATTTTCTAAAGTAATTTTTCGCGTGGGTGCCGATTCTCTACACCAAAATTTTTTAAAACGTCAATTTTGACAGATACGACGCCATCTTGATTTTTTTTAAATGGAAACCCCCACATATTTTAGCATGGTCCGGTAGACATATTTTAGCTAATTTCAAATATATATATAGTTTAGTATACTTTGCTCTTACCGTTTTCGATATACAGTGGATTTAAAAATGAATTGTTCCAGAATCATTTTAAGTGTCTCGCCCAATTTAAAATTTCCCTCTTTTCTATTTTAAGATAGTAAAAAGATATTGTAATGTAATTTTTCGCGAGGATGCCGATTTTCTACACACCAAAATTTTTAAATTGTCAATTTTGACAGATACGACGCCATCTTGAATTTTTTAAATGGAAACCCCCACATATTTTAGCATGGTCCGGTAGACATATTTTAGCTAATTTCAAATATATATAGTTTAGTATACTTTGCTCTTACCGTTTTCGATATACAGTGGATTTAAAAATGAATTGTTCCAGAATCATTTTAAGTGTCTCGCCCAATTTAAAATTTCCCTCTTTTCTATTTTAAGATAGTAAAAAGATATTGTAATGTAATTTTTCGCGAGGATGCCGATTTTCTACACCAAAATTTTTTAAATTGTCAATTTTGACAGATACGACGCCATCTTGAATTTTTTTAAATGGAAACCCCCACTTATTTTAGCATGGTCCGGTAGACATATTTTAGCTAATTTCAAAAATATATAGTTTAGTATACTTTGCACTTACCGTTTTCGATATACAGTGGATTTAAAAATGAATTGTTCCAGAATCATTTTAAGTGTCTCACCCAATTTAAAATTTTCCTCTTTTCTATTTTAAGATAGTAAAAAGATATTTTAATGTAATTTTTCGCGAGGATGCCGATTTTCTACACCAAAATTTTTTAAATCGTCAATTTTGACAGATACGACGCCATCTTGATTTTTTAAATGGAAACCCCACTTATTTTAGCATGGTCCGGTAGACATACTTTAGCTAATTTCAAAAATATATAGTTTAGTATACTTTTCACTTACCGTTTTCGATATACAGTGGATTTAAAAATGAATTGTTCCAGAATCATTTTAAGTATCTCACCCAATTTAAAATTTTCCTCTTTTCTATTTTAAGATAGTAAAAAGATATTTTAATGTAATTTTTCGCGAGGATGCCGATTTTCTACACCAAAATTTTTTAAATCGTCAATTTTGACAGATACGACGCCATCTTGAATTTTTTTAAATGGAAACCCCCACTTATTTTAGCATGGTCCGGTAGACATATTTTAGCTAATTTCAAAAATGTATAGTTTAGTATACTTTGCACTTACCGTTTTCGATATACAGTGGATTTAAAAATGAATTGTTACAGAATCATTTTAAGGGTCTCACCCAATTTAAAATTTTCCTCTTTTCTATTTTAAGATAGTAAAAAGATATTTTAATGTAATTTTTCGCGAGGATGCCGATTTTCTACACCAAAATTTTTTAAATCGTCAATTTTGACAGATACGACGCCATCTTGATTTTTTTTAAATGGAAACCCCCACTTATTTTAGCATGGTCCGGTAGACATACTTTAGCTAATTTCAAAAATATATAGTTTAGTATACTTTTCACTTACCGTTTTCGATATACAGTGGATTTAAAAATGAATTGTTCCAGAATCATTTTAAGTATCTCACCCAATTTAAAATTTTCCTCTTTTCTATTTTAAGATAGTAAAAAGATATTTTAATGTAATTTTTCGCGAGGATGCCGATTTTCTACACCAAAATTTTTTAAATTGTCAATTTTGACAGATACGACGCCATCTTGAATTTTTTTAAATGGAAACCCCCACATATTTTAGCATGGTCCGGTAGACATATTTTAGCTAATTTCAAATATATATAGTTTAGTATACTTTGCTCTTACCGTTTTCGATATACAGTGGATTTAAAAATGAATTGTTCCAGAATCATTTTAAGTGTCTCGCCCAATTTAAAATTTCCCTCTTTTCTATTTTAAGATAGTAAAAAGATATTGTAATGTAATTTTTCGCGAGGATGCCGATTTTCTACACCAAAATTTTTTAAATTGTCAATTTTGACAGATACGACGCCATCTTGAATTTTTTTAAATGGAAACCCCCACTTATTTTAGCATGGTCCGGTAGACATATTTTAGCTAATTTCAAAAATGTATAGTTTAGTATACTTTGCACTTACCGTTTTCGATATACAGTGGATTCAAAAATGAATTGTTCCAGAATCATTTTAAGTGTCTCACCCAATTTAAAATTTTCCTCTTTTCTATTTTAAGATAGTAAAAAGATATTTTAATGTAATTTTTCGCGAGGATGCCGATTTTCTACACCAAAATTTTTTAAATCGTCAATTTTGACAGATACGACGCCATCTTGATTTTTTTTAAATGGAAACCCCCACTTATTTTAGCATGGTCCGGTAGACATACTTTAGCTAATTTCAAAAATATATAGTTTAGTATACTTTTCACTTACCGTTTTCGATATACAGTGGATTTAAAAATGAATTGTTCCAGAATCATTTTAAGTATCTCACCCAATTTAAAATTTTCTTCTTTTCTATTTTAAGATAGTAAAAAGATATTTTAATGTAATTTTTTCGCGAGGATGCCGATTTTCTACACCAAAATTTTTAAATCGTCAATTTTGACAGATACGACGCCATCTTGAATTTTTTAAATGGAAACCCCACTTATTTTAGCATGGTCCGGTAGACATATTTTAGCTAATTTCAAAAATGTATAGTTTAGTATACTTTGCACTTACCGTTTTCGATATACAGTGGATTCAAAAATGAATTGTTCCAGAATCATTTTAAGTGTCTCACCCAATTTAAAATTTTCCTCTTTTCTATTTTAAGATAGTAAAAGATATTTTAATGTAATTTTTCGCGAGGATGCCGATTTTCTACACCAAAATTTTTTTAAATCGTCAATTTTGACAGATACGACGCCATCTTGATTTTTTAAATGGAAACCCCCACTTATTTTAGCATGGTCCGGTAGACATACTTTAGCTAATTTCAAAATATATAGTTTAGTATACTTTTCACTTACCGTTTTCGATATACAGTGGATTTAAAAATGAATTGTTCCAGAATCATTTTAAGTGTCTCACCCAATTTAAAATTTTCCTCTTTTCTATTTTAAGATAGTAAAAAGATATTTTAATGTAATTTTTCGCGAGGATGCCGATTTTCTACACCAAAATTTTTTAAATCGTCAATTTTGACAGATACGACGCCATCTTGATTTTTTTAAATGGAAACCCCCACTTATTTTAGCATGGTCCGGTAGACATATTTTAGCTAATTTCAAAAATGTATAGTTTAGTATACTTTGCACTTACCGTTTTCGATATACAGTGGATTTAAAAATGAATTGTTCCAGAATCATTTTAAGTATCTCACCCAATTTAAAATTTTCCTCTTTTCTATTTTAAGATAGTAAAAAGATATTTTAACGTAATTTTTCGCGAGGATGCCGATTTTCTACACCAAAATTTTTTAAATCGTCAATTTTGACAGATACGACGCCATCTTGAATTTTTTTAAATGGAAACCCCCACTTATTTTAGCATGGTCCGGTAGACATATTTTAGCTAATTTCAAAAATATATAGTTTAGTATACTTTGCACTTACCGTTTTCGATATACAGTGGATTCAAAAATGAATTGTTCCAGAATCATTTTAAGTGTCTCACCCAATTTAAAATTTTCCTCTTTTCTATTTTAAGATAGTAAAAAGATATTTTAATGTAATTTTTCGCGAGGATGCCGATTTTCTACACCAAAATTTTTAGATCGTCAATTTTGACAGATACGACGCCATCTTGATTTTTTTTAAATTGAAACCCCCACTTATTTTAGCATGGTCCGGTAGACATATTTTAGCTAATTTCAAAAATATATAGTTTAGTATCCTTTGCACTTACCATTTTCGATATACAGTGGATTTAAAAATGAATTGTTCCAGAATCATTTTAAGTGTCTCACCCAATTTAAAATTTTCCTCTTTTTTATTTTAAGATAGTAAAAAGATATTTTAATGTAATTTTTCGCGAGGATGCCGATTTTCTACACCAAAATTTTTTAAATCGTCAATTTTGACAGATACGACGCCATCTTGATTTTTTTTAAATGGAAACCCCCACTTATTTTAGCATGGTCCGGTAGACATATTTTAGCTAATTTCAAAAATATATAGTTTAGTATGCTTTGCACTTACCGTTTTCGATATACAGTGGATTTAAAAATGAATTGTTCCAGAATCATTTTAAGTGTCTCACCCAATTTAAAATTTTCCTCTTTCCTATTCTAAGATAGTAAAAAGATATTGTAATGTAATTTTTCGCGAGGATACCGATTGTCTACACCAAAATTTTTAAAACGTCAATTTTGACAGTTACGATGCCATCTTGATTTTTTTTAAATGGAAACCCCCACTTATTTTAGCATGGTCCGGTAGACATATTTTAGCTAATTTCAAAAATATATAGTTTAGTATCCTTTGCACTTACCGTTTTCGATATACAGTGGATTCAAAAATGAATTGTTCCAGAATCATTTTAAGTGTCTCACCCAATTTAAAATTTTCCTCTTTCCTATTTTAAGATAGTAAAAAGATATTTTAATGTAATTTTTCGCGAGGATGCCGATTTTCTAGATTAAAATTTTTTAAATCGTCAATTTTGACAGATACGACGCCATCTTGATTTTTTTTAAATAGAAACCACATCAAATTTTAACACTGCCCGGTAGACAAATTTTAGCTAATTTCAAAAATATATAGTTTAGTGTGCTTTGCATTTACCGTTTTCTATATACAGGGGGTTGAAATCAAGAATTCCTCTAATTTTTATGTATTTGAATATGTATGCCATTCACTTACAACTGAGTGGTATTTGTATCCAAATGCATGAAATTTACGTAAATTGAGCTATCTTATGATAAATGACTAGCAGTTTAAAACTAAATTTTCATTTTTTTTATATATACAGGGTGGTCCGAACTGTATTCCGGAAACTTCGGCAACTCTACATGTTTAATATATGTCAATGATGACAGGTATTGATAATTTCGATTCCCAGTATATCGAGAACCATTACTCGTAACAATTTTTACCAACAGACCTTTTTACGTAAAAATCGTTATAAATGAATATTTTTTCACTCAGTAGTTTTATAGTACGTATACTCAGTTACGTACGGACGGACGAAAAGTTATTACTCTTCAAAACAGTTAAAACACGTGTATGTGGCGCCCCCTAGAAATTGGATTTATATCAAAATCAAATTTCTCATATCAAAAATCTCCCTGACACCAATTTTCATTCAAGTATTAACGTTACTTCACAAATGATTTGGAAAAAATCGAAATAAAAATGATACTTCTACTCCCTGTATCTCCGAAACTAAGCATGTTAGGACATTTATACGAACTTTTTTACTTATTTTTATCTGCAAAATATGCTGCCAAAGTTTCCGGAATCACCCCGTATGTAAAGGTCATATTGAAGAAGAATCAAAGTATAAATAAATAAAAAAATTTAAGCGTCGTAATTGTCAAATTTGACATTTTCAAGAATTTTAAAATTCGAAAATTGTAAACTGGATGAGTCACTTAAAATAATTCCAAAGATTTCATTTTTAAATGCACTGTATATCGAAAACGGTAAGTGCAAAGTATACTAAATTTATATTTTTGAAATTAGCTAAAATATGTCTACCGGACCAAGTTAAAATATGATGGGGTTTCCATTTAAAAAAAATCGAGATGGCGTCGTATCTGTCAAAATTGACGTTGTAAAAAATTTTAATGTAGAAAATCGGCATCCTCGCGAAAAATTACATTGAAATATCTTTTTACTATCTTAAAATAGGAAAGAGGAAAATTTTAAATTGGGTGAGACCCTTAAAATGATTCTGGAACAATTCATTTTTAAATCCACTGTATATCGAAAACGGTAAGTACAAAGTATACTAAATTATATATTTTTGAAATTAGCTAAAATATGTCTACCGGACCATGCTAAAATATGATGGGGTTTCCATTTAAAAAAAATCAAGATGGCGTCGTATCTGTCAAAATTGAGGTTGTAAAAAAATTTAATGTAGAAAATCGGCATCCTCGCGAAAAATTACATTGAAATATTTTTTTACTATCTTAAAATAGAGAAGAGGAAAATTTTAAATTGGGTGAGACCCTTAAAATGATTCTGTAACAATTCATTTTTAAATCCACTGTATATCGAAAACGGTAAGTGCAAAGTATACTAAACTATATATTTTTGAAATTAGCTAAAATATGTCTACCGGACCATGCTAAAATATGTGGGGGTTTCCATTTAAAAAAAATCAAGATGGCGTCGTAACTGTCAAAATTGACGTTTTAAAAATTTTGGTGTAGACAATTGGTATCCTCGCGAAAAATTACATTACAATATCTTTTTACTATCTTAGAATAGGAAAGAGGAAAATTTTAAATTGGGTGAGACACTTAAAATGATTCTGGAACAATTCATTTTTAAATCCACTGTATATCGAAAACGGTAAGTGCAAAGTATACTAAACTATATATTTTTGAAATTAGCTAAAGTATGTCTACCGGACCATGCTAAAATATGATGGGGTTTCCATTTAAAAAAAATCAAAATGGCGTCGTATCTGTCAAAATTGACGTTATAAAAAAATTTAATGTAGAAAATCGGCATCCTCGCGAAAAATTACATTGAAATATCTTTTTACTATCTTAAAATAGAGAAGAGGAAAATTTTAAATTGGGTGAGACACTTAAAATGATTGTGGAACAATTCATATTTAAATCCACTGTATATCGAAAACCGAAAGTGCAAAGTATACTAAACTATATATTTTTGAAATTAGCTAAAATATGTCTACCGGACCATGCTAAAATATGTGGGGGTTTCCATTTAAAAAAAAAATCAAGATGGCGTCGTATCTGTCAAAATTGACGTTTTAAAAATTTTGGTGTAGACAATCGGTATCCTCGCGAAAAATTACATTACAATATCTTTTTACTATCTTAAGATAGGAAAGAGGAAAATTTTAAATTGGGTGAGACACTTAAAATGATTCTGGAACAATTCATTTTTAAATCCACTGTATATCGAAAACGGTAAGTGCAAAGTATACTAAATTATATATTTTTGAAATTAGCTAAAATATGTCTACCGGACCATGCTAAAATATGTAAGGGTTTCCATTTAAAAAAAATCAAGATGGCGTCGTATCTGTCAAAATTGACGTTGTAAAAAATTTTAATGTAGAAAATCGGCATCCTCGCGAAAAATTACATTACAGTATCTTTTTAGTATCTTAAAATAGGAAAGAGGAAAATTTTAAATTGGGTGGGACACTTAAAATGATTCTGGAACAATTCATTTTTAAATCCACTGTATATCGAAAATGGTAAGTGCAAAGTATACTAAACTATATATTTTTGAAATTAGCTAAAATATGTCTACCGGACCATGCTAAAATATGTGGGGGTTTCCATTTAAAAAAAATCAAGATGGCGTCGTATCTGTCAAAATTGACGTTTTAAAAAATTTTGGTGTAGACAATCGGTATCCTCGCGAAAAATTACATTAGGAAATCTTTCTATTATCTTTAAATACCAAACAGGAAAATTATAAATCGAGTGAGACACTTAAAATGATGTCCCTGTACATGTACTTCTAAAATATCGTTTTACTGCCAAGCGATTGCGAGACTGCGAAGAAGATTGCCAGCGACTACCAGGAAAATGTACGAGTAATTTCAATAGTGAGACACCCCTCGATTTCAATATATAACCATATTTCTATTTATAAAATGAAGTTTTCTATTAAAAACTCGTTTTTCTAAAACAAAATTGGAAGTGCTGGATACGAATTCGAGATTTTGCACTGGAGGTTAACTAAAACTCCATTGCATGAAGGTTCGAACTTTTTATCCCTCACGACTATGGTACAGTAAATGCAGCTGTGCTATCTATAGAACGAAGCAATAAGAGCAATATTACTATCAGCATTATTCGTCAGATTTTTCAACAAATAATTCAGAAAGAAATTATTAAAAGAGGAGACCTTAAATAATACTTGTTCTATTAAAGCAGTGCTCCCCATGGTTGAGTCGATCGCAACTGAACTTAAAGGTACTTGCAATTTCAAGACTCATCTCGTGGTTTCTTGTTCTTAATTCTCTATATTAGGCGAGATATCCTGTATTAGTACAGTACTTTTTCTACAGTCTCAGCGTTCATTCTATTTATGTTAGCATTCCATTCAGTCTTTCTTTGCAACACCCATTCATGGGTATATATCCCGTCTGACAAACTTATACTAAACTATCAAAAGTGAAATACAAAAATAGCTAGTTTTCAATTATATATAGTCCGTCTAGAAAGTATCCGGAAAAAAGAAAGCAAAATTACAATTATCGATATATTTTGTTAGGACTTGAGTTAACATAATTATAACAAATTATTAATTTTATTTACTTATACAACTTCCATTTAACTCCAAACACTTAACTAAATGTCCAGGTACACCCGAAACTGGGTCCACACCATAATGTTCAGTGGCGGTAGTCCATCAGGCCTCTAAAACTGAGCGAATCAAATCTTGTTTATTTCGTGGAGCTGCTCGTTCCACTTCAATCTTCATTAGTCCCCATATGTTTTCAATGGGACCAAGGTCTGGTAAAGCTGCTGGCTATGGAATTGTTGCCAAATGGTTTTCTTGCATCCATGCTTGAGTATAGGCAGACGTATGTCATCTTGCCTGTTGAAATCCTGTTGAAAACGCCACCCCTCTGGATATAAAACATGAGCAGTTTCAAGAAGGAAACAATTTAAAATATCACAATATTTTGCACTATTAACAGTTTCATCAATATACACAGAGGTGTAGCACCACGCTGAGATATAGCTCCCCAAACCATTATTTTAGTGGGAAATTTTGATTGAACTTTTTGAACGGTGTAGCATTTTCATTTTCCAAATGCTACTTTGTTTTATTATAGACGGATTTTTATTATTATATCGATATTTTCTTTAAATTTCTACAACGCTGAAATTTCGGAACGCTCTCTATCGAAAATATTGGATCGAATCCTGGTGTATCGACAAGACGGGGAACGTCAAAATCGGCACTTCGGATTTGGCCGTTACCGAGGTCACCGTGCCATTTTTGAGAAAATTTTATTTGGCTGGTATTTTTCACAATATGGGAAAAATATTGAGATTTTGTTGTCCTATAGATGGATGGAGATCCCATATAGTTTTTGATTGTTGAGATATTAAAGGATCTATAGTTTTGGTAAGATTTTCTTTGACATTCCTTTCGTTAGAAAAAATCTTAACATGCCTTTCTTTTAGATTCCAGTTTTTTCGATGGCAGGTGTCCAGCCCTTATTTAAGAAGAAATGTTAAATAATTATTGATTGTGTGCCTTCACAATGAGGTAAATTAAAACCCTCGTAAATTTTTATTAGTTTTTTAAAATGTAAGGTTAACTAATACCGTGCATTTCTTTTTAGGTTTTTCTACGTATTTTTCTCAGCAGTTTTCTCAGCATTTTTCTCAACGTTTTTCTTTGGATTTTTCTGCAAGTATTTCTAGACATTGTTCTAGATGTTTTGCTACAGTTTTTCTACACTTGTGTCTAGAAGTTTTTCGCCAAGTTTTCCATACAGTTTTTCAAGTTCCCTTTGATTCTTCAATACGTGTTCAATCACCGAGTTAATCAGTAGCAGCCTGTTCGGTTAGATTTCAACCCTGCACCCCTCTGAGGAGAAGTTGGATGCTGTGATGTTTTTGTATTATTAAGAAGATCCTTTTTTTAGTATAATTTGGTATACAAGGTCAGTATATTTTTTTTTATAGTAAACTAAACTTTTATTAATTTGATTTTAAATAATCATTAGTGTGTTAAGAAATTAACTATTCTTAACATTTTACATTTAACCGGTTAAGTACTTGCCTTCAGCATTACTTTAACCTTTAATTTATAAAATTTAACGTTCTGTTATATTTTATAATTTTTTAACACATTAAGTATTTGCCTTCAGCATTGCTTAAATTTTACTTGTATTTGGTTGTTAAAATAACCATGTTATATTGACTGATTATTCAGATTTAACATCTATTTATGTTAACCTTTTATAACATTACGATCTTTGACCTGTAAGGGCAATCTTGGATACAGCTTATAAACTTTTTCCCTTAACTATATATATATATATATATATATATATATATATATATATATATATACTATATATATATATATATATATATATATATATATATATATATATATATATATATATATATATATATATATATATATATATATATATATATATATATATATATATATATATATATATATATATATATATATATATATATAAACAAAAAGGTTCATGAATCTTCGTAATAGTAATAAGTCAATTAAAATTTAGATATTTAATATTCGAATAAAACCAAGACCGTCTCTAAAAGTATTCTTTTTATATTATAATTGTTTGAATAATATCTGAAAAGACATAATTTGATTTTAAACAAGTTTTAAGATAGAGTTTCTTAAATATAATTCTTGTATATTCATGTATATAACTGATGTGCCGAGTAGGTACCGAATAATTTCTAACAAGAAATAAATCTTATTTTTTTGGGTATTTGAGTTGTTTCATTGGTTGATCCAGTTTCTCAAAATATTTAATAGCTATACTAATTTTAGTTTCTATTCAATTAATACACTTGTACAAATTTTCTTATTTCAGTTTGTACTATCCTTTGTAAGTATTAGCATCTTTTTGAAATAAGTGGCGCCCTTTGGTATGCAGTGTAAGGTATAGGTGGGTATCATATTTTTAGCCAAGTGCAGAAGCAAAAGCTTGTTCCCACCGCCTCCGATATAAGAGTAGCCGTTCGCAATATTTTGACTTAAATTTTCAATAAAAGGAAAGTTTGTGTCACAACGGTAACATTTTCTTTTGATATATTTTTTATGTGGTTTTCACCAAGCTGGAAACAATTTTCATCAGAAATAAAACCATTATTAAAATTCTTGATCTTCAATCTCAATCTTCTTGAAAACGTTGACAAAAATCCATTCTTCGCTGCCTTTGTAGAGCTGTTATTGCAGGGATTTTTTTTGTCTTCTTTGATATATAGCCTTGTCCTTTCAGTGACATGCGCAGACGGTTTCTGGACACACTTTTAATTTTCGCTGACTTTCAAATCTGTTAGCCAATTTGCGAAACCCTAGGCGCGGATTCTGTCGTCCTAATGCCATTAAAGCGTTTGAATTGTTTCGCGAATCTTACGCGGTCTTCCTGAAACTGGTCCATGCTTCATATCCGTGCCATTTTTATCCTCTTTATTGTCTCATGAGATTAAAAATGGCACAGATATGAAGCATGGACCTGTTTATGCAGTATAATATGTAGGTACTGCACTTTTTCCGAGTTCAGTCAATTGCACTAATTTTTTAACATTTCGAACAAATATTCCACCATTTCTCTTTTTTTACCTGCGATATTATTTCTCAAATTTTAAGCCGGTTTACAATCAACAATATTTGACAGATGGTGTTGCCACGCGATTTTGGTCATAGTCTATTATCGGCACAACCTACGTGATGGATTACTGTTGTCTTAGAGTGTTACAGAAAAAAAAATACATTAAAATTAGGAAATATATAAAATTCCGGATACTTTCTAGGCGGACTGAAGGGTTAGATACAGTATGTAGTCATTTATTTGTAGTACAGGAATCAGGAGTATATTGTATATTGCTAAAAAATAGAGCCAACTAAACGACTCTTGTTGAAGAAAAAAAAGCAAGATTGTATTGCATTGATAATAAAGGAAGGATAGGTAACATTCCATTTTTTGCTGTTCCGAAATTTAATATTTCAGATGTTAAAAAATCAGAAATACTAAGAACAAAAAAAATCATATCTACCAAGAACAAATAAAGAAAATTAATAAAAAAATTGTAAATGAACTTAATGATAAAAATAATTTGTCTCTGACTGAAGAGAATAATAAGGCAGACACAAATTGAAGAGACAATATTAGGAATTGGAAACAAAGGAACATAGGAGACAATGTTGTGTTGAAAATCAAACTTAGCAATACTGTAAAATCTTTATCCAAAAGTATTTACTGGGTAGAAGATGTTTCTACGCAAGATATTTTGTTTTTGATAGAAGCAAACGAGAAGTATATATGCAGATAAAACTCTAACTAAATTTTGAGTTTAGACTGGGAAAAATAAAAGTATTAATCAATAACATTATAAAAATATTCCAGTAATCCGGATACATTATTAGTTCGGCGGTGGCTGTTCCGATATGTGTCGGAACTGTTGAAGTTCAACTGTAATTAAAATATTTTAGTACTGTTCGATGTAAGCCCAATAGAAATATGTGAAGAAAATATTATTGGACTTTAGACTTTTGACGTAGACGTGGAAAAATCGTGAACTTGGCTCTTCTTCTTTCACCACAATGAATTTCATCAGCTTTGTACTCTCCTGTTCGTAATCCTTAACCTTTTTGTTTGTAAATCACATTCATAATCTGGAAAACATCTCTAAAACGTAAAAAAAAATTATTCGTTCACATTTTTTTCGTCTACCACAGGCCTGATCTCCGACGCATATATCCCCTACGTACACGCAATACAAAATATCGCAATAAATTAAGTAAAAGTAACAGAGATGAACAAAAGCTCTCAAAATAATTACCGAAAGAAGACCTGCTTTATAAATAATAAATAATCGAGTTGTTAGTCACTTGGCGACGAACAATGGGGAGAACGAAGATAAAACAGTGGAGGTGCAGTTGGCGGGGATTTCTTTTGTCGTGCCGTTTAATAATTTAGCGCAGTGCCGTTCAATCAGGCGAGGTTTAAATTAAATATTAGAATATAAATTTAGATATGTTACAGAATGATTCTTTTCCAGCAATTCTTCCAAAAATAACAGAAAATAAAATTTACCTGTTAATTAAGATAACAGATACAACTGTTATTGTTACTGTCATTTGTATGCGAACAATATTGCATTGAACAATTGAATTGTCAAAGAATTGAAAAGGCAATTGTAAAATATAAATTAGATGCAGAAAACAGTTGGCAAAAACTGCAATAACGCGCCTTACAAGAATAGGGAAAGCCGGGGGAATTCCGGGCACATAAGCAAAATAACTCCTAGATTGATGTTAATTTTTTTTATGAGGTAATTTTTTGTATGAGGAGTAATGATACAATATACAAACTATTGCAACATCGAAAATTAAACATTTTTGTTTTGTTGTACCTATATTAACACAAAAAAAATAAAATGTGTGACTGCGCGGTATTACCCGGGCTTTGGGGTAATACCGCGCATGGTCTGGGGGAATGGCACGCATTGAGGTATTTTAGGGCAGTTTAACTAAGACTTTATTGTACATAAAATACATGTATACAGGGTCCGGCAATAGTGCGTCGGGCATCTGTAGCTCCTAAAATAAAAAACTTGGAAATTTTGTTTAAGTGTAAACCTAAAGTATGTACGAGGATGTATTCAGTAAAATATTTTAACTTCTATAGGGTGGCTCAAAAAAGTGTGAGTGGATCGGGATAACTTTTTTTTAAATGGAACACTCTGTATATTATTGCATTTTTAGCTTCGTTTTAGATCACTTTACATAATCCTAAGATATGAGTAAATATTTTTTGACAGTTTCAGAGATATTAGTAAATAAATAAAAAAATATATTTTTTAGCCTTTCTTAAAAAAATATATTAAAAATACAAGAACTGTCCTGAAATCAAAACTATATCAGGTATTTACTTTAGATGGTCTAAACTTACTTTGCTATAAATATCGCAATCTTAAATCATACAGGATGCTCAAAATTCTACGCCAAACTTTCTAAAATATAAAATAATTTTTCATTGTTTTTTTAAAAAAGGTATGTTATTTTTTTATTAGATGGAGAATTAAAAAATGAAATTTTTTTGTATTTAAAGTATTTCAAAATATTTAATAGTTTTGCAGATACACGCAGTATTATTTCATATGGCTCTCTCAACGGTAAAATACGGGAGAAAAATTATTGGGTGGCTTTGATAAAAATTTACTGTGGAAAATGCCATATGAAATATTAAATCGCAAATATCTCCGAAACCATTAAAAATTTTGAAATACTCCAAATGCAAAAAATGTTCATTTCTTAATTCTTCATTTACTGAAAAATTAATATACAGGGTGTTCCATTTAAAAAAACGAAGAAAAATTATTTTATATTTTAGAAAGTTTGGCGTAGAATTTTAAACATACTGTATGATTTACGATTGCCATATTTATAGTAAAGTAAATACATACCATCTAAACTAAATACCTACTATAGTTTTGATTTCAGGACAGTTCTTGTATTTTTAATATTTTTTTTTAAGGCTAAAAAATATATATTTTTTATTTATTTATTAATATCTCTGAAACTATCCAAATATATTTACTCATATCTTAGGATTATGTAAAGTGGTCTGAGAGGAAGCCAAAAATGCAATAATATACAGGGTGTACCATTTAAAAAAAATCATCCCGATCCACTCACACTTTTTTGAGCCACCCTATAGAAGTTAAAATATTTTCCTGAAATACATCCAAGAACATAGTTTAGGTTTGCGCTTGAACAAAATTCCCATCTTTTTTATTCTAGGAGCTACAGATGCCCGACGCACTATTGCCGGACCCTGTATAGATAACACAAATAATAAAAAAGATGATAGTGAGAACAAAAGTAAAGATACATTATTGTATATTAACATAAAAAACACATTCTAACACAGATATTTATATAAAAACTGAAATGTTACCTAGCAACAGTAGTCACAAGTAGATTTGTCCTTTCTCCTTTCCACTACAAGCAGCATGAGCCCACTTTGAGCAGCAGGAATTACAGCGATATATAAACTCTCCGCAAATTAAACAGATGTCATCTTCATGGGTTGGAAAAGGATCAACTTCGCCTAAATCAACACAAAGCTCGCTTTCAGAATAACTCTCAGGTTCAGTATCATCGTCATCAAACTTTATATTGCGAATGTGCTTTGGCTTCTTGTTGATTCTTTTACTTTCTAAAGTTGTTGAGAGTTTTCTTTTTTTCAGTACAATATTTGATTCTCTTTTCTGCCTTTTGTCTCTTCTCTTTTCCTTCATATTGACATTACTTGCTTCTTTTTTTCTCTTTTCTCTCTTCTTTTTTCTTCCATAGTTTCCAATTCTGATTTAAGTGTATCCGCTGACCATTTGCCTTTCTCTGATGCCCTTTGGTATGTTCTGAGCATCATAAACTAAAAGAAACAAGCTATAAAAAAATAAACAAGAAGAGTGTACATTTGGGGTAATACCGCGTAGCGCGTTATTGTTTGTTTTGTTTTTGCGCGGTATTTCCCCGGGATCCGTTTTTTTACCTAAGAATTTATTTTAGCAATTGGTGATCGCTTGCGATAACACTTATAGGTGCACTGGTAAGTGGAAATAAAATCAAGCTGCTTTTAATAATAACAGGAACTACTAATTATCAACCGATTAAACTGCCAAAAAAATAGATGAAAAACCCATCTAGCACTAAAATGTTCGTTATTGGTTAACGACTGCCGGCAATTATTCCAAACTTTTGGAACAAACTTCATATATCGGCTGCAACACTTCCAGCCTCACACCTGTGTATTACTGGTTGTAGTTTTTTCTACAGCGGCGTGCGCGGTATTCTCCCGTGCGCGGGATTCCCTCGGTTTCCCCTATGGCAGAGTAGAATAATAACAACCTACACAAAAAAGAATTTACTGCCTAAAATTGTCTTCTCAATATTTCTTTATGGAGTGGAATCCTATAGACCATCAAATCCTCAGAAAGGCGCATGATAGATAGTTTTGAAATGTGGTGCTACAGACGTATGCTGAGAATAGCTTGGACAGCTAGAAGAACGAGTCTGTCAATAATAAATAAGATTAACATTTACAGTTAAGCTTAACTTAACAGCTTAGCCGACGACTGTCTATCTGAAACGCATCCTCGAGTACCTCGAATACTTAAAAAGATGTAGAGGTCGGTCCCAAACAAGATGGATAGACCAAGTCAGACAAACAACAGGTCTACCCCTACACTGGCTATTCATCGAGCTGAAGACAGATTAGCCTAGACAAACCTTGTCAAACAAAAATTATTCTCATAGGTGTCACGACCCTCAATTATGTGGAACGATTGGAGAGAGATATCAAATATGCAAACACTCCATTAACTAGACCAGATCTGTTCTGCGTGGAAATCAACTTGAAAGCAGAACTCAAGAACTTGGAAGACTTCATCCGTAACCTGGAATGGGAATCCTACAACCGTCTATAGGCACTCGAAGAAATTTCTTAGGACTTACGACCGAGAAAAATGAAAGATTTTTCTTGATATAAGTGAAAAAAATCTTCGGATTGTCACGGTGTTTTAACAGGACACTGTCCCTCAATGAACATCTCAGTAGATTAAAGTTATAAGAAACAACGGCGAATGCAGATTCTGTGGGGGAAAATGGAGAAACAAGACGACAATTATTTGTGCCTTAAACTTTGGTACGATTCATATCGGAGATGGAGAACTAACTTCTGTAAAACCGTCTCTCTACTTGCTTCTACCAGTGGGTGTCCAATTTAGAATTTGTTTTGGCAGTCATATTGTTGGTCATTCTTTGGACGTGCCCGTACCATTTAAGTTGATTTACTTTTATATCTTCCACTATAGAATGTTTGACGTCTATAATTTCCCTGATCCTGTCGTTTGTAATTTTTTCTATCCTTCATTTTCCGGCTGATCGTCTCCAGAAGTCCATTTCTGTTGCTTCCAGCTCCTTTTCTGTTTTCTGCTTTAGCTGCCATACTTCGCTGCTATACGTTATAACGCTTTTTACAATACTGTTATACAGGGTGTTTCAAAAAACATGTGCCATCTCTCGTGGGGAGATTCTTTACGTAAAAATAAGATTTTTCATATCAACATACTCGTAGGTCCGATTCTGCTTTGTTTCGTAGCTGTAGGGTGTTAAAATTACGTATGTTAATACCCTGCGTAAAACGTATTCCGTTTTAGATAGGTTTACTTCAAGACCGTACAAGTATTCTTCGCTGAGTTTTTTTAGCATATTATATTGTAGATCTTGCTGAGATCTGAGCTAACAATATTTGATCGTCTTCGAAGCATAACGTATATAGGGTGAAATCGTCAGTTAGTGGTCTCCCCATGTTCCGCTTCCATGTTTTTTTTTAATGCTTGTTCCAAATAAAATTTAAAAAGTAATGGCGAGAGACAACATCCCTGTTTAAGCTCTTTATTAACTTGGCATCTCTTTGATAATTGTTTCCCTAGTTTAACTTTTGTAGTATTTTGTTCAGATGCCTGCTTGACTGCTCTAATTAAATTCACGTTAATATTTGTATTTTATAACGCTTCCCATAATTATAACTATAATATGCTTTTTTAAGATCAACGAAAAGCATATGTATTTCTTGGTTGTTGTTACCATATTAATATTTCTTGCTTTTTTTGCAGGAAAGATCACATATATAAATTGATTGATGTATTCTAACATACATTGGCTACATTGTAAGAAGAACGATTTAATGAAGTTGTTAATATTTTTTTAAGTCACCCTTGCGCAACTTAGTATAGCAAACTAGTAATATTACACTAATTAGCTATTTGTTTTTGACTTAATTTGCTACGGTTAAAATACAAATACAAAACACTAATCCTACGATAGTAATTTTGGCTCTGCCAGTTCTGTTTAGCACTATGTTAGAATGCACTGGGCTGTAGTAACAATTTTCACTACACTAGTTCAAATGGTTTTGTTCTTTTCAGTCTTCTAACTAAGCCATCACTATCCAGGAGCTGGTGGGCTTCGATGTTGATGTACTGATGAAGCTTCTCTTCATGTCTTAAGGCATATTTCCTGATGACGTTGTCGACATCATCCACTTCTAAGTCCTTATGTAGATTGTCATTGCGATTCTACGACGATCAACAATACCTCGTAGTACCTTGTTTTGGAATCTTTGTATAATGTTTCGGTTGCTTTGTTTGGTACAACCCGAGAGTTGAATACCATACGTCTATATGGGCCGCAGGACTTGCTGACAAACGCAAAAGCTTATTATATTTGATATGCCAACTTGTTATTAATAATTGAAGAAAAGTTTGAGGAAAAGCTTCCGCGAGAGGGACTTCTTAAGAGATAGGCTCACAAAGTCTACACTTGTGTTACCTTGATGTGTTTATCAAATAATATTCTATAAGTCATATTTTTCTCCACTCTTGTTTTCTTTCCATGTATGAGAAACAAATATATTTTTTTTCTTTCCATTTATGAGGATTTCAATATTCATTACATAAGCGGGAAACTTTTATGTCCGTACGCACCCCGAGTAAATTGACTCCCCCTCCGTGGCGTTTGCCTTGTCGAGCACTTACACAATCAAATTAGAGTTCTGGCAAATATAATAGAGCACGTGCTACTTTTTAACCATTTGGGAGGCTCACGAACGTAAGCTAGACTGATATTCCCCCGGGGACATTATATAAAAATATGATTGGGTGTATGATGTCTATATCTTGCTACTGAAGCAGACAATTTTGTGACCGATTCATTAGTAGATAGAGCTGGGTATTTCTGCCCTGAAACAGAATATATCAAATAAAATTGTTTATTATTATAAAATGCCACGGGGTTTAGAATCCATCGGACACAAACTTCCCAAGTAGCAAAAAGAAATTCTAAAAGGATTGAATTATTTTATAACAGTCGAATAGCGTTGTCTTAAGGACTGCTTGATTTTATTAAGCGTTTGGTTTCGACCATTCTGTTTTTTAATAAAAGTTGTCATATTAAACTATTTTCTAGTGGTTTTTACAACGTATCCTATAACGCATTAAACGATAATTTCTTTTAGTATGATATAACATTTAATAAGACAATGCTATATGATAACAAACATATTATTTTATTAGACTTTTATACCCACCATATAAGAGTTCTATAATATTCATATAACTAGTAGTCACAAGATCATATAATAGTTACTTAAACTTGTCTTATTAAAGTTGTATTACGTTGTATGATAGAATGTTTTATTGCGTTAAACTACGGTGCTGTATACAACACCAGTTATATAGCCTTATATGATAAAATTGTGATTAACAAAATAAATTCGCTGTAATATCTGCATTATAAAACTGGTAATGTATAATATAACCTCATTTTAAATTAAATGGTATACCTAGTTATTTATTTTGTTATTGTTGTTGTTGCAAAAGTAATATCTACGTACGAGTATAATCAATCACAGCTATTATGAATTCAGGACAAAGTTGAAAAAAAGTTAACAAACGCAGTGGTAGTTATAAAGAGCATGTAAGAAAAAACTCCTCGAAATTACGGCAAATAATCCCGAGAATTCCCTGGGTTCTCAAAAACCAAAATCTCTCGGGTTGTCTGGCTTCTTCAAAGCATTGTTGCCACGTTGATGTAAAAGTTTTACTCTAGTAATGTTTGTATTGTTTTATTGTTCTTTTTCCAAGTCCTTAGGTTGCCGCTCACTCGTCGGGCACGCATGAAATGCATTGCGTGCATGAATCCATGAAAATCTGATCATGTTTGTTAGTTTAAATACTATTCAAATGAGATTTGGCAACATCTATTTGTCCAAATCTCAATATGTCCAAAATAGTTCTATAGTGCCTGGAAATTCTGCGTAATGATAGATATTTATCCTATACCGTTTTATCTTACAAAAAAGACTTATTTAAGGGATTCATTTATAATAAAATGGTTGCATTATAATTCGCCATATTTAAGGCAGAATTTTTGTATGGCTTATGGCCGCCATTATATGAAGCAAAATTAAAAACATCAAAATAAATTGTAAAATGTTATTTTTGAGAACTATTTTGCGATAAGATTCCCACATACAGTAATAAAGTTTTTAATTAAATTAAAAACAAGAATTTTTGAAAATTTTATTTTAATTTATTGTTTAAATTTATATGTAAACCTTAATCTAAATTAAAGCGCTTTAATTTTTTGCCAAATACATACCTCTAATCTATCAGTAAAATTTTCGGCGCAACAAAAATTGTCCCTACTTTTCAAACCCTATTAATGATTTTTTATATTACATATTTGTCCTTCTGGCATTTACATATCTGTCCTTCTGGCTCTATCCGCCATTTTCATTGTCGAGTAAAGTCTCCTTTTTAACAATCCACATCCTCTAGATTCATTTTACGACACGCTTAAAATATAATTTGCTCCTAATATTCTTCGGTAAAAAATAAAATACTCTTGTACCTCGCTAATTGATCAAATATTTTTTATTGTTCTGTTTCTTAGATGTGACCACGTAATAGACAATAAAACTAGTTTTAAAATAGTCATATAACGCTGTGTAAAATAGTTGCATAAGAGTTGTATACCCTTTTTATAGAACTTCTATACTACTAAACGGTTGTATAAAAATGGGCCTTTTTTGGTTATAAAGCTATCATATTCCGGTTATATAGCGCGTTATATGAATTGAGGTATCCTATAAAAATTATCACATAGCTGTTTATACAGCCTTTATAAAATAAAATTTGCTACTTGTGTTGTGACGGTACACTGAAAAAATATATAGTAATTTTACGAAAAAATATTGATACATCATACGTAAATACGAAATTTTTACATAGTTTCACAAAAAATGTAATGTTGCAAAACAGTTTATTAATATTAAATGATTATTACAAAACGATATTATTTTCACAATGAGTTTTGTGAGTTTAAAAATTAAATTTGAATCAGAAATACAATCTTGTAGTAAAATTGCATGTGTTTAGACATATTCACAAACCAAAATTGGTCAAGTGCGAGTCGGACTCTATTGGTCAAATGCTAGTCGGATTTTATGTAAAATTCTTACTTAAAAGATAATGTTTAGTGAATGTACTTTTTTATCTATAAATATTTATTTAATTCTGTTTTTAGTATTTTTTCTTATAGCGGCAACATAGTTACATTATCTGTGAAAATCTCAACTGTCTAGCTATAACGGTTCATAAGATAGACCTTTGTGACAGACGGACGGACGGACGGACAGCGAAGTCTTAGTAATAGGGTTCCCGTTTTTACCCTTTTGGGTACGGAACCCTAATAACATATTTTGTAAAAAATGACGCCACGTCCACGTGACGTCTTGTAAAGCTGATTTGCATTAAGTATTCTATTGAAAATGTAGTTAGAAGGAAAGACGAGGAACATTTCAGGAGGAAGTTTCAGAGCGTGGGTGATTAGTGTTTTTATAATTTAAGGGTAAGCATAATAAATACCTATAAAGCCAGCCATCTTAGAAAACACAATCTCCATTTATTATAACTTTTTGCATTTTAATTTTAGCGATTTTTATCTAAACAGTATTCCATGATCTCACTATATCAACATATCTTAAGTATTATTTATTCTTTCAGACTGTGTTCTGAAGGACAAATTTAATAGAGGACCGGAGTAGAAGACTCTATATATCCATAGTCCCTAATTTTGTATCTACTGGCAATTTTTTTCCTATTTTGGTTAGGCTCCGAATTTCAGTAAGGTTCTTCTAGACAAGAAGGAACGGCAATGAGTATCTTACATAGTACATAAGTTCTGTTTTGTGACACGTGTTTTATTTAAGTTATTAATATTTACCAATGCTTGGTGAATTTACAAAAGTAACCCAAGTAGCATTTTCACGACTTGCGACCACATGTTTACTAAACACAACGTTGGATTAGTTACAAAAAATAGTTAGCTCCCTACCTTGGGTATTAAAATAAATTTAAACGTTTTTATAACGTTGTGCCGACGTTGGATTAGTATTACAGCAAAGTAGAAGCTTCTGCGACGTCGAATAAACGTTGTCTTGTACCCTTTTTTGCTTAAGTGATCTTTAGGTGATTCGGATAACGTAGTTACAACGTTGGACAATATAGAGTTTTCCGACGTCAGTTTCAGGACCTATTCCAACGTTATGCAAACGTCGTTTGTTTTACTAATTCCAACGTTGTTTAGATTTCCTTATTCTTACGTTGGTAGGACGTCGAGTCACTACCTTTTTGCAACTGTATTGAATCATAACCTTAAATCTTAAATTTTCACTTCATTGTTATGTTCAGTCAGACAGTTCAGTGCTGTTTTTGTTTTTATAAAAAAACTTAATTAAAATGGGACATAAGAAAGGTACATATAAAACTAAATTTAAATATACATCGATATATATTACCAATAGTTTATCCACTACCGCGTTTATTTAGATTATAGAGGGCGGCAGAAGCTAGACTCTAGGATGACTAAATTAGGTAATCTTGCGACTAGTATACTACCTGTTAAGGCCGAACTGCGACTTTATTAGTCCATTAGGCGACTACTCGAACTACTCCATCTTAATCTCCAAAACAACACAGTGAAAGCCGCCATGTTGTTAAATAAGAAAATGTTTCGTTCCTAAAATAGCAATTCCTGCTTTTCGAATACATTAACTTGAAATATTTGACCCTAAAAAACACGCGGAAACAATTTTTTCGACTGCGAATAAATTATTCTCATTTTACTAAAAAAAAAAATTCAAGAAAATTTTTAAAACTTCTTTAATTTTAAGGCCCATTAGTATTTTTCAAAGTAGAAACAATACATTTATCAATAAAGTGGTTTGCGTTTAACTTTTTTGCCTTGGGTAACGAGTTACAGAGTCGGTTAAAGTGTTTCAATAATTATGATCTTCAAACATCCTCCACACTTAAATACTTTTGTTTTGTTTTCCTTCACTGCCATCTGACATATGTCTCTAACTAAATCATAAAAATAATATTTTTACTATAATTATCCCAATTTAGGATAAAACGCGATTTAGACGCCATATTTGTTTTGTATTTCTGTGAATTAGGATTTTAAACAACGTTGCAGTTTGTACTAAATTAGGCTTCTAGCCAACGTCGGTATCCAACGTCGTTTGGACCCAAAAATTATTCTCCAAACTAGTGCAGACTAGGGTTGGCACGAGGTTGTGCCGACGTTGCGCCCCGACGTTTGGTCGCGTGACACAACGTTGTCCCGACGTCCAAATGCTGCTTGGGAATAATAATAATTGTGAATTCACTATAATAAAATGTTTTAATTTGTTGTCACTCTATAGGTAGTAATAGTACAAGAAATTGGTGATTTTAAAAGATAAATTTACAATGAATACGTAAATTTACTATGAGATACACATTTTTTACATAAATTCACAAAGAATATTGGTGAATATAAAGACATATTACATATTTACATACCTACATGCCACAAATTAGCCATACAGTGATTTTTCAAACGAGTTGTCAAACTAAAGAGCGTAAGGTAAATTTACTACAATAATCTCTGGCAAGAAATAACCATCAATGTTGTTATTAAATTCCCAAATTATTTTTTTCAGTGTATCCTTAATATTTTCATTCAAAGTATGGAACGCAAAAAATTAAACAATAAGCCTTTAAAATTTAGTTCAAAGAATTTTAGACTCTTTTCTTCTTTTTCTTCTACTTCTTTTACTTATTTTGATGGTCTTATTACGTATTCAAGATCTAGTTATTCAGGTCTATTACGTATTCAAGATCTAGTCGATCTGTTAAGTTTAAGGAGATGGACTGCCAACTGTCTTTCCATCTTTTTGAGGTCTTCCCGGCTGTCTCTTACCCATGAGTTTCCCTTCAAGAGCTATGCGTAGTAGCCTGTTTTCTCCATGCGTTTTATGGTGCGTTTAGACTTGAGCACGCACGCACTGATCCTCCGCGAATGCTCAAATGCTCACTCTAAATCTGTCTGTGCGCGAGCAGCCGCGAACGTGAGCCGTCTGGTGTCGGTTTTTGGTCCGTGCTCAAAGGGATTTTATGTGTGCGCGAACGCTCAGTTTGCACCGGCAATTTGTTTTTTCCTGCGTTCGTGCATGCGTGTGTGATTTTTTTTTTCGTTTTCTTTATTAAAATTATGGAGTGGATCAATGAATCTTCGTTATTATTAATTGAAGAATATGAAAAGTTGCCTATTTTATGGGATGTTAAACATTCTTTGTATTATTAAAAAACAAAAAAAACACGCATGGCAAGATCTTGTAAATAAAATTAATATTAAATATGTCGATATTAATGAAATTGCTATTCTAAAATTTGTAGGTATCTTTTGTTCGCATTTTGGTGTTATTAAATGTTGTAAATATTCAAAGTCGGGTCTGGTTATTCTTGTAAAGTTTTTGAACTGATCATAGCCCTCCTCAGACACTAAGTTGTTGCAGTAAATTATATCGATTTCTAAAAGTTTGGGTTTGCCACCAGCGACGATGTTTTCGATTTTTCTCCTTTTTAATAATTAAGCTGTGCATAACAATGACTGCAGCCTCGACTATTTCTTGGTCGTCCATTATTTTCGCCAACACAACTCTGCTGTGCGCGCAAAAATGGATCACTTCATTCGTCGAAAAATAAGTTTTTAATTTGGACGGAACCGAGAGCGCGAACGAATGCCGTGCGCGCACGCTCAGCTCGTGCGTGCTCAAGTCTAAACGCACCATTACATGTGCGAACCATTGTCTTTTTCTTTGCCTATTCCATCTCACTACGTCCTGTATTCCACATTGTTGTCTGATATTTGTATTTCTAATTCTATCTCTTCTAGTCTTACCCATTATGGTTTTCAGGTTCTTCATTTAAGCGACTCTTAACATGCTTTTAGTCTTGTTTGTTTCCTCTCGGATTTCTATGTCATATGTCATTATTGGTCTGATGCAGGTCTTATAAATTTTAATTTTAGACACCATCCATAATTTGATTTTATCGCCTTATCAAAACAACGTGCATGTCCCACTTTAGTCCCCCTCGAGCGGCACATCTCCCGCAGATCCCAAACACCCGACAAGCCTCAAAAATTACCGTCTAGTGCCCCTTTTTCTCTCGCACACACGCACACGCACCCCTTACTGCGTCACAAAAACGTCACTGCAAAGATAGAATTAATACATTAAACGGAAAGAAATTAGGAGGGCGGATAAGCGCGGGGTGGACAAACGGGATACGGCGCTGCAGTTCATCGTTTGATTCGCTTTTAATGAACTTATGGTCCTCGGGGAATCGAGCCTGTGAAATTAATTTTCCCTTTGCCTCGGCTCTGGTCTGATGTGCGGGAAAAAGTTATGAACAAGGCAAGAGGGGGTGGTGGATTTGATGATTACGATTGTATCGGATAGAGAGATAAGAATTTTTTTATTCAGATATCACAGGATTAGATAACAAATGGGATGAGAATGAATTAGTTCGGGAGGTAAATGATTTAAAAAAATATACAGGGTGTTTCAAACAACATGCCATCTCTCGTGGGGAGATTCCTCACGTAAAAATAAGATTTATAATAAGATTAATAATCTTTCGATTTATTATAATTCTCTTTCAAGTACTTTTAGTGATTCGCATGAAATTTTGAGGGTAAAAGTTACTATAAGTGCATATTAAGATAATATAATATACATATTTTAATGCGAAAAAAGTATCGATAAATTCATCAGGGACGTGCATATGGGTTATCACTGGAATATTTTTTATGAAAATTATGTTGGCCAATTAATGCCAATTAAAAGTTATCCCTTCATATTTTGTCGAACTCGATTTTATCGAATACGATCAATTTTATTAATCACAATTAATAAAATTAAAATAAAAAAAATAATAAATTATATATTTTACCTAATTTATTATTACTATTAGTTATTATTACTATTAGTCCATACTACAGCAATTTCAAATAAAAAAATAATGGTATTTAAGATAATTACAATAAATCTAATTTTAATGAGTTTTAACATCCTGTAACTTTAAAACTATGCATTTCTATACTCATGTTTATAGAAACTTTTTCCATATTTTTTTGATGAGGAATTTAATGAGTACTTATTTAAAACTTTCGCAAGTTAATGATATTATATTATATTGTTTGCTGGCATTGATTCTGGCATCGATTCTGGCTTATTCTCATCAGGTTCATTCTCGGGTTCATTTAGACAAACCGTTATCGTTTCCTTAAGAGCTTTCGATATTTCTCCATTTTCCTTAAGAGTAGAATTTATTTTCTCTAATATCGAAATAAAGTTGGTTATAAGAGGTTGATTATACTGAAACTTTTCAATTTTTCTTTTATTCCTTTATTAGCGGCTGTATTTTGTAAACTTCCAAATTGAATTATTGCTTCTTGACGGTAAGGTTGAAGCGACAGCTGATAATGGTAGTAAAGGGGTAACATCGGGGAGATAATTATTATTGCTTGTGGATGGTATGGCTAAACTGGCGGCTGATAAGGGTAGTTCCGAGGCTCGTTTAGTTGGGGGGTTAATTACGCAGTCTAGTATTTTTACATTAGGATTTCTTTGATTACAGGGAGCTTCACATATTAGATTAGGGGGTACAATTTTGCTACATGAGGGTTTGCATGCCTCTGTAATTTCCTCGGTATTTTCCGTAGAAGGCTTTTTTTAGAAATGAAGTTATTTTTGGTTGTGCCTCAGAGGTATTTGAAGAATTATTGCTTACCTCTGATTTAACCTCGGATTTAACACTGCCATTATTACTAATTTTTGGTACAAATAATTTATTTGTTATATCAAAATGCTTTATCAAGTGTGTTTGAAAATTCGAGCTTACCTTTGTAACTGTCGTTTTTGTGGTTTTTGTAGAAGGATGATATTTTATTTGTAAAGTTACTTGCTTTTTACAAAAGCAGCTTATTTTGCATATTAAAGTCGATCCCGAAATCGAATTTGCCTCGAAGTTTGCAGTAGACTATTACAGACAGCACTCTAAACAGACTAGGCAGTTTAGAGTGCTCTAGAGTTCATCACCAATTTTTGACTTTAACCATTGCTTTAGTATTTTAGAAACTATATTATTTTCTTGGGTATAATCAGTTTCCAAAACATGTAGAGTGGTATCTTCTGAAAGGCTTCCAGAACTAAACAATTTTGTCAAAGCACCTTTAGATTCCAGATATTTTTCAGTATTAGCTTTAGATGTACTTGGGGATAGAAATATACAGGGTCCGGCAATAGTGCGTCAGGCATCTGTAGCTCCTAGAATAAAAAAACTTGAGAATTTTGTTTAAGTTCAAACCTAAAGTATGTACCAGGATGTATTTCAGGAAAATATTTTAACTTCTATAGGGTGGCTCAAAAGAGTGTGAGTGGACCTGGATGATTTTTTTTAAATGAAACACCCTGTATATAATTGCATTTTAGGCTTCCATTCAGATCACTTTACAAAACCCTAAGATATGAATAAATATATTTCGATAGTTTCAGAGATATTAAAAAATAAATAAAAAATATGTATTTTTCAGCCCTTCTTAAAAAAATTATTAAAAATACAAGAACCTGTTCTGAAATCAAAACTATATTAGGTATTTACTTTAGATAGTCTGTTCTTACTTTGTTATAAATATGGTAATCGTATATCATACAGGATGTTCAATATTCTACGCCAAACTTTCTAAAATATAAAATAATTTTTCTTTGTTATTTTAAATGGAACACCCTGTATATTATTTTTTTATTAGATGGAGAGTTAAAAAATGAACATTTTTTGTATTTAGAGTATTTCAAAATTTTGAACGGTTTCATAGATACGCGCAGTATTATTTCATATGGCGCTTTCAATGGTAAAATACGAGAGAAAAATCATTGGGTGGCTTTGATAAAAATTTACTGTGGAAAATGCCATATGAAATATAAACCGCAAATATCTGCGAAACCGTTAAAAATTTTGAAATACTCTAAATACAAAAAATGTTTATTTTTTAATTCTCCGTCTACTGAAAAAATAATATACAGGGTGTTCCATTTAAAAAAACGAGGAAAAATTATTTTATATTTTAGAAAGTTTGGCGCAGAATTTTGAACATTCTGTATAATTTACGATTTTCATATTTATAGCAAAGTAAGTTCAGGACAGTTCTTGTATTTTTAATAATTTTTTTAAGAAGGGCTGAAAAATATATAATTTTTATGTATTTATTAATATCTCTGAAATTAAGCAAGTTTTTTATTCTAGGAGCTACAGATGCCCGACGCACTATTGCCGGACCCTGTAGATATTTTTCAGTATTAGCTTTAGAAGCACCACATGCCACATGCGTCTAATCCAGCGTTGGCAGATGTCCAACAAAATACCTGTTAAATACCAAATAAAACCAGTTTATTACCAAATAATACCAAATTAGTACCAAAAATACCAAATCAGTACCAAAAATACCAGTATTAGCAAGTGTTTGTATAATAAATACCACCAGCGGTTTGCCCCTCGGTGAGGAATCACAAGAGATGGTACATGTTTTTTGAAACACCTTGTATATTTTTTTTGCAAAACGAGTTACCCCATCCTCTTGAAGTACTTGGTAATGTTGAAAGGAAACAACTTTGGATTCAAGTTGAAGAATTCAATAATTCACCGTCAAGTTTGAGAATTTTTAGATAACCATTATCATAAGTTTGGTTAATTTGAAACCCCAAATCAAAATTATGGAGACAAAATGTATGACAAAAATTTATCATTGGCTTAATTATTAATTTTCCAAAGTTTATTTTTTCGCATGTTATTATTTAGCACCAAAAAGTTAGAGTTAGCTTCTTAACGTAGTTCTGTTTCTAACAGTCTGTTAATTCCACACATTATGTCAGTGAAACTATAGGATTTAAAGGAACATATGAGTTTTGATTTCCGTTATTTTAAAACTTATTTTATGACCACTATTTTTCATAATTCATACTTTCGTATTGGTTCTCCATTCCAAGGACCTGTCTTTGGACTTGGTTTGAATAGGAATGAAGACGGATTTGGATTTTAAAGAAGCCATGAAGATAGTTTCTTAAAGAAGTCATGGAGTTAGTTTTTAATATGTGGCAATGTTAATGATTGCCGGAAAGTTACCATATTAGGACAACGTAAACTACTCTTACTACTTTGCAAAGAATCCTTGATAAAAAAAATCTGAGGTCATAACCCATCTAGAAACTTTCAATTTGATGTAATTGCAACAATAAAATTGCAAATTAAAGAATTGAATAATCATTTCTTTTATGTAATCAAAGCGTTTTGAACAGTTTTAACTTGATTCTATTCCAATTGTGTGTTTTTTCCAACGAACATGCTGTCAAACATATATCTCTAGAAATTTCGATGGTTTGAAATTGGAATTCAATCATCCCTATTTTAAACACTGAAGCCGTACATCAGACAGATATTAGACGTATTCCAATTATGAAATCCCTCAATAATGCACAACTTTCGCAATGCAGTTCCTCGTATTTCTACTGGCGCATCCACGTCCTCATCGCTGTTTTATTTCCTCGAACAAATCGTTAAAGTAAGCGCTGACAGAGACTTAAAAATTACGCTATAAAAGTCAGGGTTGGCCTTCATTATTCTCGTCCATTCTAATCTCCCATCAGATAGCAATTTAAATTGACTAATATAATTTTAAATAGCCGATATTATTAGATAGAGAAATCAACTTAATAGTAATAGAAATTTTGAACCCAGTTGCCAGCCTTTCTTATTTTCCCAATGCCCTTAATGAAGATTCCTCTCCGACATAGCTTTATGTACTCTTCCAATCAATGTTGCTTTTGGCCTTCCCTTTTTTCTCCTTTCTGATGGTATCCATTCCAAGACTTTCTTAGGTACTCAGTCCTCACTCATTCATTATACATACCCATATCATACCAGCTGTCCATTGTCCATAGTATTTTTATGATCTAAAATCATCAGCTAAATAGCAACTTTTATTTATTATTTCTTAACTTGTTACTAACAAATATAAATAAGTAAAGCCATATATAAGGGTAAAGGAAAAGACATATATAAGTGTACATTCGAGGTACGATAACCAGATTAACCAAATAGATCGTGTTGCAATTGACAAATTGGAAGAAAAATGCATTACAAAAGTAAGATCGGCCCTGATGCAGATTCAGACCACTTCATGGCGGGTATCCACTTGAAGCAGATCATACCAGATGAGGAACCAGATAAACAAAAAGCAAAGAGATGATTTTATTCCGAGATTAAACCAAAGAGAGGAAAAAAGCAAGTATGAAAATATGATTAACCAAGAATTCGGTAAAAGCTTAGATGAAGAGACAATAGAAGGAAAGTGGGCAGTTATGAAGACAAAGATAAAAAATAGTGCGAAGATATGTGGAAAAAGAAGTGGACACAGAGAGTCAAAACAATGGTTTGATGAAGAATGTAAAATGGGGTTAGAAGAGAAATAAATTAAGATTACAGATGTTAGAAAAAGAAACACAACAAACTAGAATAGAATAGGCGAAACAATGAAGAAGAACTAAAAACATATTAAGAAATAACGAGAGGAAGTTTTATGAGGAAAACTTAATGAAAATAGAAGAGCATTATAAATCAAGGCAAATTAAAAATTTATATTTGGGACTGAGGAATGAAAGAAAGGGATACCAAGGTAGGACACTTAAAGACAAAGAAGGCCAAATAATACCAACCGAGGAGGATGTTTTGAGCAGATGGAAAGAATATTTTATATACTATTAAATAAAAGCGAAGATACGCGAGACAAGCAGGAGGAGGATGAAATAAATATAGAACATCAGAATAAAGAGGTACTCCCACCGAATTATGAAAGTGTACAAAGAATTATCCAGAACTTAAAGAATGGCAAAAGTCCAGGAAGTGATCACATGCCGGCTGAGGTATTCAAGTATGGAGGATCCAAGTTGATAGAACACATCCAGGAACTACTGAAAGCCGTATTGGAGAAAGAAGAAATATCGAAAGAGTGGAAAGAAGCAATAATCTCCCTATACATAAAAAGGAGATAAGAGTGAGTGTCAAAACTACAGAGGTATAGCTCTCCTAAACGTAGCGTATGTACTGGCAACATAGTATATAAAAGAAATGTTAGTGGAGGAGGTTGATGAGAAAATTGGAGAGTACCAATGTGGATTATAATATTAATTTATAAAGGAAGAAGTACCGTTGACCAAATATTTACTCTTAGAGAAATACAAGGGGAGAGTTATGAATACGGAAAACAGACGATGCTCCTATTTATCAACTTTCAGCAGGCATATGACAAAGTTAAAAGGACGGAGGTGTTTAGAGCATTAACAGCAAGAAAGGAAAAGAATGATAAAATTGACACTCTAAGAGACAGTAAATGAAGTCAAAGTAAATAATCAGGGACGGATTAAAACGGAGGATCCACTATCTCCAGTACTGTTTAGTGTAGTATTAGAAAAAGTTATAAAAGATGCGGGAATCAACAGAGAGGGAATTATGTATACAAAAAGACACCAATGCTTAAGAACTATTCTTAAGATCCTTTGAAACTAAAACTTCAGACACTTATTCGAAAGTACAGTGAAAAGCGAATTAAACTCACGTTTATATTGGTCCCAAGCCACATTAATATCCTTAGAAACACTAGGGCAGATGAAGCTGCTCAGCAAGCTTCTTTGTAATCATGACTTCAACGCTCTCGCAGCTAGCTTTTTCAAGGACCGTTACGTTTGAGACATGGTGGAACCATTTGATTTCTTGTCTAAGGTGTCTCTGTTGCAACTTGTTTAATGCGGTGTCGGCGGTACGGCACCCAGGTTTCGCTTCCATATATCATGGTTGTGATTATTATTGCTCGGTACACTGCAAGTTTTGTTTTTGTGCTCAAGTCATGATTGTAGAAAACTCTGTCTTTTAATTTCCAGAATGCTCTTGAGGCCTCTAATCCTGTGCTGAATTTCAGAGTCGATATTGACCTTTTCCGAAATCAAACTGCCGAGGTAATTGAATTCCGCTACATATTCCAATAGTTCTCCGATTTTTATTGTATTGTTGTGATCTTCCGGGGAAGTGTACATGATTTTAGTTTTATCGATGTTCAAAATCGTATGCCCAGGTATATGTGTTCAACATTTCTTGTAATTGCTGTAACGTTTTTGCAATTAGAGTGCAGTAATCAGCGTATTGAAGTTCTGTGATTAATTTTGTGCGTGTTTTTGCTGTAAAATTCTTTTTATGTTGAACAGACCGCCGTCGTATCTGTATCTAATGCCCATTCCTATTTTCTGCAGTTTGCTGGCCATTATAATGGAGAGCGCTGCCATGAATATGTTGAATAGGAGAGATGCTAAGACACATCCCTGCCTATAACTCCAGTATTTGTTAGGAAGGAATCGCTCAGTGATCCATGATGTGACACTCTTGACTTGTTGTTGTTATGGAGGCTTTTAGACACTGTAAGACATTTGATGGGTAATTCGAACTTTTGCATAATTGCCCAAAGTGCATCTCGTTCACAGAGTCGAAGCCTTTTGTTGGATGGATGAATGCAACATAAAGTTTAGACTGCTGCTCTTTTACTTTTTCCTGTAGTTGGCGGATGGAAAATATGGAATCGACGGTGCCGCGGTTGGTACGAAAACCTTTTACGATTCTGGAAGGATTTTTTCTATATATGGGTGCAGGCGGTTTGGCATAATTTTTGCAAGAATTTTTCCTCCGATAGCCAATAGTGAAATTCCCCGGTAATTTTCGCAGTCTGATGCCCTCCCTTTGTTCTTAAATATATTCACTATATTCGCGTTGCGAAAGTCTTGAAGTATCTCTCCGCTTTTCCATAAGACATCGAAGAAAGCCTTAAGATGACGAATAAGGTCTTTACTTGCAGACTTATAGATTTCCGCCGGAATCGCATCACAGCCACTCTTTACAAAATCTCATGTAAAGAACTCTCACTGAAGAATTTAAAATTAAGCGTATCGTCCTATACTTATTTTTATCAAGTGCAGATATATTTTAGGACTCCATCGAGCCATCTATCCATGGCTCTACAACCAGGGTCGAGTCTTCAAGTGGTCTTTTGTTGTTAGGGACTTCTTCCAAGACTATTTTAATTAGTTTTGTGTTATTGCTCCTCTGTACATATCCAGGCCATCTTAGTCTGTTTGACTTAATTATTACTTGTTCTATACTTGGTTTATTATACAAAACACGTCAATTTTGTTTATGAGGGGGACAACGTTTACCCCAGAAATGATTGCAAAATATTCAACCCTCTAAGCGGGGGTGTCATCCCCCAATTTTTTGCAAATGGGAAGGGGGATCAAGTGGTACCGCAATGAAAAGGGCTTTCTATTCTCTATACTTTCCGGCTTCGTTTTTGAAAATCGGTAGACTCATTGAGAAGATATGAAGGATTGAAATTTGAAAAATTTATTTAAACATTATCAGAGTAAATGATAAGGATAAATTCCTTCGACCAATTTGCTGTTTTTTCTTATTATTTCTAGATGTTTACGCATTTTTTCACTTGCCACAAGGTTGAACGATCAGGTGCGGTAGTTGCTAGATAGCTGTTCAGTGACTTATGCGTTGAAGTTCGTCAATATCGTTAAACTTTTTAATAATTATGGTGTACTCACTTGCAGAAACAGTGGAAATAATCGAACTTTATTTTAAAAATAATGAATGTGGTAATCGGGTTATGCAGATATTCAGCGAACGCCATCCTGACAAACACCTTTATCACAAAATTGTTCGCGAGTTAGTAGCAAAATTTCGCAAAACTGGTTCCGTTATGAATAAAAAGAGGCAGAGGGAAAATCCTGTAGTAAATGAAGCTATGGAGGTATTCGTATTGCAAGTTGCCATGGATAGTACGCTGAGTACAAGAAAATTAGCCAATGAGACCGGCGTGAATCGTACAAGTGTCCAAAGGATATTAAAAAAAACACAAGTTCCACCCGTACAAAATTCAGTTGGTACAAGAACACAACGAAGACGATTTTGATCGTCGCTTGCAATTTTGTGAAACTATTAGTGAACGAGTGGCGAATGATAATAATTTCCTATTTAATGTGGGTATTTCAGATGAGTGTATTTTCTTTTTGAACGGTGTAGTTAATTAGCACAACTGTCGGTACTCGGCTGAGGACAACCCCAGGGTTTTTCACGAGGTGCACATACAAAACCCTCAGAAATTGAACGTGTGGGCTGGTATTTTTGGAAATTCTATTGTAGGTCAGTTTAACGATATTGAGAAGAACTTCAACGCACAAGTCACAGAACAGCTGTCTAGCAACTACCGCACCTGATCGTTCAACCTTGTGGCAAGTGAAAAAATGCGTAAACATCTAGAAATAATAAGAAAAAACCTCAAATTAGTCGAAGGAATTTATCCTTATCATTTACTCTGATAAATTTTTAAATAAACTTTTCAAATTTCAATCCTTCATATTTTCTCAATGACTCGACAGATTTTCAAAAACGAGGCGGGAAAATATAGAGAATAGAAAGCTCTTTTCATTGCGGCGCCACTTGACCCCCCTTCCCATTTGAAAAAAGTTGGGGGATGACACCCCCGCTTAGAGGGTTGACGATTTTGCAATCATTTTTGGGGCAAAAGTTGTCCCCCTCACAAACAAAATTGACGTGTTTTTAGATTTTTTGAAAAAAAAGAATACCTTAGCCGTTATGCCTTGCGGAACGTTTTCGATGGGCCACCCTGTATATATCTCGTTCATATACCTCTCTTTGTTCGTACTATCCTGTACTGCAATGCTTGTTGATCCCAGTGTGCTCCAAATATTTTCCTAAGGTTCTTTCTTTCAAATCGGTTGAGTAGCAGTATGTCCTGTACCGTCGTAAGTACCGTCGTTATGGTCTATGACTCGCTACCATGTGTTACAACTGATCTTGTATAAATGAGGAATGGTTTTATATTTATTTTTATTTGTCTTGTCAAGTTCCTTGATCGTAATCTTATATTATTAATTCCTTAGATTAATTCCAACAGGTATTGAAAATACTTCATGTGCTCGAAGTTATCCATAGTAAATATATTTTAGGACTGTATGGTAAATTTTATACTTCTTTTAATTTTTAGATATTATTTATAAGAAATAAAATAATAGTTAAATACTTTACCCAACCCTCATCAAAAGCCCACTCCCGCGTTCCTATCACCTATATTCCAATTCTGAAAATCTAATCGCTACTAACGAACCGTTACACCCCTCCCGCCCTCCGTTTCTCTTTTTCTCTCGTCCTCATCATCCTGCCTCCCCCGGTGAGATTTTAATCCGAAGAGGAGCGCTGGAAATAAAACGGACCGAGTGGCAGCAACAACAGTAGCAACGGCGGAGGCAGCATTCATACATTTTCCGGGGGCTCCCTCTATTAGATTACATTTTAATCAAGGGCGTGAGGTGGAGCGAGGGAGGGACGGGACGGCCATTACTCAAACCTGACGCTAAACGGCTAATCCAATTGTTACCCCAACGATATGTGGTTATCGCTGGCTCGATCGCTGGCGGCGGTGGAGCGGCGGCCCGGCGCACAACGGCGCTCGGCGTCGGTCTCTGTTCCGCTTCCCCTTTTCGTTTCGTTTCCCGATAACGCATGAGCTTCAATCTGCGTCTTTTGCTGGAGGAATCGTTTCTAGATTTGGAGTAGGTTATGTTTAGTGGGTGTTTGCAAGGTACCTTTTCAAATCATTATCGCTTTTTTATCAAATAATTTGTAAAAATTATATTTTGGAACCTCACTGAATAAGAAGGTCTCAAAACACAAATTCATCTAAAATATCGATCTAGTTTACAATTGGCAAGCAGAATATTCTTACACATGGAAATTACAAGACAAGTATTGATATGGATAACATTAATATATCAATAGCAAACCCATACGTGGATACTCTGCCTTCTAGCCATTGATACTGTAGTCGCCAGTAGTAGTCGCCCGTAATAGTAGTAGTAGTAGATATAGTATTATTTAGCCCCCTCCATGGGGGGGGGGTTATCCTAAATCTTCCCATCCTCATTTGGATCTATTGCTTAATCGATTTAGCCAACTATAGCTAGTGTCTCATAACATAATTCAAGTTTGCAAGACGCATATTAATAGCATCTAAACCAGAACGCATCCCAGTAGATAGACTAATTTAGGTAACTTTATTATACCAATGCCTACTGTGTCAGTTGAGCCGCATTTAACACCACTAGTACCTTATAACAGAACTCGAAGGTACGGTGCCTGTATTTTACTAGGTACTAAGGTTTTCTACATCATTATACAATCACAATCAAACGTAAGCTTTCGCAACTATCAGAGTTACACTTATGATGAAGTATTCATCATAACTAGTGATGGGAAAAACCTATTAATTTCAATAATCCAGTACTCGAATTTCAAGCGATTTCAATAATCAAGTACTCGATTTTCAAGCGATTTCAATAATCGAGTGGCCACTCGAGCGAAATTTCGCTCGTATTAAAACTACGGGTTTTCGCCCGTCTCTTGTACTTGCAACTTCCAAGCAGTAAGTTGAGTTGTTTCTGCCAAGCAGTAAGTTGAGTGCGCAGTAAGTAGAGCAGTAAGTAGAGTGCGTATTCTTTCGATGATGAATGGCAAGTAGCAAGATTGTAGCAAGCAACGAGCGACGGGTAATCGCTTGATTTAGCATTTTATTTAGTTTACTTTGAAGTATTGTCGATGTAGGTCGTAAAATTTTGTAACGTAACGGATAAAGTCGTATTAAGTTGCTACCTGCAATGTATGTAGAAATTTCGCTCGGCTTTGTATCGAGTGTGTCACATTAAAATCGGATTTCAATTTATTTTAATCTAGGATCGCTTGCGTTCGTCGCTCGTAACTCGTCACTTGCATCGCTCGTTTTTTCAAGTGCAGAGAGATTTAATGTTACTTGATCAGTCAACTTATTTTCTAAGTTTTATATATTAATTATATTCTCTCCTTTATCTCAGAAAATCGTCTTCCTTCGGAGGTTAGCTATCCAACTAGCTAATAAGGTCCCTGCAAGTGCAAATCTGAAACAAACGGGAAAAATGTGTCTGAGAGAAAGTCCTGAGTTCTGCCGTCCGCAGCCCCAAATCTTTACCTTGATGATTAATTAGAGCATCTTCTATCATTGATTCTCATGACATGACTATGTAGCATATGAAATATTTTTCTTTGCTTATCCCACGTAAGCGATTATATATTTGGTATTCTATCTACTTAGGATATTGGCAGCATACGTTCCAATATATCTTAATGGTGTTGATTTTGATGCGGGGTCTCAAATGTTTGATTGAGTGTCCAACTCTCAGCAATGTCTGGCGAATATCTATTTGTTCATATGTTCTGCGATATACTCTAAGCAATTTGATTCCAATATAGCTAGATGATGATGCGCAAATATCCAGCTATCCTACATCGGTAGATTTAAGAATCTTGGCAAGTTTTTTAAAAGGTAGAACATTTTGACTTTGGACTTCCTTTTCATTTCTTTTTACTCCATTTTTAAAAATATAGCTATTGTAAGTCTAAACTTTATCTTGTGGTAGTTGTTTAGCTAGTTCCATATTCTGCCAGATAAACGAACGTGAGAACGTGAAGTTGACTGTGATATATTTGGGAATGGATATAAAATTGTTATGAAGGGGATGATCGGCTTTCCACCTCAACCAAATCTCTCCACGATAGCAATGGAGAAAGTAGTAAAATATCTGTTCCCTAACCACAAATCTGTGATATTTATGTGCTGTGATATAAATAAGTTTGAATGTTTTACAAAGGATGAACTATTAATGGCCTGTGATAGGTTAAAGAATAATAAAGCACCAGGGCCTGCTGATATTCCTCCAGAAGTTATTAAACAAATGGCCAAGGTGAAGCCAGATTATGTGTTGTCAGTGTATAACCAACTTGCCCGGTCAAACTGCTTTCCGACTCAGTGGAAAGTTGCAAAGTTATTGTTAATCCTAAAACAAAATAAAAATATAGGCGAACCAACTGCATACAGGCCCCTCAGCCTCCTGGACGTTGAAGGGAAGATATTTGAACACCTAATACTGGGAAGACTGAACAGCGAAGTGGAGAGAACTGGTGGACTGTGCGACAGACAATTCGGATTTAGAAAAGGACGCCAAACGGTAGATGCAGTTATCCAGGTTATTAATTTAACTAAAAAAGCAGCGGCATTTAGTCATCGAAATCGCAGGTTGTGTGCACTGATAACACTGGATGTTAGGAATGCTTTTAATAGCGCGTCATGGCAGTTAATCTTGGAAGAATTGAGAGAGAGAGGCGTTAAAAATAGCCTAATAAATATAATAAGTTCTTATTTGTCCGACAGAAAAATCTTATTAGAAACTGAAGAGAGAACGAAATTGGTAAGAATAAATTCCGGAGTTCCGCAGGGATCTATTCTTGGTCCCACATTGTGGAATATTTTGTACAATCCCCTGTTGAAATTGGATATGCCAGAGGGTATTACTCTCATTGGCTTCGCGGATGATGTAGCCATGGTAGTGATTGCTGATAGCGAAGAAATATTTATGAATAAAGCTAACACCGGCCTCTTGAGAATTTCTAAATGGATAGCACAAAAGGATCTACAGCTAGCACCACAAAAGACAGAGGCGGTAATTCTAACCACCAAACGAAAACTGGCGCCAATCCTTTTTGATGTTGAGGGAACATTGATCGTACCTAAGAATGCTGTAAAATACCTCGGAGTCTGGTTAGATAGTAAAACAACATTCTGTGGACATGTTACCCAGACAATCACTAAAGCGGAAAAAACTCTAGCTGCATTATCAAAACTAATGCCGAACATAGGGGGCCCTAGGTCATCAAAGCGTAGAATTCTTGTTAGCGTAATACATTCCCAATTGTTATGTGCAGCTCCGGTATGGTGTAAGGTAATGGACAAAATAAAAACAAAGCGAAAGATAACAGCTCTGCAGCGCAAATTATGTATTAGAGTTTGTAGCGCTTACAACTGTATCTACTGAGGTAATTGGTGTCATTGCGGGCATCCCTCCTATCCACTTATTAGCTCATGAACGAGTGGATAGATACAAGGGAGAGCTCAAACAAATAGCCAGGAAAACTGTGATGGAGAAGTGGCAGGATCAGTGGGATAAAGGAAAGTATGGAAGATGGACCTGGAGACTTATACACAACATCGAAAAATGGATTGACAGACCATATGGTGAAGTGGGATACCACCTGACACAAATGCTGTGTGGACACGGGTGCTTTCGAAAATACCTCTATAAGATGCGGCGGGCAGGCCCTGAGTCATGTTTATTTTGTGGTGAAATAGACGATGTTGAACATGTATTCTATTGTCCCAGATGGAGCGATGAGAGAGATAATTTTAAGAAGGAGAGTGGACTAGTTTTCACTGAAACGCACTTGATGAGAAGCCTCGAGGGAGGTGAATTATTATGGGAAACAGTAAACAAATGCATAAATAATATATTAAGTAAAAAAGAAGAGGAACAACGCCACATGGCGTAGGCAGCCCCCCACGTCGAAGTAATGCGTAAGCGGTTACGGTGTGGTGTGCTTACTTGAACGAGGAGGGTTTTTTTAGCCGGTAGGAATCCGGCCCTACCCAACTATGGGTGTCTTATGGAAGATTTTTTCCCTCCTCATCGAAAAAAAAAACGAACATGAGAACATACAGAGACAAAAAAAACAAACATTAGTATTTCTTATGAAGGTAGGGTTAGTATATTTTCTGCGACATTAAGAACCTGTTGTACGGCTCTAGGTAAAGAAAAATATTCAAAGGAAAATATCTCAAGCAAAGTGAAAAAGACACCTTGGGTTTACCACACTCTTACTCAGAAGATGTGAGGTCTTTCTATTAACTAATATAGTCTAAATATAACATTACCGAAGTAGTACGATAACGATTGAACACATACATACTATATTACGTGTAAATTTAATGATTTTAAACATATTTGAAACAATAATTTAATTATATATACAGGGCGAGACTTAAATAAGCGCAAATATTTTTAGGGGTAGTATATTTCGATCCCAGAATTACAATTATGAGTTTTTCTTCGCGAAAAAAAAATTGAAAATTTGGATTTTTTTTAGTTTTTAGTTAAAAAACATAATATGGCAACGTAGTAGTATATGGTTGTAGTATGGTATATAATATATTTTTTTAATTTTGAAAGCAAATTAACTTGGTTATTTTGGACTTATTTGAAAAACGGTAAAGAGAAAATATGATTCTTTTATCGAGATCTACCAGCCCTGAACAGGGCCGGCGGAAGGGAAATATTGAGACCGGGCGAGAACCTTATCTGGCGTCCCCCCCTCTACCTAATAGTTATTATGTTATTATAACTCTCTCTTTTCTTTAATACTATACTTTAACTACCACTAAGCATATTTATGCTATTTTAACAATAAATTTTTACTTAAAGGTACTTCTTACAAAATTCTTCTTATGGTAATATGGTATGTTAGTATCTGACATAAATTAGGATTGATTGACGCATTCAATTGTTTTTGGTAATTTCCTGTTTCACCGAAAATGACTAAAACTTTTAATTTTTTTAAATGGCATCCTCGGTATATTTTTATACTTTATTCGATAGAAAATGACACTCTGAGTAGAAGGACATATCATATTATGTCAAATTTTAACATTTTCGCTTAAAAAATCGTATTTTAAATTTTAATCTAGAGTGCTATGGCTGTGTTAAAAACACTAATTTTTAAACAAGGAGCCTTAAAAAATGTTTTATTATTATTGTTATGTCTTTCGTGTCTTGTTCTGACCGATTAAGATATGCCCAAATCGTATTTTTAATCATATCTCAATTTTTTCAAATGGAACAAGGGCGGCTCATTCGCATATTTGGAAAAGGCATTTTTTACGAATAATTTGGTACCACACATTTGGTATTTCGAGCCAAATTGTTGTTGTAAACCACAAACCGCATGTTACAATTTTAAACCATATGCGAAAATGTCAAAAGTTGACATATGATAAGTCATTCTATTCAGAGTGTCATTTTCTATCGCATAAAGTAGAAATATACCGATATGGAGCGATTTAAAAATCAAAAGTTATAGTAATTTCGGTGAAACAGAAAATGAAAACAACAATTGGATACGTCAATTCACCCTAATTTATGTCGTATACTAATATACCAAATCTCCTTTCTTCGTCTGAAAAAATAAACAATTTATGAGGGTGAGCCACTTCGATCTATAGAAATATAAGAAATAGAATTCCAACTTCGGCAGTCTCGTTCTGGAATAAGTGATCTTTGAAAACATTAATATTTAGTTGCAGCATTACTTTTCTATAAGAATTTAAGAAAATGTTCTTTCTTTTTTCACAATCAATTTATATGTTATTTTATATGATCAGATACAGTTTTGTCGGCTTCAAAATGATGATCAGCCAGTGTTTGTGATGCATTACTTTGTCTTGCTCTAATGAGAAAATTCTATGATTCTGCTTACATTTTCCGGAATCCGGAACAATCAAAACCACCAAAAAATTAATATCTTTCCCACTACTGTTAATGAATTAATTTAATTAATGAGGCAAACTTATAATTTTTTTTTGATAATAAGGATATCGGCGGGATCTTTTGAATTTTTGCTGGTTCTTGACTCAAAACAGTTTGTTTAGAGAAAATATATAAAAACAAGAATTATAGAAAGAGAAGGGTTATTGACAAAAAGTTGAGAGCTTTTGAGTTATAAGTAAAATACCACGAACAAATCAGATTTATATTTTTTTATTTTATTTTGTTTAAGATTCTTCCACGAAAATGAATTCGCAAATCCCAGTTTCGAATAGAGCACCCAAAAAATATATAGAATAGAAGAAATCCTAACGTCCGTCAAAAAACATCCCAAAACTTCCGTGCTAAGGATTTTTTGAGCATTATTTCAGAAAACTATAATAAGATAGGTCTAGGATATAGTAGCGTTTATAATGTTTAGTCAGATATTTTTCCCTATGTGGTGTGGTAATTGCTAATATTTTATTAATGAATTAATTATTGAACTGGTTATTCGTTACTATTTGTTTAGATTACTCTTTTTATAAATATTTTAGTTTCTGTCGTGGCGCCCCTTGTATACGGCGCCCCGGTCGGCCGCCCGGGTCGCCCGGCCCTTCCGCCGGCCCTTGCTCTGAAAATATTAATATGCACTTATTTAAGACTCACCCTGTTTCCCGCAAATTGACAATTCTATATTAGAATATGAATTTTTCTTAATCATAACGTTGTGCGTAACATTTCAAAATTATCAACAATATCTATAAAAATATAATGTACTTCATGGTTTCTTTGTTTCCACGATATTTTTTTCTCACGAACCTCCCGTAGTAAATCAACTAGAAATATCTACTATTAGCAAATATAAAGAAAAAAAAAACTGAGCAATATAAATGGAATCAAAGGACCATAATTTAGAGAAAAAATCGCTTCTCGCTTCCTGTCTTAAACATCGTCTTCCCACTCTTTCCTATTCTCGCTCTCCTAACGCAACTACGAGAGAGAAAAACTACGAAATCCACCCGGACCCTCTTTTTCGTCAAGGCCCTCTGCGACCGGCTCGTTGTCCTGATGCGACAATAAATGTCGGCAATTTGTCCGCCCGAAGAAAAAACAACAAACCGGCAATTTCGTAGAGGTTTGTGGGCGAATACGGTCCCGTTTTATGGGGCTCCGATTTGCGACCGTATACGAATTGAAGGGCGCAGTGGCGGCTGTTTGGGGGTTTTATTAAAAAAAAAAGATTGTTAAGTGTGTAACGTTTCTAGTTCGTTACATGTCTTTTTTATATATAATATATGATGTCTGGTCTATCATCACCGGATTCCGTATCGTTCAGGCCTGATAATTTATTTGCCACGCTTGGCGTAATTTTTACGTTCCCTAGTCGCCAACCCTGCTATCGTTTCATTGTTCTGTGGAGGCGCGCGCTGTCAAGATCCTTGTTATATGTCAAGGCGCCTCTCTGCGTTTTAACCTCACTTTGTTTTTGGCCACGGTTGCAAATCCTGCTTTTAGAAATGGCAATTTAAATCTTGCTGCAAAATCTGAATCAGCTGCCATTTCGAAGCTACAGGTAAAGATGAGTTATTATCTTTTATAGATTCGATATTATTATTGAATATTTTTAGGGTAGAGTTTTGGATGTCCCAACTTAACTTGTATTTGTATTTTGCTGGCACGTTGGCGTCCCTTTTCTTTTGTCCTCCAGCATGTTACATGGAAGAAAGGACAGTTTCTTTGGTTATTATTGAGCCCTCGGAAGTAATTCGAAGTAGGTTTATTTTGTTTATTAGACCTTGTTTGGTTTTTTAAACACGAGTTTCATGTTTTTAGGGTCTTATGGACGTACGTTATCTTATGGACGTACATTGTCTTATGGACGGACTGTGTCCAAGGTTATAGTCCTAGGTTATGGTCCAAGTACAAGGTGTTCCTTTGTACCATTACCCTATGTACGGATGTCCTGTGGACGAGTGTCCCCAGTAGGAACGATTTTTCTTGCATATAAAGTGCACCAGCGTGGATGTAGCTTGAGCCCCATGCTGCTTTGTTCCCATCCATAAGCTAGTTAGTAGTTACGGCTGTTCCAATTCATGGTGTCCTCATTCTGGCCCCTTTTGTTGTATTGGATGGCCGAGTACAGAGATATGACCCCACCTCACGCTGCTACTCTTTGAAACAGGATAGCTTCAAGAACAGCTAAGTTTAGATTTAAGTTTTAGCTTTTTAACACATTTTCAGTCTTAAACAATAACGTACATCTCTTAAGTAATATCGTACAGACTATGTTTAGTGGTTAGATTGTTAAGGACATTCATGTCGATTTAATATTTAAAATATGATTTAGATCTTAGGTTTCATTACATTACGTCTTGTAATGGTATTCCTTTCATAGATATTTAGTACAACTCTTAACACCATTTTTTTTGACATATAACCACTATATATTTATTAGAACTCTACAATGTCGTGTACCAGCAAAGAACATCATGAATAAATATAGTCATTAGTTTTAAGTAGTATACAACTGTGTTTTCTTTCTCTGTACATGCCTGGCGCCCAATATTTATATTTTCGAGTTATTATTGTTAATTAGTTCTTTCCAGTGAAATACCTTATCCACGACTGCTCTACCAACGAAAAGCTGCCGTTCGCAGTGGTAATGTTTAAAAAAAACGTTACAAGTGTTTACTTTTTTACCAACACTAAATACCCTTGGAGGTTGGAATCGCCATGAATGTTTGTAGGCATATGGATTAATATATGTTTTGGATAAGTGGCCAGTTAATTTTTATTTTAATATTTAAAAAAACTGCTTCTCCTATAGTGCCTGAAGAAGCGACAATAAAGTCGCCTTTCGAGCCGTCCCAAATACCCACATTTTTTTTTCTGCGTACTAATTACTGGGAATTAACAATAATCATAACGTCTTTTTAATCATATATCAACTTTTTCAAATGGATCAGGAGTGGCTAATTAGCGTATTTCGAAAAAGCATTTTTTACGAATAGTTTGGTACCGCACACTTAGCAGTTCGAGTCAAATTGTCATTATGAACCGCATGTTATACCTATGCATACCTATGCAAAAATGTCAAAAGTTGACATATGATATATGATATGTCATTCTATTTAGAGTGTCATTTTATAAAGTAAAAATATACCGACGGTGTTATTTAAAAATCAAAAGTTGTAGTAATTTCCGGCGAAACAGGAAATGACAAAATAAAATTGAATACGTCAATCAATCCTAATTTATCTCAAATACTAATATACCAAATCTCGGTTTTTTTTTGAGCCACTTTTGAGACGAACCAGATATATCTATAAATGATATAGTCATATCATGATGCCAAAATTAACGAAAAAATCTCTACATCCGGTTTAGATTTCTCTAAATCAGATATTTTCTTAATAATATAATTTCCTATACATATTATTCATGAAAGTTATTCCCGAACAAACAGTTAATGTTTTCATAAAAATAATCTAATTTTAGACTAATATAATAAAACAGATTACAAATACCCCTACACATATATCTTTTATATTGACGTAAATAATACCAAACGGCATTTATTCTATTCCCACATACCCGTGATATAATGTTATTTTCAGCCTATTGTCGTTAGTTTATGTTAGTACCTTTTTATTACTCACTCGTCGTGCAATGCCGTTACAATAAAGGTCGTAATTTATGACTTAATATGTTATTTAGTCATTGCGTTCTATTATTTAAATCGAATTAAAATCGATAAATACACGTATTAAATTGCGCAGCAATAACACCATTACTAAGCGATGTTTATAAGTCATACAACTGTCGTAATATTAGTTGTTTTGCATGTTATACTCAAAGCAGCAAAACACACACAGTATCCTAATATCTAATTAAAAATTGAGCTGTAAGAAATGGGACCTCAAAAGAAGGCAAAATAGAATTTCCTTCTCTTTTTTATACAGAGTGCTACAAATTCGAGGTCTCCTGAGTACAACCATATACTACAATTTATTTTTAATTTTTTGTTTTGGGTACTTTAAAAACAGTAAAACAATTTAATTATAATTTTAAATAATTTCAAGTCCGACGCTGGTTTTAAAATTATTTAACCTGACTATATTATATTTATGAGCCCTAATTAACATTGAATAAGGAAAATCGAGCTAATTGAAAGGTTCAAATAAAAAATATCCAGGTCAGCAATTTAAATAACATATTATATTATTTTTAACCATTTTTATTATGAATTTGAAATATCAATGTACTATCTGATAATATCCATAAATAATTATTATAAATAAATCAACCCTAGACAGGGATTAGATAGAATAGACCCTACTAGAGATCATAAGCCAATAGAGAAAATGGATTGGAGGAAGAGGAGTTAGCCAACTCTATTTACTTTCATTGTCAGAGTTTTGTTTGTTTTTTTTTAATTTTAATTTATACACTGAAGAAATAATATCGAATGCAATTCTAAACAAAGGTGATGATTTGAAAATTAATAGTGCAGTATTTGCCGCTAATATATAAGATAAGTGCTATACCGCCATAGTAGCTAGTATTGACGAAGGTCTACAAATACTAAACGACGTGGCGGAGGAAAGCCAAGATCAGCGACATCGGGAACTTTGCAAAGGGCTGGAAATGCTGTAATGCAAAGGAAGAATGAGAGGAAGGTTTGGTACAATAATAATCGCAATGGCAATGGAATCTCAGTGGACCCGAGGCCTCAGAGTAAGGGATCAAACAGTATCTCATACATTAGCAACCTAACCTAAACATCATGAGGAATGGAAAGACTATCTTCTTCTTCTTCTATTGCTATTTTCGCTTCCGATTCTATTTCGAATTTAATGGATTAGTTTTTCCATTGTTCTCAATCCCTTCCGGTGTCTGATGTTGCGAAGCCATGACATCCTCTTCTGCTGACTCCCGCAATGTTTTCTTCAACGATGAACGGTAGGAATTGGTATATCTTGTTACGAATAATGTGACCTAGATTCCTAGATATGATGCTTTTCGGCGTTTGATTGAAGACAGCAATTTGCACACGCCTATAGATCCACATCTCGAATGCATCAATGTTGTTCATAACGCATATCTTTAGTGTTCATCCCTCCATACCATACAGTAATACCGGCCAGACGTGGAATTTTACAAATCTAATTCTTAGGCTAAGATCGAAATCAGTATTTGTGAACACATTTTTGAACTTTATGAACGCACTGCTGGAATTTTCAATTCGACATGTGATTCTGATTCGGATTCTCAGTTTCAACATAATAATAATAAAAATAAAATAAAACAAAATTAAGTTTAAAACGTTGGTTTCTAAATAAAATGAAATTAAGGTTAGAACGTTGGTTTTTAAATGTTATTCTAAGTCGATCCTATCCTGTGTATATCAAATGATATTATGTTTGCATCCGTTTGAATAAGTTCAATCCTAACGAAAAAGAGGAGCGAGTTAAGAATTTGCTTTGGATTAAAGTGAATACGATCTGTTCAATCGGATTGAAACTAGCCGATATACACGTAGTCAATGATAGAGTTATAAAATAAAGGAGTACCATATAGTGTAAAAAATCGAATCAAATAGTTATTGTAAAATACTTAGATTTTATATTTATATAATTTATAACTATTAGAAATAATCAGACAGATAAAACAAGAAAGTGGTGAGGTGAGACAATTGCTACATACATTGCTGCATTGAAGAATATAATAATATAATAATATCTAAGTATTTTACACTGACGCAGTCGGTAAACGAAACTAGTAAATAAATCATTAAGTGAATTAAGTGAAGAAAATGGCATCCATTGGAAAATTAGAAGCATTCAGAGTGGGTGAAAGTAATTGGAGTTCGTATGTACCAGAATCTGCCAATATTTCAAAGTAAATAAAGTGGAAAATAAAATCTAAAAACTGCGATTTTAATAACTGTAGTGGGTGATGAAGCATTTGAATTGATGGTTGACTTGTGTAGTACGGTATTACCTGAATAGATGGCTTTCGGCGATTTAATTAAATTAATGGAAAATAATTTACAATCCAAACCATCTGAAATGCAGAAAGATATAAATTCAGACAGAGAAAACAAGAAAGTGGTGATACAATTGCTACATACATTGCTCCATTTATGAAATTATCTAAGTATTTTACATTTATTTGTGTAACTAGTGCAAAAATGACATATTTGTTGCACGACGCATGAGTTATACAATCATGCTGAGTGCAAAAATATGCTTTTTCTACGATCGATTTTAAATTCTTATTTAAATGTTTATTAAATTTTTTTACAGTAATTCACAGAATAATATTGCCACTAAAAATGATACTAAAACAAATATTATTTTTATTTCTTTAATAACTTTTTTGAATTCATTTTAATTTTCGTCGCAGTTTGAAAAATTCACTAAGGTAATTGATGGATAAACTTCATTTCCAGTAGTCTTTTGAATTTTATTTTTATTTCTGCTCTGTGGAGGTCACGGGTTCTTGTTCTTCATTTAAAACTCTTTTCCGGAATGTTGCTGCGAGGTGCGTTGTAGCTCCAGTACTGGTACATGGTTTACCTTCCAGGATTCGGCAAATTTTTCCAAAAATTTAGAAATTTTTCTTTTTAATAATGTCAATGTCATTAGAAGTGTTAAGGTGTTTTTTGCACTAGTGAGAAAGAATTGAAAGAGTGTTAAAAATAACTACTTCGTAGAAAAAATTATATTTCGTGTTCTCTCTAATAAAATAATATATCTTTTACGCTACTAACATCACGAATAAGGTATTGTTGTGCTGCGGAAGGAATCACCTGAAAGTAAATTACAGGTAGCAACGGAAATAAACATCGTCATGTCTAGACGAAAAAAAGTCGACCACCGAGGCCGTGACTCCGCGAGCCCGGCTAGGAAACGATAAGAACTGGAAGATTGACCGAAAGGGACAGGAAAATCCCATTTATATGGGTCAACAAATTTAGGGTTTGTCAATAGAGATGTGTAACGTCGGAAGTCGCAAGTATTTATTACCGTGCTAATCACTGTGAATTGTGTGATTTAAATTGTTTTATTTTGGGCTGCAAAAGCACACTACCTGTTTCTAATAATGCTAAAAAACAAGGGTACATTTTTTCAATTCTATAAATAATATAAATTTTATATAGTGTACAGTTACAATTAGTGTACGATACAAGTATTGTCTTTTATATTTTGCATATAGAAACGTAATAGGCGTCTGTCAACATATATCAAATGTCCAAATTAACTGTCATATTTAGTTAACTTAACGCAACAGTTTTAGACAAAGTTTTAGTTTATGAATTTTTGAAGTTGACGAGTCAGTCGAAAAATGAAATAAAGCCGAGAGAATTTTCGCTCAATAATTTTTTGCAATTTTCGAAGATAGTTGTCTCGCCAAGAACGCTTGCCAAGTTGGTTTCTGTTTTCGGCAATGAAGCACCAAGGTTATTAAAAGATAAGGTAGTCTCGTAACTCGATCCGCCATTATCGGAAACGTTAACAACTACGTCACAGGTATGCAGCTGATCATAGATAAAGATATTTATTGATATTGATTGTGTATGGGTCCATAGTTTTCAGTTGTTTGATGTTGGTTTTCATTATTACATTGCCCATTTATCTCCCTTTGTCCGTTGCATTTTATTTTTTATTTCTTTATCTATGATTTTATACGTTCTGTAGCATACCTGTGACTTAGTTGGCGCTTCGCTTCTATTGGTGCAAAAGTTACGGAGGCAACCTGTTTAATACAGTAATCTTGATGAAGCACCACAATAAGTAGTCGACAATTTCTCGTTGGTATAGAGAATTTAAATGTAGAAGAATTAGTCTTAGAGACTATGAAAATAGGTCCACTAACAAAGGCACCCAGGAAAACGTCGATGCTGTACGCAACCAAGAAGATCGACATGTAATATATCGTGAAATTGAAGCATCATCTGTAATTATATTATCTGTAAAAAAATTAGTTTGCCGTTGGATATACCGAATCTTTTGACGGAAGAACAGAAAATAATTAGAGTCAATTGGTGGCAAAAATCTCTTCACCGATTTAACGCAGGAACCTAAAAACATGTGCACAGCATCGTCAATGGTGATGAATCCTGGATTTACTCTTTTGAAACAGAAAATAAACGTCAATCGGCTTTTTAGGTGTTCTGAGATGAACCAAAACCAATGAAAATTATCCGTTATCGAAGTGTTTCCTAAAAAATGATGGCGACATTTTTCTCAAAGGAGGGTCACGTATCAACTATTCCTCTGCAAGATCAAAGAACTGCTACTGCTGATTGGTAGATATGTTTTTGTTCGCCGGAAGTTATTGCTGAGTTTTGAAAAACCAACTTTCAACGATGAATGATCCTCCACAAAGACAATGCAAGTTCCCACACAGCACGAAAAACAATTGGGTTTTTAACGTAAAAAAATAAATCGAATTGTTAGACCATCCTCCATACAATCTCTACCCAAGTTCTAACGACTCTTTTACATTTTTGAAAATTAAGAAGAACTAAGTGGTTCCAGTCCACACGCTCTCAGCATCTTCAAAAACGCAATTTTGAAGGTACAAACAAGCGAGTGGTATAACTGCTTTTAGAAGTCCACAAATGCATTTCTCTTCGTGGAGAACATTTCGAAAAACAATAGTGTTTAAAAGTTATCTACAGTTTTTTTTCTACCTCTCCTCTATTATGCAAAATATAGGAGACAACTCTCGTATACTAGATGATGCACCGTGGTTGGAAACATAGGAAATACCAAGGAAATTTGGAACTGGTCAAATATGGGCTCCCCTTTTTTTTCCAGCTAAGTAAATAAGTTGTTTAAAGGTCTGCGTATGCTAAATGAGAAGTTTTGGACAAACCGATAATTTAAAAATAAAACGGATCTATGTTTAATATAAAACTTGACAAGGCAACTTGACAAAATCAGGCAAATGCCATTGGCATTTTGATTTTGTGAATGTCAACTAGTATTTCCCAATGTTAAGATTTGGCCCAAACCAAACCAAAAATGGATTTAGGACACGATAGCCGTAGGTCCTATGATGTAGTAGTGTAGACAAAAAGAATTGCATTTGTCATTAGACACGTTTTATTTTTATTGTATTAAGATGCACCACTAAATTTAGCAAATATTTTTGAAGAAAGATTTTTATATTCTAAACGAATTGTTTAATAGAAAATATATTTTTCTTGATACTTAATAATAAGATGATAAGTAATGATCTTATGAGGCAAATAGTAATAAACAGCAAAAGTAGTACATATGTAAACATACAGCGTACTACTGCGCTTTTCGTCCCCTTTGATCATTTATTGATAGATCATTCTGATATTTAAATGAACGATGTTTACAGTACATCTGCTGGATCTGTGTCTATGAAAGGAATGCGGACAAAAAACATTTAAATAAACAGCAATATATTTTATACGTCGATTTGACGAGTGCGTCACCGCAAATCGCTCCGCCCACACATTTTATTGGCTACTTGCAAATTTGTTGAATTTTTATTGATGGGACGCGTCGTCTATTTTTTTACGAAAAACATCGAGAGAATATCGTTTCCCCTCTCACGGATACCCCGTAGCTACAGAACGGACAGACGTACTGTATGTTTTTTAAAGTTATTAGTACTGTGCTATAATGTTTTCTTATATTTTCTATAATACTTCACATATTAATATTCTATTTTCTTCTACGAGAAGTAAATTAGGTATCTAGATCTCTCCAGATTTTAATTATTTTCTTTAGTCCTCTCGTTATTCTCTTAGTTCTTTATTACGGATTCTTTCGCGTTAGCAAATAATAACTTTTTGTATTTTAGACCTGGTAAGAATTTGTTTATCAGGAGAAATAACTGAAAACATATCGGATACACTGCTTAAGATATTTCCCGCATAGAATTTTATCATTATCTATTATTTTATCATTTGTGTATCTCTAATGATTACAATAAATTATTATTAGTGTTAATTTTTAAAATTAATATTTTGAAATTACATTTCAGAATGACACAACCTTAGGTTGACAACTTAGGAGATGTTGGACATTGTCATTTGCCTGGTTTTGCATTCCAGCATTACCTTTTCAGATTTAATTTGAAAATAGATGCAGTTATTCTTAAATTAGTTAATACCTTGAAAAAAAAGTAATAATATAAATCTGAATCAATTTGACAGTTCTTACAGCTTCAATGTTTAATTAAGTATTACTATCACTGTTTTCTATTAAGAAAATATTCTATTGTAATATTTACAAAAACAAATTTAACTTAGGAACAAAGGAAGGATAGGGGGTCGTTAAAAACAAGGGTTAAAAGATGGCCTAAAATAACAGGAAGAAATAATTTAGTTTAAGATTTAGGGTTCGTCTGTATATAAAGGAGTGCATTTCAGAAGTCAGGTACATTTAGGATTTATTGCTGTCCTAATTGAAGTTCTAAATACTTTATCTCAGCCAATTCTGTTGTAGAAAGCTGTAAATTTTTTAGATGTCTTGATTCTTGATTAATTTGGTTGATGGTCACCTACTCTTTATTTAAATTTTATGTATTTTGAACATGCTTTGTAATTCAATTTTATAACTTAGTAAACTGATATTTAATGTTTGAATTTAGCAAATCATCATTACCAAGTTAAATAAAATTTAGTGGATCCTAATTTTGTTATTAGATTAGTTTTAGTAGTGCTTGTACTCATTGATTTAGTTCTTACTAATCCAATCAAACATTACAAAAATCCAAAGTGCTACTAATTGATTTTCAGATTAGGTTCTCTCAGGAGAGTGATTTATTTTTCAATTAAAGTTGTGATCAAAACTTATTTTAATCTGTTTCCCAAATGAGTATTATTCAGATCACCCAATTAATTATTTGTTGCGCCATTTTGAATTTATAAGAAAATTTAGCCCTCAATTCTTACTTCTCCAAAGTTCCCGTCTTAAAAGTTTAGAAAGCAATTAATAATGTATAACATGGCGTAAAAGATAGATAAGAGATATTTTAACTTTTTGAAATATCGTATTGAATTTTTAATATTATTTCGGGTATATTAAGGTCAGGATTCGAAATCAATGATTATTTATAATCTTCATGAATACAGGGAGGTGCCTCTCATACTATGCGAGGTTTCAAGGAGAACGACAGTTTGTATTGAAATGAAATTTTGGGAACATATATTTAGGCTAATTTAGAGCATTAAAAATAAGAGTTGTATAAAGTGTCACAAAAATAAGTTACACAAGTTCAAAGTTGTGATTTTTGTAATGGAACCTGCAACCTTATATATTAAATGATTTTCGGATTCTACGAATAAAATAAAGGTTACCCGACGTAACCCTAACAATATGTCAAAAACTTTACAGTAGTGTTATGTGTAATATATTTTTATAAAATGCTTCCAAGTAACCTATTAATGTACTCCTAAAATTTCATTTCAATCAATGACTAAAGAATACAAGGACATGTAACGCCCATATACAGGATGCAACAGAATTTGTGATGTTAGACGCCATTTTTTGGGTTGTAACGAATGAGTCATCAGCGACATTTTTAGCGATTTTTAATAGTTTGTGTTTAGTGAACTTTGTATTACTTTAGGAAACTTTATTACAATGGTGATTAGTTGTTCAGCTTTCAAGTGTAAAAGTCGCAGCGATTAGAAAGAGCCAGGAGATACGTTTCGTAGATAAATAAACAGTCCAGACTAGCTTTCTAGCGTTTTTTTATTGAATTGGATAATTATTTTTCTGTTATTATACGAATAGGTATGTACTTGATATGTGCTATACGTCGATACTAATACCTAGTACCTTTGTTAACAGTAGTACTAGTACCTTTTGTTAACATTTTAATACGCTTTTTTGTAATTAATTAGTACGATACCCCGCATACACCATAGACGTAGTCAAAAAAAATTATCATAAATATAAATATCTCTTCAAGCGGCTATGTTAAGAAAAATATGTACCACGGCACTGTTTGGTGGTATGGTAACAGTTTGGTTGCAGGTGTTATTCGTCCTTGTATTCTCTGGTTATTGATTTCGATACACACTACCGTTCTGTTTGGAGCCTCTACTTTAGAGGTGCCACCCTGTGTCTTATGCCGGCACGAAAAACGAGCACATTAAAATTTCCATGTATTTTAAGTTTTATATATTGTGTTCTATGTGACCAATTTTGATAACTTTTTAACAAGTTTGTAGCTAAATTATTTTTCTTTTTAGTAACTTTTTTTAATTTAAAATTAAAGTTGCTATCTGTCTATAAATGACAGATAGCAAGGTAGAACAAAATGTTGATATTTTGGTGAAAGTTTGAAAGACCCTGTGAAGTACACAAACAAAGAAAGGTATTTAAAAATAATTTTATCATCTAGATGTATCTTTTCTAGATAGCTTGTTTTTGGTTTTTCTCAATAGCTTTATTTTTTTTGGAGATATTCGCTGTTGAAGAAGACACAACATATTTTCGTATTTTTTACATTTAAACCATGATTTTGTTTTTGGTCCAAGTCAAAAGATCCATAAAATAGTGTTTATGATTTATGTAATATCACTGTTTGTGAAAAGTCATATTAATATTGTCTGTTGGGCAGTTATTCTGGCAGATTTTAAGTCCAAAAATTGATTTTTACCATGATCAATTAAAGCAACAATAGCCGATACTTCAGAACTTAAAACCATCTCTACTAGAGTAAACGCCAATAAACAATAATAATATGACTTTTCAATGACATTACAAAAATAATAAACACTATTTTACAAGTGTGTTGATGAGAACCCAAAATCAATGATAAAATTGCTGTAAATCGTTACTGTCTTGTTCAAAAGCGAATATCTCCAATAAAAATAAAGCTCTTGAGATGAATCAAAAAATAAACTATCAAAAAAAGTCGTGGCTAGATGATAAAATGATTTTTAAATTCCTTGCTCTGTTAACATATTCTACAGGGTGTTTCAAACTTTCACCAAAATATCAATATTTTGTTTTACCTCGTATAATTGACGGATGGAAACTATAATTTTTAATTTAGCAAGAAATACTAAAAAGTCAAATAATTTAGCTACAAATTGCGTAAAAAATCATCAAAATCGGTCCAATATAAAAAAATATATCAGACTTTTAAATACATCAAAATTTTAAGGTGCCCGTTTTTCGAGGCGGTGAGTATATTTAAAATTGCTATTTGTATTATTGATTGAATATTATTTAAATTTCTTCTTATTAAATCATTACACTTTACAGATACCAAAATAAGACTGTCCTAACCGTTACATCTTTTATTGTATTTATAACAGCTCCATCAAAATAAAGTACAAATTTTCACCAAACCTTTTCCAGCAAGTTATTAAAGACTTGGTCTGTCGTAAGCCAAAATCGAGTTAGGACGACGGAACGACTAAGGAGGAAAGGGCGTAATCCGATGAGAAAAGCGTTGAACGTCAGCGTAATCGCTTGTCCACTTCCATTTCGGTTCTAATAAGTCAAAGCGCCAGGTTTGCCCCTCCTCACAGAATATCTAGCTACGCAACAGAAAAATACTCGAAATGAAAGAGCTAAAATTGCACAAATAGAATACTAGATGGCGCGACAATATCATAATCAGAATATAATTAGAAATTTTGAACTTTCGGTTTTGGATCGACGGCTCGTCGACGGCCTTATAGCTCGGCTAAATATGCACAGTTGCCAGATTCAAAAGACTTGAATTGGCATCCCATTCTTTTATTGTGTATAATGCAGTATGTGTTTCTTTCTATTCTTCTTTTCTTGTCAGATACACTTATATTAATTATTCCTTTGGCTATTAAAATAGTTTTAAGTATATTATTACAAAACATATACATTTTTAATATACACTACCTTATAATGTTAACTAAGAAAATACCTTTAATTACCTTTAAAATTAATAATATACAGGGCGATTGATAGTGATATTTATTAATGCTGGAACGTTAGTAATGAAATATAAGTTTAATAATAATGGAAATAATTTATTAAAATGCAGTACAAAAAATATTAACTGACTAAAAAATCCTATAATAACAAATTTCTTCCGTTTGCCACGTTATTTATATAGACCTAGGTAGATTTTAAAAAGTGACACAGGTACAATTAATAATATATTAGTTCGGCATAAAAGTTGCTGTCACGACATGACGACATCGAACAATAAATTAAAATTCGTAAAATAAATTAAAATTATTAATTAAACAAATCTTTATAAAGAAACGCAAGTATACCAAATTTGGGCCCAATCGAACTCCAGGAAATGATATCATAATAGAGTACTATATTATGGTACCACTCGATATACTTTAAGGTACCATAATATTGCAATGTCACCGAAGATCCGTAGTATACCAAATTTAAGAACAATCGAACGCCATGAAATGGTATCGTAATATGGTACTATATTAAGGTAACACTTTATATACATCATAGTTCAATCATATTACAATGTAACCGAAGATACGTATATACCAAGTTTGAGCCCAATCGAACGCCAGGAAATGGTATCGTAATATGGTACTATATTAAGGTACCACTTTATATGCATCATAGTACCATCATATTACAATGTCACCGAAAATACGTAGTATCCCAAGTTTAAGCCCAATCGAATGCCATGTACGTAATATAGTACTATATTATGGTACCAGTTGATATGCTTCATGGTACCATAATAATGCAATGTCATCAAAAATACGCAAGTATATATCAAATATGAGCTCAATCGAACGCCAGGAAATGGTATTGAAATATGGTACTATATTAAGGTACCACTTTATATGCATTATAGTACCATCATATTACAATGTAACCGAAGATACGTAGTATAACAAGTTTAAGCCCAATCGAACGCCAGGAAATGGTATCGTAATATGGTACTATATTATGGTACCTCTTATTATGCTCCATGGTACCATAATATTACAATATCACCGAAGATACGTAGTATCCCAAATTTAAGCCCAATCGAATGCCATGTACATAATATGGTACTATATTATGGTACCAGATGATATGCATCATAGTACCATCATATTACAATGTCACCGAAAATACGTAGTATACCAAGTTTAAGCCCTATTGCCGCCATGTACCTAATATTGCTATATGGTACTATAGAAGGTACCACTTTATATGCTCCATGGTACCATGATATTACAATGTCACTGAAGATATAGTATACCAAGTTTAAGCCCAATCGAACGCCATGTATCGTAATATAGTACTATATTATGGTATCACTTGATATGCTTCTGAAAAAAACGGCGTCCAGTTGGCTGGAAAAGGACGATCGATGACATTTCCCATATAAATTTACATATAAAATGACAGTGATATTCATTTCATAGCTATCGCTAACGCCGTTTTTTACCGATTATACAATATGAACTTGGTATGAACACAATCGAACGTCAGGAAGTGGTATCATAATAGTAGAACAATACTTATTATGTTGTCGCCGAATTACAATGAAAATTTAGGATTCAGTTAGAATCAAACGTCAGTGATTTTAATTCAGCTCGTAAGATTTAACTCCAACTAACATGGCAAGTTAAATACTTAAACGTTTGAAAAAAGAGCTCTAATCTATTTTAATATGTTTAAATGATGTAGCAAATTTGAAGGTAGGCTTTATCAGGAAGTATTACGATATGAATTACACAATGGCAACACTGCACAAAATTCTTTTAAATTTTGTTTGTAGAAAACTGTTTTCTTTTAAATTTATTGCCCTCTATTATGTAGTAGCGAAACTACCACATCAAAATATCTGATTTGGAGACAGACTTTTAAAGCCTGTCTCCTTTTGCTACCTACAATTTTATACATGTAACGAGGCTTCTGTTGCGTAGCTAGATATTCTGTGCCCTCCTTCCGTTTTCTTCGTCGCAACGACCTACCAGCTTTTCCTCTCATTTCGTTAATTTCTTTTTGAAACTTTTAAAGAAGGCGGAAAAGGAATTTTCCAACTACCTAATTAATCAAGCCGATGATGTCGGTTGTAGAGATGTGTTTTTTATTGATGTGGTTGTAACGTTTTCGCAAATGTATTTCATCTTAATGACATGTTTGATATTAAGTTTGACATTATCTGCTGTGAAAAAAAAATCTGATTTGTTTTATGGTTGATTTATATTGCTAGTATTAATCCTTACCTTACACTTATCATTAACCCTAAGAAAATAACCTTAGTATATAATCGAAACATTCCATTTTACCCATAAGGGTGTCTAGGTTATATATTCATGCTTTCTTTTCATAGACAAATGTAGTCCATTTCTTCCTATTTTGGGCCAATTGAATTGCTCTTGTTCACGTAAAAAGCCCATTCACCCACTCTTTTTAAAATATTTTCTACTATTTTATTCCATATTTCTTTTCGTCTGCCTCCTGTATTTTTCTTGTATTTGCTTCCTATATTTTCTTCACCGGAATGTCGTTGTACATCCTTGGTGAGTGTCCCCACACACTGCTGACCCTTCCAAGGTATTTCATTTTAATCGCTTGTATATTGCATCTTTGACGCTGATTTAATACCCAAGATTCGCATGCATAAGTCAGTATTGGTCTATATATTGTTTCAGAAACTGTCATCTTGGTTTTACTTGATATTTCTTTTTTGTTAAATCCTTTATTCACGGTGTCTCCATTTGCTTCTATGATAATACTTTTCTGTGTCCACCTGTTCTAACTCTGTATCATCTACATGTATATGTATTTTCTTTGTTTTCACTTCTGCATTACTTTGGCTTTGGATTTATTGAGTTTATTTCCTTCTTATTCAGAATATTATTCCATAGTTTTTAGAGTTTTAGAACTGAATTTCTATTCAGTTTTTGTTGGAATTTTGTTATAGAAATGTAAACAATAATTTGACAAACTTCATTATCTGACCAGGATCACCAAGGTGAAATTCATCTTGACCAGGATCAAAGATTAATTTGAAATGGCATGGTGTGTGTGTAAATCTTGACCGATACATTTCCTGTCGTATTAACAGAGCCAGCGCTATGGAATTTGGCTAAGCTTTTTTTTTGGTTCTGTCTTTTAATTTATTTTCAAAATATAGTATTTCAGTCTATTTAAATTTTGAAAAAATTAGAAACACCTGTTTGATCAGTTTTATCGAACCAAACTTTAAGTAAACTCGATCAAGAAAATAACGATTTCTGTATTATTTATGGCACTTCTTTTTACCTCTGATATCTGGTGGTCTATATCCTGGCTGCCATACAGTAAAAAGGCAGTAAACAGTAAAAAACGCATCTAAAACTAAACTTTTCTTAGTAACTAAGAAAAGTTTAGTTTCAATCATCTTCTGATGATGCTCTTAGAACATAGTGAAACGCGCGTTCAGTGTTCACCACAGTAATTCATTACGGTAGTTCAACATAGTAATTCACCACAATACACCAAAACAGTTTACTAAGGAAAGTAAACTAAGTAAAAAAAGTAAATTAATAGTAAACTAAGAAAAATTAAGTTTTAGGAAAACGCGGGTCCAGAGTTTAAAAGTAAACTGCTTTGGTGTATTGTGGTGAATTGATTTTATTTTGCAAAATAAGGTTAAAGTTATTTATCACAAATTTACAAAAATAAATAGATATATTATTTATATACATATATCTATTATAGCTGTAGTAAAATGAGTAACTAATTGTGAAAAATAAAGTTCCAACCCTATAGATGCAAAATTTTTCATAAACGCCTACTTGTGCAATTTGAAATTTTGATGCAAAATCCGGCAATACCGTGTAGAAGAAATGTCAAACTCAACTTTTCATCCCTTTTTAATACATTTGATTTTTCAGTAAGCTGTCTACATCTCTGTCTTACACGTTAAAATTCAGATCACGCAGTTTCGAAGACCAGATCTGCATAAATAAGATTATTAAGTTATTATTAATTAACTTTTAAGATGAGCCGAATAAAGAGAAAAGAATTTTATTTTAAAATACTCGAAAACCCCTATCTGTTTTTTTTTTCAGAGAAATATCCTTTAATGTGTGTGGTATCCTATATTTTTGATATCACATTTACAACTTATCTACACGGTAAATGTAAAAAGAACTCAATGTAAATGTGTAAAAACAAAATGAATAATTGCTGTTTTAGATATTCCACTGATTATAAGATTATATTTTAATGTATTAATGCTGTTCTTGACAGTGGAAACGTTTCTAAATTATCAGCTAATTTAATTAATATGATTACTTAAGAACTTAATTCAGTTTCCAAAATAAGCAGCATTACTTTATCAAATTCTTTAAAGATATCTTTTAATGAATTCATTTATAAATTAAAATGTGCTCTCAAAGATATACATACATATACGATACTATAATGACTAAAATGTATACTTAGCTACTTTTAAAAATAAACAGCTATTTTGCAAACCAACTAAAAGTGGTGTTATTTTAAAAGAATTCGTCTATTAACCATCATTGTAAACTGGGTAGTTACCTAGTTTACAATAACTATATATTTAATAGGCAATATAGAGATTATTATTGTTAATAATGTATGATTGAAAAAAAAAACGGCGTCAAAGACGGTTGGGAAATGACAATCGATGATAGTTTGGGTGGTCAATTTCTAGACTCAGTGTGGCCAACTTTCTGAAATGAAATTTCACACGAAGACGGTCAAAACTACCGGTTTTTTTTAAATTCCCACAATTTCTCAAATCAAATATACAGGAATTTTAAAACATTTTCCGATGCACGTCATCAATCTCATCAACATTGACACTAAAGCCTATAAACCTGAGTAAATGAAATTTTAGCAAAAATGTTTAAATTTGTTTACTTATTTAAGATACCAAGCAGCTCTTCATTATACTTTATAGAGCAAATGATTGTAACAGATATTTTATTTAGATTAAAGCTGCAAAAATTAATTTAAACCGATTTTTATTATCGCCTTGTTGGTCACATTGCGCCATGTTCAGCAATGTTGTCGTGTATTATTTGACAATTATCCTAGTGTCAGTCATTATTTTGTATAATATCGTGTTCTTGAATTTTTGGGAGTAATTCTCGTTTTTTGCCGTTTTTCATAGTTTTTTTTCTTAAATTGTACTTCTAAGCACAAACAGTTCTTTTAAGAACTAAATTTTCGAGATTTTTACTGCATTTTTTTAAATTGTGGATTGAAAATATGCCGAAGCCTTCAAACAGTCGAAGCAAAGCGCGTTTAGCTTCCCTGATAAAATATTTTGAGCGCGAACGTGACAATAAAGGTCATTTATTATCCTTGAATGCAGTTAGAGAAGTAAGATTAATTGGTAAGCATATTACACCACTTTCAAGTTATTTCTACTTATTTCAATTTGTAGCAAGTAGCTGCTGACATAAAAAAATATATAAAAAATTATTTAATAAATATATGGTTTGTCACTTTTAAATTAAGATTCATCTCATAAATCCATCACAATCTGGCAGCGCTGTCGCCATCGCTTGTCACTCAAAGTTGATGACGTGCATCGGAAAATGTTTTAAAATTTCTATAGTGTCAACACAATACATATATTATGTTTTTACAGTTAGGGCATGGACACAACGGGTACCAATGACCATAGCATAGTATAGTACCCTAGACCCTTGCGCTCAGCCTCGCTCCGACCCACGCACACATATGGTCACATCGAGGCCCGTGCAGCAACGTACTTTTGCACCAGTTAAGCAAGAACTATTGTCCCAAAATCTTGGATATTTTGACATCTTCTTCTTCAGATGAAGATGATATTATTCTGAATTCTAGTGCTAAAATGTGGTTCCAAGAAAAAGTGTCAAAATAATAAGGTACATCTCCTAAACAAAAAGCGGATGTTGTATGGACAACTTCCTTCCACAGTTTATTCAAAATAATACAGTTGATGATTTTTGTATCTTTTATTCCAAATAGTTTCGCGATCAAACACTTGCCCGATTAATTAACAGCAAAATAGAACACTAATTTACCACAATACACCAAACCACTTTACTTTTTGCACAGTACGCGCGTTTCGCTAATGATGATCAGCAGAGAATTAAAGCTAGTCAAGGTTTTTGGTGTATTGTGGTTAATTTGTGTTTTATTTTGCTATTATGTTTTTTACTGAAAATTTAAAAAATTTTGAAACAAATTTTGAAATGCACTTTTCAATGTTTTTCGCCAAAAAAATCATAGGCGTATTCATGGGATCGAAATATACTATTCATAGAAATCTTTGTACTTATTTAAAATTCAACTTGTATTCGAGAGGGGTGGTATAAGAATAATGTCTGATGTCAACCGAAATTGTGAATTTAGTTGTCATAATCCTAGTTTGAATTTACTCACTTTGCTGCGAAATGCGTACCTATACGATAATTATTTTTTACGGATAATACATAACTACACTATTTAATAGTTATTTTTTATACAAGACGATAAAATAGTATTTTATCGTCCGACCGAAAAGATTTAATTTCGGGAGACGATAATGCAATTTTATCGTCGCGTATAAAACAATATTTTTTTCCATAGCGAGTTACGTTTTAAAAAATATTCAGAAATTATTATTTCAAGGAATTTATTACGAGTAAAAAAAATATTATGCTAGGTTGGCGTTGGTTTCTGTGTAACTTGACAAATAAATAAAGCTGTCTCTTTGCTTGTCAGTTTTAAGTCAATATGTTTTAATTTCTCTTTTGTGTCGATTGCTGATTGAATTGGAGCCAGAAATGGCTCAAAATGTAATAACTAAATTACCAACAGATATTCAGGCTGAGGCGACAAACGCCATATCCAAACTACTTCCATTTAAATCCCGAATAACTTATGAAAAGGAATACAAAAATTTTCAAAAATGGAAGCAATTAAAAAACGTACAAGAAGAAATAAAGTTTTTAACCTATCCTCGCTGTTAAAGTATCATTTAATCTACCCTTCCGGTTAAAGTACTATTTTATCTACTATTTTTGATAGATATAAGGCAATTTTAACAGTTGCTATGGAAAAAAATCATTTTTATTTAATATGAAAATAAATTTAAACCTTCTTAAGGCCAAATGACAATACGCGCCATTAACAGAAAAGAAGAGTACGGGCTATGTAAATGACGTCTAGGGTTTGACCTCGTCAAAATTATCATCGATTATTACCCCAGCCGTCTTTGATGCCATTTTTTATTGGATCGCATGGTAAAATTTAATAATAATCAATTAATATAAAAAGAAATTGTAAGTTGTTCGTGTTAAAACAGCAATTGAGAGACTGATGCCACTAAAGCTGGTGTTAAAATACATATTAATAATAAAGTTTTTCTTTGTTATTATAACAACTGTAATTTTCTCCCGTTCATATTTCTTTTTCTATTTTTTGTGGTATTTTCTAATTGACCAATCAAGTGTAATCATAAAAAATGACATTTTCTTTTAAGAAATCGTCGTTGCGTGCTTACGTTGTTTTTTTTTCTTGGTTATAATAAGCTAATTATTTACCTTTTTTTTGATATTTCGAGTTAATATTTTAAAATATAACACCGACAATCATTTCAAAATGATCGAAACAATTTAAGAAATTTTGTGGCTACAGGTGAACGAGGTATACCTAATTGTCTGTCTCTTTCAGGTAAATAAAAACTTGTTTTATAATCTATATAAATAAAAAAAAACTGCTGTTTTTTGGTAAGCGCATCATGTTAGAGCGGTTGGTGCTTATCGGGTATAGTTTTTTTAAATCATCGATATGTGAAATTACCACTCAGAAATACTTTAATTTTTTATACATAACCTTGTCGTCGGGCTTTCTTGATAACTCATTGATTGAAGTATAGTCGGATATTTTGATTTTTCTCGTTTGATTGGCTGAGAATTCTAATATTTATCGACTATTATCATTAGCGTAGCTATCAGCCGAACAAAAGAATACTAACTTCCACTAGCCATAGTCTTTATAGACTTTCAGAAAGCTTTCGAGTCGTTATATCCTACTTCTGTTAAAAGTGAAATACATAACTCTCAAAAACATTCAAAAATGAAACAAAATTAATTTTCCCATGGAAAAACAGTTATAATGGCAGTTACTGTGTTTCACTGTGGGTAGTTGCACTCACTGTCTTTTCTTCTCATGATAAGGGAAATTACTGCATTGTAGCTAGATCATATCTTCGCCATTTATGAAGATATATCGCTATTAGTACTGTAGCGTTTTTTATAAAACATTACCACTGCGAACGGCAGCTTTTCATCGGAGAGCAGTCGTGAATAAGGTATTTCACTAGAAAGAAAACTAATCAATAACAATAAACAAAAAATATAGATATTGGGCGCCAGGCATGTACAGAGAAAGAAAACACAGTTGTATATTACTTAAAATAAATGACTATATTTATTCATGATGTTCTTTGATGGTAAATAACATTGTAGAATTCTAGCAACTATAGGGGTTATATGTCGAAGAAAGTTTTGTTAAAAATAGTACTAAATATGTTCTATCAAAACGACTATGATAAAATACAATACATGTAAAGTGATAGAAAATATATGAAAGGTAGCATTACTTTAATTAATTTGATATATTTTATATGATTTTAAATCGAAGATGTTGCAACCCGTAGATTCCAGAATCTATGTTTCGTTATTCATCTGTTAAAATAGTGCAATAATAATATCTATGAAAGTAATACTATTACAAGAAGTAATGTAATGAAACCTAAGACTTAAATCATATTTTAAATACTAAACTGACATGAATGGTCTTAACGATCTAACCACTAAACATAGTCTGTACGATATTATTCAAGATGTATGTTATTGTTTAAGACTGAAAATGTGTTAAATGTTGAATGTAAACTAAAACTTAAATCTAAACTTAGCTGTTTGTTCTTAAAGCAATCCTGTTACAAAGAGTATCAGCGTGAGGTGGGCTCGCATCTCTGTACTCTCTCTCGGCTATCCTGTTGGCCAGTACAACAAAAGGGGCCAGAATGAGGACACCATGAATCAATACAGCCGTAACTATTGACTAGGCTTAGAAATGGGAAACGAAGCAGCATGGGGCTTACGCTACATCCATACGGTGGCAATTGGGGACACTATCCGTACCTTGGAACACTACTAGGACCTTGGATAATGCCCGTACCTTGGATACTGTCCGTAACTTGAACAATGCCCGTAACTTGGACCATAACCTTGGATACTGTCCATAAGATAACGGTACAGGGGAACACTACCCGTACCTTCGAACAATACTAGGGCCTTGGATAATGCCCATACCTTGGACATCCAACCATAGGATAATGTCCGTCCATAAGGCCCTAAAAACATGAAACTCGTGTTTAAAACCTACCCAGGTATAATAAACACAATAAACCTACCTCGAAATACTTCCGAGGGCTCAATAATAAACAAAGAAACTATCCTTTCTTCCATTTAACATTCTGGAGGACAAAATAAAACCAACGTGTCCGCAAACACCAAATACGAGTTGAGGTGGGCCAATCCAAAACTCTACCCTAAAAATATTCAATGATAATAACGAATCTAAAAAAGATAATAACTCATCTTTACCTATAGCTTCTAAATGGCAGCTGATTCAGATTTTGCAGCAAGATTTAAATTACCATTTCTAAAATCAGGGTTTGCAACCGTGCCGCAAAGCGGCCAAACCAAAAAGTGAGATTAAAGCGCAGAGAGGCGCCGTGAAACGATCTTGACAGCCCTCCACAGAAGCTACGAGTGATAGGATAACAGGGTTGTTGACTAGAGAACGTAAAAATTATGCCAGGCGCGTCAAGTATATTATCAGGCCTGAGCGATACGGAAATCGGTGATGATACGCCAGACATCATATATTATATATGAAAGACATGTAACGAACTAAAAACGTTACAGTACAAAACGATTTTTTGTTGCGCTCTAAATACAGACAGAACATAATGCAGTAAGTACTTTAAATCTTATCCTTGGGATAGCTGATTTGTTTAAGAATAGCCTTTAATATTTTAGGGAAACCGGAAATAAGCTGTAACTTTAACTTTTTTGATGGCTTTAATGGCTTATTTTTGGTAATTCCACTCTAATACCGGGTGCGTCTCAAAAGTGGAGCACTTCTATAATTTTTTTATTTTTTCACATACAAAAACGAGATTTGGTATGTTAGTATCTGACAATGACATAAATTAGGATCGATGGACGTATTCAATTGTTTTCTGTCACTTCCTGTTTCACGGTAAATGACTACTACTTTTGATTTTTAAATGACACTTCCGGTATTTTTTTACTTTATTCGATAAAAAATAACATTCTAAATATAATGACATATCATATGTCAACTTTTGACATTTTCGCATATGGTTTATTTGAAATTATAACTTACGGTTCGTAATGAAAATTTGACTCGAAACAGCAAGTGTGTGGTATTAAATTATTAAAATGCTTTTTCCAAATATGCTAATGAGCCACTCTCGTTCCATTTGAAAAAAATGAGATATGATTAAAAATACAATTGCATTTTCTAACTGGCCAGGACAAGACACTAAAAATATTAGACGATTCAATCTATTTTTCCAAGGCTCATTGATTAATAATTAGTGTTTTTAACATAGCCATGGCACTCTAGATTGAAATTTAAAATACGATTTTCAATTAAGCAAAAATGTCAAAAGATATGTCATTCTATTCAGAATGTAAATTTTTTAATCGAATAAAGTACAAGAAGACCGAGGGTGCCATTTAAAAATCAAAAGTTGTAGTCATTTCCGGTGAAAGAGGAAGTGACCAAAAACAATTGAATACGTCACTGAATACTAATTTATGTTATAAACTAACATACCAACTCTCGTTTTTTTATCTGAAAAAATAAAAAAGTTATAGGGGGTGAGCCACTTTTGAGACGCACCCGGTATATTGCTTTTTAATTAACTTAGAAGAAATCTTATAAATATATTTTATTTATTTTAATAACGTCATAACATTTTTATGTCCCCCTGTTATTCTCATATTAAACAATAAAAGAACAATCCTCAGTCAATTTGTCGACGCCATTTTCCTCTTGTAGCCATTTTTTCTCGATAACAATCTACACTCAACTGCATCGACAGGAAAGCTTCATGCTCTAGGGACTCCAAACTCGTCGCGTGTCACGATACGAGCCAATTAAACTAAGTAATAATAGTGTCATATTATTTTATTCATTTTTTTTAAATACAACATTTCTGTGCTTACAATAATAACTTATATCTACAGGTCAAATCACACTACTTTTGTCGAAAATTGCGGAATTTAATTGGATTCTCTATATGCAGTACGGTTTCCTCATCACGACAGTATCGCTTTTTCTGTTTCATTCTGTTTCACTTAGATTAAGGTATTAACAAGATACATATATACAATTAGTATTATTAGTAGTCAGATAGTATACACGCGATGCAATCCAACGCTATACGTTCGTGGTTAATATTTGATGTTGAAAATGTACTATACGAAGGTACGAGTAAATTGAGGACTGTTTTTGTAGTTATTATAGTGATTTTCGTGTCGGGCAGATCAATTTTCTTGTAAATTGTTAGGTATCGATGTCGGTTACTTAAAAATAACAGGCGTCTATTTTAAAATAGATGTTTAATTATAAATACGGTAATAAATAACAGAAATACATTTTTTTAGTTTTGTTCTTGTGTATTTTAAACTAACTTTAGTTTTAGATGTACAGGGTGGGTCAAATTCGACGCTTTTAAATGGAAACACCCTTTTCTTTAGGAGATAGACGAAAATTAATATCGGTGTCTGAAGCTCAATTTTCATAAAAAACATGATGGTGAAAACCGTACATCAATATCTGTTACCGTTTTGGAGTTACGGGGTGTTTTTCAAAAATGTGCATTTTTAACAAATCGCTGTAACTTTTTTGCTATCGAAAATTTTGTATTTCTATAAAAACATTTCCAAAGCACCTTTTTACCTAGAATTTAATGGTTTAAGTATAATTTTTTTAAAATTTATAATTTAAGAGTTATCAACAGAAAAATTGATTTTTTATTTGGGACACCCTCTATATTTTTAATTGACTGAAAAGAATTTCAAATTACCTTTCCAAAAATATAGCACATTTGATATTTTGTTATAATCCCCTTCGAAATACAGAATTTTTAAAAGTTCGCCACTTTTAACTAGTAGGCTTTGGACCCCTTATTGATGGTATGCCCTTAATGGAATTCGAAAACATATTTTTCCAGCAAGACGACGCACCGCCTCTGATCGCTGAAGTTATCAGCAAATTTTTGCCTCCAATTTCCAGAATAATTGAATAGCCAACCAAGATTCCAGCCGTTGGCCGTCGAGGCCACCTGACTTAGTGCCCATGGATCTAATCCTATCGATTTGCGGAAAAATAAAGGTTTTTTATTCTTCCGTATAATCTAGAATTAGAAATACTTATCAGTTATGAGAGGGTATCTTTCACCCCCACTGAGTTAATGAATTCCGCGAGAAATGTTCAAAAACTGCCCCGTCTGTCCATAACAGAAGACGGTCGATATGTCGAACACCTATAGCAAATCTCATGTCTTGGTTTGCTATTTATTTTTCTTGTTATTAGATATAGTTTAAATGTGTTGATGTTGATTAAATATATTTTAAATAGTTATAAAATTCTGCATCTCTCATAGCAAATATTATTTTCGTTTTAATTGATGCTCACCGCTAGATTTTTTTGCATTACAGCCGGTGCCGTTCAAAGCCTAGGCCCGTATTTATAGTTGCATCTCGAGACGCCAAGACGGTCTTGGGCTCTCGAGAGCGGAATCCACAGAATACACAAGCAAACGTCATTTTGGAGATTGCGATTTTCATTTTGGATAGTTTATGTTATCTGTGGATAGTTTCTTAACCTAACTTTTTTAGTAAACAAAATAAATCCCTTGTAAATCCGTTTTGTCTGATTAAACAGTTTTGAATATGTTAGAAGAGTTTGAGGATATTTTGGACCATGTGGAAGAAGAAAATCGGCTTCGAGTTCCAAAAAGATATATACGGGATGCAGGAAATCCAATAGAAATGTTTAGCGAGGGGGGATTTATGCCAATATAGGTTTAACAAGGCTACAATTACAGAAACTATTTTACCTCTTATAAATTGAAGACTTGCAAAAACCTACCAATCGTGGTTTACCCATTCTCCCCGTTATTCAATTACTAATTTGTTTACGGTTTTATACGACTTGTAGTTTTCAGATATTAAATGGAGACATGCTTGGTATTAGCCAACCTACAATAAGCCAGATTATCAAGAGGGTGTCCATTTTAATAGCAGAACATTTGGGTGAATTTGTATGATGCAACCATAAATGGTTGAACAGCATTATTATTCCAATGATACTGCCTTCAGCTTGTGCAGATGATAACAACAAATGGGATACATATATTAAGAATATAGAAAGAGCTATAAATACATCTGTGAATAAATCCACTGGCGAAAAAAACTCCTGAATTATTATATGGATATATTCCGAAGATTGAAGATGGATAAGTGAGATTATTGACGGTAGAGAATGAAAAGTATTCAATTACCTGAAAAATTGAGAAAAGAGGTCAAAGAACATATAGAAATGGAACAAAGGAAGTATAAAAAAATTATGATAAACATATAGATTTAAAGGTATCACAAAGATAGGAGACATGGTCTATATGAAAAGTGCTACTAAATATAAGGGACTATTTACAGTGACACAAGTTCTACCCCATGACACAGAAAAACACATAAACAGAAGTATTTAGAAGAATATGTTTAATGTTTAATGAATACTACTTTTGGTTTATTTAGTTTTGAATAGTTTCATAAATTTTTAAAATCTTTAAATATCATAAATTTAGAATGAATATTTTTTTTATTGTTGTAGGTAATTTTTAAGTTAGTTTTGTTAATTAAGTCTTGGAGACTAAGACATAGTCAGGTTGGACGAGTGTCAGAGAATAAATTAAATTTATAAGTAAAGGCAAAAATTGTCAGTCACTGATTTACGTAGCAGACTAGAAAAAAAAGAATAGAGAAGAATGTCATCTAGACGAGAAGAAATAAGGAAGCAGTAAAAACGCAATAATCATAGAATGTGTATTGTGAAATATTATTCTAAATAAAACTATAAAACATGGAGTATCAACTTTATATAGAGTCAGGTCAACTCAATAAGAATACAGAATTTACACCAAGCAATAAAATCTTGAAAATTATAGGTATACAGTGTATACATCCAATATTGTATTATATGATATGATATTTATGTAAATATTCATGATAAAAATAAAAAGACAATTTTTTTAGTTTTAATGTATTAGTGCGAAAATTCTGTGTGACCAGTTAAAACAAGCACTTAGCTGTCTGGTCATAGTGAGAGTAAAACTACTAAGAAATCATATATTATTTAAGTATAGGAAAACAGTATTTTTAAGATAACTAATAAAAGAATATAAGGAATTACTTACAATTATGTTACATGTAAATATATAAATACTAACTTAACACTAATAGAAAAGTAAATAAAATTATTATATAGGTACTAGTTACCTTGGAACATTACTTAACATATTACATAATTACTAGATATACATATATTAATACAATAAATACCTTAATTTGCAAAATGTTGAATAAGATTTCTTCAAAAATCTAACCCTCTTCCTTTTTATTTATAATTGGAATGTGTAAACTAGCATCTTCAAAATTATCTAAATTTTCCCTTAAACCAATATTATGAAGAACAGCTGTTGCACAAATAATAGCAACAGTTGTTTTGTAAACCTCGGAGACATGGAAGACGTTTTTTCCAAGTCCAAAGAGCCTTTCAACATTTTGCGTTCTTCTATGGGCAAAGTTATACCTGGTTTCTTGTTGATCCTACCTAGCTGTAGAACAGGAGTCAATAGAAATGGCCTACATCTATATGCATTGTCTCCAAGAAGTAAACCAGGAATATCACTCCTTTCCATTAGCATTCTTAAATTACTTGGATCGAATACAACACTATCATGACTTGACCCTGGATATCCAACTATAATATTCATAATTTCCCTTTTGGGACCTGAATATTTAGACTAAAAACTTTTGCAATTTTGAAATACTTCCACATTATTGTATTATTCTTGATTATCTGGCTTATTGTACGTTGGCTAACACTACGCAAGTCTCCATTTACCATCTGAAAATTACAAGTCGCATAAAACTGTAAACAAATTAGTAATTGAATAACGGGGAGAATCGGTAAACCACGATTGGTAGGTTTTTGCAAGTCTTCAATTTATAAGAGGTAAAATAGTTTCTGTAATTGTAGCCTTGTTAAACCTATATCGGCATAAATCCCCCCTCGCTAAACATTTTATTGGATTTCCTGCATCCCGTATATACCTTTTGGAACTCGAAGACGATTTTTCTTCTTCTACATGGTCCAAAATATCCTCAAACTCTTCTAACATATTCAAAATTCAAAACTGTTTAATCAGACAAAACGGATTTACAAGGGATTTATTTTGTTTACTAAAAAGTTAGGTTAAGAAACTATCCACAGATCACATAAACTATCCAAAATGACAATCTCCAAAATGAAAATCGCAATCTCCAAAATGACGTTTGCTCGTGTATTCTGTGGATTCCGCTCTCGAGAGCCCAAGACCGTCTTGGCGTCTCGAGATGCAACTATAAATACCAGCCCTACTCATTTAAAGAGGGCGAATTTTTATATACTCTATATCTCGAAGAGGAATCGAGTAAAATATCAAGTGTGTTATATTTTTGGAAAGGTAATTTTAAATTATTTTCAATAAATTAAAAATATACAGGGTGTCCCATATAAAAAATCAAATTTTCTGTTGATAATTCTTAAATTATTAATTTTAAAAAAATTATACTTAAACCATTAAATTCTACGTAAAAAGGTGATTTAGAAATGTTTTTATAAAAATACAAAATTTTCCATAACAAAAAAGTTACAGCGATTTGTTAAAAGTTCATATTTTTGAAAAACACCCCGTAACTCCGAAACGGTAACAGATATCGATATGCGGTTTTCACTATCATGTTTTTGACAAAAATTGAGCTCCAGACACCGATATTAGTTTTCGTCTATCTCCTATAGAAAAGGGTGTTTCCATTTAAAAGCTTCGAATTTGACCCACCCTGTACAATTATAGAAACTTGTCTTATATTTTATTCAGTTTGTTTAAAGTACATTAAATACTTTAGAGTTCGAGGTTGGAGGCTTCAAAGAAATAGAGAGTTTGTTATTAGGTTTATTTGACGGTATGAGATATACAGGGTGGTCCGAACAGTATTCAGGAAACTTCAGCAGCATATTCTGCAGATAAAAATAAGTAAAAAAGTTGTTAAAAATGGATGTCCTAAAATGTTTAGTTTTGGATATACAGGGTGTATAAATTTTATTTTTATTTCGATTTTTTCCAAATAATTTCTGAAGTAACGTCAATATTTGGATGAAAATTAGTGTCGGGTAGTTTTTTGACATGAGAAATTTGATTTTGATGTCATTATATCTCCTATTTTTAGGGGGCGCTACCTACATGTATTTTAACTGTTTTGAAGATTACTAACTTTTCGTCCGTAACGGTATAAAAGTACTGGGTAAAAAAATATACATTTACGACGATTTTTACGCAAAAAGGTGTCTTGATAAAAATTGCTATGAGCAGCCGTTCTTAAAATATTTAGAATGGAAATAACCAATACCTAAGCTATTATTGACAAAAAATAAATCCGTTGATTAGATAGTTTTTTGACTGAAATAATAAATGGTGAAAAATTTTTATTTTTTTAAATTAATCATAAATTTTTCTGCGAAAAAGTGATGATAAAATAGTTTATATTTAATTTTTGGTACAAAAACATTTTAAATTTATTATTTTAGTCTAATAAATATTTAGTCAACAAGTTTAATTTATGTAAATGATGATAGGTATTGATAAATTCGATTCCAAATATCTCGAGAACCATTACTCGCAGCAATTTTTACCAAGAGACCCTTTTTACGTAGAAAATGTCGAAATGTATATTTTTTACTCTGTAGTTTTATACAGGTACGGACGAAAAGTTATTACTCCTCAAACCAGTTAAAAATATGTAGGTGGCGCCCTCTACAAGTAGAAGTCATATCGATATCGAAATTAAATTTCTCATGTCAAAAAACTTCCAGACATCAATTTTCATCCATATATTGACGTTACTTCAGAAATTATTTGGAAAAAATGGAAATAAAAATGAAACTTCTACACACTGTATTTTCGAAACTAAGCATTTTAGGACATACATTTATACCAACTTTTTTACTGATTTTTATCTGCAGAATATCCTGCCGAAGTTTCCGGAATACAGTTCGGACCTCCGCACCCTGTACAATATAGAGCGCCAATATACAGGGTGTCCCAGAAATAGTGCAGGTATTTTAACTAGTAGTATATTTCAGCCTCAGAAACACGCCTATGAGGTTTTTTTTTGCAAAAAAATGTTTTGAAAATTTGGAATTTTTTTTAGTTTTAAGTTAAAAAACATAATTTCTTGATAATATGGCCACACAGGTAGTTGATTAAATTTACATGAAAGAAAATCCAGAAAAGATCCAGTGGTTCTCAAAATTTAAGCAAAAAAGCATTTTTTTGTTTAAATGCAGCTTTTACAATACTTGCACTTATTTCTGGGACACTCTGTATAATGGCATTTAGACAAAATATACTATATATTAGGAATATTTCAAATACTCGTTTTTTACATACTGTGTTAATCAAAATTATTAGTTTTAAAAAATGTTGCTCTTTACTAGCTTTTATTTAACTTGTCGTGTTAGTATGTTAAGGAAAATTTCACTACTCCATCTCCCAGTAGATGACATGCCAAGAATGTACAAATTTATTTTTTCTTTTTTTTTGTTAAAAGACCACTAATAATGAGCATTAATAGAAATGCACCCGTTAGGAGAAAACTAAAAACTTATAATAACTTATACTTAATCATAAGTATAAGTATTTATGTCAATATCAAGTTAGGTACTTGATTTATTTTTGTTTAACTATACAGGATAAATCTGGAGATATGATTTTATATCATATAAATTGTGTAATTTGATAAATTAATAGAATTAATTTAATAATTTAAAGTTAATTTTCTTCTTTTTAATGACTTATGTTATTTGATTTTAAGTTACTTTTCGAAAGCTGACTCTAGACTTAAAATTTAAGTAATTTTCAAAATGATTTTGACTTAAATCTTTCTTCCCAAATAGAAAAATAATTCAGTCATTAAAAAAGGCTTAAATCTTTTAAAAGATTTAATTCTTTTTTGAAAAGACTTAAGTCATTAAAAAGATCTTTTTAGAATCAATACCACTAGCAAATCAAAAGTTTCTTTGCTGTTGTCTTTCAAGTGAATCAAGTGAATCCCCCACTTCGTTATGTAGCCCGAAAGATGAACGAAAGAAATAATTCTCGAATATATTGAAGACTTGACGGTAATTATTTTTATTTAAGTTATTTTGCCGACTTAAATCGCAGATCATCATGACCACAAATCAAAAATATAGACTTAAGTCTTTACGAAAATGACTTGACCTGAAAGAAAATTATTTAAGTCAAAGACTTGAGATTTAAATAATTTAAATTTTATGTTAAAATCATTGACTAACGATTTTATTTATTTAAGACTTAATATTTAAGTCTTTTTGAAACTGACTTGTTGCAGCTCTGAATATGATTTGAGATCTTCCAAACCGTATTTCTTTCTAAGTTATATTCATGATTAAAATTTTTAAACAAAAAAAATATTAACTAAATTATATTTCCATTTTCTATTACATACTAAATTTTTATAAAATCAAATAAAAATTTATACTTTATTTTGTAAAACGTGTAGTATACTATCTGACGACTATACAAATACTATATCAAATAATAAACGTTAATAATAGTAATAATACATCTGTAGGTATTTTCAAAAAGACACATTTAAAAGTCTTTATGCTGATTTTTCAACGTTTCTTTCATATATATTGCACAATCGTACAAAAACCGGAATTTTTCGCAACATTTTTTTTGTAGAAATTGATGCAAGTCCACCATTTTGCGCTCTACATCGACTAATAACTGTTCGGTTCTTTCAATATGCGGTAAGGAATGTGGTTAAAGCCAACAAAAACATTTTATTTTTCTTCACTGTACACTAACAAAATCGATTTGCAAATCGAATAGGATTGTTTATTATATCGAGAGATAGTTTCACTCGATATTCTCATAATGTCGATACTTCTAAATGATCGATACTAAGCAAATAATATTATTTTTAATTTAAATTATGTAAATTTTAATTATTATGATTTAGTCAATAAATTTATCTGCCTAAATATAATTGGGCATATGCCAAAAATGACTAATATGGAAATAGGCATATCTAGGAAATATCTACTCATTTAGTAAAATATGGATTTTTAAAGTCATTTTGCTATTTGTTATGACACTTAGCAAATGGCTAGGCAAATGACTATTTGCCTAAATTTGCATTATGCCTACGACATATCCAACATAATGTTTTAACTTAACCTTTTATTATAACAAATATCTTCTTGAACTGAGATTGTCTTTTCTATGAGACTATTGATCAATAAATAAATATATTTTTAAGTTCAAAATTATATCCCAGAGCGGTAATAATAAACCAGGAACTTATAGTCCAATAAAATCTATTAAACACTTTTAAAAATTACATAATAAAATAGCGACTAGATTTAAGGAAAGAAAATAGTTCCTTTTCACAGGTTAGATGACATATCACATTAACCAATAGTTGCACTATTAGTTCTTATGAATATTATATTGAAAAAGACAATTAAACTCGTTTTAAAATTAAAAATATCAACAAAATTATTGCTTTCTATAATATGGCGTTTATTGGAGCTAATATTGCTACCTATGGTTGATTTTATATGTTTTTCTTAATGTCTGACCTCAGAATGATGGTCAGACATTAGGAAACTGATTGTGGACTTGTAGTTTGTTGTTGTAAAGATTGGAAACTCTGAATATGGAAAGGTTTGATCCAATTAGTCACTATTCCATGATTTCCAAAAATGCTTAATATATTATTTCATAATAGAGTGTCAGTAAGTCTGTCCAGCAAAAGAGGAATTATTTCGGCAGACGATGTCTACAGAACTCAATGACGATAATGATGATAAACAATGACAAATAATTACACAAAAAAACAATTTACTTTTGAATTAAATTGATTTGAGACAGTTTTACATGCTGCAAGACCTCTACAGCAAGAGATTGTTAGTCGCAAAACCATCTTGTGTAATTATTCTTGCAGGTTACTTTACTTGCTGCAACTCTATTGCGATCGTTGTTTCTGTCAAATTCAACAAACAAACAAATCTATCATTAATAACAATACTCTTTAAACGTCATGCGGGAGTAAATCCAATAGCTATAAAGTTTTATTGTTAATATAATTTTTTTTTTCAAATTAATACTGTTCATTTTTAGATAAACTAAAACGAGATCCCCATACAAACAAAAATGTAAGTAAACTTGTGACATTTATTTACCTTGCAAATTTATTTATTTTATTTATTTGCAATTTGTTATTTATTTATTTTATTATTTTATTACTTTGCAAAAACTAAAATTACCGGATTGTTCCACCAGAGTTGCACTTGCAATTGCAGAAATATCGAGCAGAACAGATAAATTGCAGAGATATTAATCAGCTGGTCCACAACTGCGCATGCTTTTGTAAAAGATTTGTTGCAAGTTGAACCGTCTTGCAGGAAGTCTTGCAGCATATAAAACGGCCTTAACAAAAACTCTTACTGTCATATGTTTCCTCCTTATCAGGATATATTTGACATTTTCTTGTTATGACATTAATTAGGAATGAACGTTGGTTTAAATCATCATTTAATAATCGTAAATCTCCTTAATTGTTTAGACTATTAATGACAAAATAATTCCATGTTGACATACATTATGACATATCCATTGTTGAACTTGAAATACAAAATCTTCATAACTTGATTGTATATGATTTACGTATTGTCAGTACTTTAAATCTAGGTCCACTTGGGTGTATATCAAATTAATATTTGAAAAAATTATGTTTCAGTAAGCCAATTCGATGTAAGCTCAAGAGTCATTTGCGTAACGTCCACTTAGACTTTTTATGTGACTTAATGTTTCTTATAACAAACATTAATTAAACAAGTAAAATTCGTAACGCAACGTGACAAATTCAAGGCGAAGTTCGTCGCAGGTATCGGCGGTGGAAATATACTGTAAACAGTTTGATAATGCACCTACCGATGACTACCACGAGAAGACGAATAAAAAAGACTATTTTGAAGACTTTGCGGATGGTTAATGGAGTTAAGGAGTTTGTAGTTGATCGCGCAAAGTCAAAGTTAAACATCAAGAGATGTCGGCAAAACTGTAAGTAATTCAGCATACACTTTGTCTTTCAATTTCCCAAATTCGTATATTTTGTATTATTTGTTCAATAAATAGACCTTCTTTTATTATGGTTTTAATCTAAAAAAGATCACCTGGAACCTATGCGACCCTAGGCAATATTCCCAACGCGACAGTATATTCTGACAAATATGAGTCATATTGGAAAGAGCAGATATTTTTAAACTTAACATTTGAAATGATAAGTATCGATCATTTAATATATCGACATATTATATTATATGTAATCACCAACATGCAATCACATTGTTCACTTTGACGTTGTTTGACTCAACACATCGATTCTGCCAAGGCCGGCTGCGGTGCGTTGTACGGTCCCGCCCACGGCTGCAGATTTTGTAGGGCGCTAAGGGCTGTGTCCGTGGGGGCGCCCTGAGCAGGGGGGCCCTCGCTCATGTAGCCTTTGCTCAAAGCCTCCGCTTGCAAGGAGAGCATCAGTCTGTTCGCTGCTTGTCTTTCGGCTTCGCGTTCCTCGGCTGTTTGTCTTCTGAAATAGAATAAAGTATTAAGGTATAGTTTCATCTCAAGATGAACTAAAACACATATTTGTGTAAACTCTATAAGTATAAAAATGTAAGGCAATAGTTCATTGGAGTCGACTCTTTTGAGAATAGAAAATCATGTTTTATATGATTGCAAGACCTGCAAAATCTTCTAAAGTATATGAAAGCAATAATGCGTCCCTAAAGTAACTGGACAATGAGTCCACCAAAGATTCCCAACCTTTAGTTAATAATAATTACTAAAATGCAACTAAAAGAAAAATGTTGTATTTGGAAAAAGTGTTAGAATATATACTTCTTACTGTGTGAAAACACGCCACTTCGTTATGACTTAAAGTACTTATCAGTCCTCTTTACTGGATAGAGTGGATACTACTTAGCATATGATAAATTCAGTCAATATAGAAGCCATATATATCACTATTCTGAATTGAGTTTCCAACATAATATTCTAAGGTACTGTTGTACCTTAAAAATTAAATTTAACATCCGGTGTGTCGTGGAGGTAGTTCCTCAGTGTAATATTTACTAAAAGCTTATGGGATGATTAGACAACATATAAGTAAAAGTTATTCGCAGCAAAGGAACAGGTTTAAGTGACTACAGTGTATCACCTAACACCACATATTTTTGAAGTCAAACTTCTTTACGCGCGTTAGGATTAAAAAATTCAAGGTCGTGTTTCACGTGAATGGAGCGAGAGGAAAATTGATAGCGGCAGTGTTGCCACTACTACACCATTCGGGGTAGATCTACCCCTTTGTAAAACAATTTAACCTCGTTATCTCGTCTACTCCGATGAAAAATAAGCTTGTGGCAACACTGAGTAATTGATTTGTGCCATACGCGACTGAGAATATCACTATAATATAGGTACTTGATACTGTATCAACCTTGATGTGTACCAATAGTCTGGTTGTGTTTTGATTTGGTAAAGCTAGGAAGTAAATTTTCATGCATATTTTTATCGATAGGGTGAATAACGGTCTAGGTAAAGAATCTAGCTCATTTTCCAGCTCATAATCAGAATGAATTTAGAGTTAGTAACTCGTATTTTCATTGGAGGACACTGTCATACTTATTTCGAACCAATAATCAACGAGAATATTCGTATAATTTAATAAAATTACTGTAAATCAGTACAATTAATGAATTGTTCGTAATTGAACTGTAATTTCTGTATTATTAATCCGGTAAATGATGGAGATAAACAATTGTGATTGATTAAAATTTTATTTTAAGATGAATCTTTTGTTAACAACATTCTGAGAATTCGAATAATGAATTGAATAATGACAAGACAAGTGACATCTGTTTAAAAAAGACACCGATTTAGAGTGACAATTTGGTTATGTACAATTTAGAGTGACAATTTTGATTATGCAAAAGAAATACATACTCTATGAGTTTACTAGTTGCCTAACGATTAACATTAATTAAAAAATAAATCCCCAACATGAATAATGAACAAAATAGTTAAACAAAAACAGGTCACACAAAACAAATTGTTGGTTAGTAGCAGTTAGTTTTTTGTCAGAGATATATATGTAGTAGTGTTTTAGTTTAATGGTCACAGCTGCCAGAGCTATCCGGCCGGGTGACAGAGTTATCGTTTGTTAATAAAAATTAAAAAATATTATAAAATTATTATAAAGCTAGAATAGTATACGGTTTTATATTAACTGTAATTTTTTTGAAGTTTATAAAAAGCATTCATAAAAAAATATATATTCTTTAAATCCTTCAATTTAATAGTTTTTAGTAACAAGTTTTACTTCAAATATGCGCACATAGTGCACAATCTGTGTTATATGGAACTATTCTTAATTATTCAGTTGGTCTATAACATACTTTATTACTACTCTTTATAGTACCTTATAAAAATAATAAATTACCCACCTTGCGTTTTATTACTACACTATAATTAGAATTCAAATACGAATTCTATGAAATAATTTTAGAGTGAAGGCGTAGTAGGAAAATCTAATAAAATATTTCCTCATATTACCATAAGCCTATTTTCATTATAATGTTTATATTAATTGCTCTTAAGCTATTATAGTAATAATATCTAATAAAAGTAATAATGCGGTAAAATAATACTGCAATATCGATATAAACCTATACGCCACATCAATTTAAACGTGTATAAGCTATTAGATAAAGCTGCAATAAGATTAACGGAAATTTGTAATGGCGGTGATTCAAAACACATTATCTCTAATTACTTTCACGTTATTGGATAATAATATAAAATTCAGCAAGATAAGAGCGACGTTAAGTTATTAGAGTGCTATAATATTAGTAGTAAAATGTAATATCGAAATACAATTCTCCATTTATGTCTAACAGATCGTAATACCTAATTTTTATTCGACAAATGGCGTCATTATTGTTATGTTTTATGAAGATTAGTGGATATAAAATAAGTTATTGGTGTAAATGGATGTGAAATAAATTTAAACGTAGCGACGGTTTTATTGTATTTCGGTTATAATTTTCGCTGTGTCTAGCCTCCCGGTGCTGGTATTCGAATTAATCCCGGCAAAAATAGTGACGTAAGCATATAATGTACTCCCCCTACTGTGGAGCTTGGTAGTGGATAAACTACTTTCGTCCCCCTACAAATAGGAGTCATATTGACATCAAAATCAAATTTATCACGTCAAAAAACTCCCAGACACCAATTTTCATCCAAATATTTATGTTACTTCATAAATTATTCAAAAAAATCGAAATAAAAATGAAACTTCTACATCCTGTATCTCCGAAACTAAGCCATTTTAGGACATACATTTATACGAACTTTTTTACTTATTTTTATCTTCAGAATATGCTGCCGAAGTTTTCGGAATACAGTTCGGACCACCCTGTATTTATTTCTTGTTTTTATAATGTTCACAATAATTTAATAAATGGTTATTCATCTATTTAGAAGTTGTACTACTATTTTACACTCTCAAAAATAAACATTTACGTTAGAAATCCCATTTTGCCCCGGTGTGCTCTAAATAATTAAAAAAGGAAATATTTTGTAGTTTATGTATCCTCTACATTATCTTGTTAACATATTTATTTTTTCCAAAAAAATCCTCTATGTGTAATTTTACTTATGTTATGTTTATGTTATGTTCTTTAAAATCAAAGAAGCGATTGCCATACATTATTAACATCTACAGATGCATGAACAATACATTTATTTTTATTAGATTGTAAAGAACATAACATAAATAAACATAACATACGTAAACTTTAAAAATAATCATACAGAAAATTTGGGCTTTTTGGTTTTACCTTATTAAGTTATTGTTATCAGGTAGTAATTGTTAATTTTGAAGTTTAACTTAATATAATGTCATTTTAACAGAACGTCAACGGTTTCTTGTAGACGTATCTGTTTTAAAAAAGTAAAGTGTTCTCGAATAGTCGAATTTAAATATTTTAAATAGTTTTTTTTCTTTATTCTTTGTATTTTTTTTGCTTCCGATGACGGAAAGAGATAAACTTTCCGAAACGTTAAGCATTTTTTTCTTTGTTATGCAAATTTGTATTACTGTAAACATAACTTCTGACAAGTAGTGTCCATTTAGGTTTAACGCAGAAGTGTTTACAAAAAATAACTATTTTATTTTGTAGATTTTTCTTACAATGCAGTGGCGAAATACCCATAAAGGATTTTTTTGGAGAGATGAGTCCGCCACATAGGTATAGATATTAATTTTCCCAAAACTGCTTAACAAACGCCAATTCATTACAACATAAATCCACCAGTGTTTTAACAATAACAGGCAAGAAGATAAATGCAAAACCCGTCCATTAATTCATCTATTTTGACAAGAAGCAGCAAAATATTAAAGCCTCCAAATTGGATTTGTCGGAAGAGTGAACAAATTACGAAGCCTCCTCTACAGCGTCTCGAGGCAACAGGCCAAAAGCACCGTCGTTAATCAGAAGCTATTTTCGGCGGTTAATTTCAATCCCTCAAACCTGTCACGGTCTCCTCCCCTAACCATCGTCTACGTCAACTCTTTGTAATATTCGGACGCACCCTTTTGTAAAAAAAGTTTAACTTAAAATGGTTTGAATTTTTCTGTGCCATCAAATTCAAACCATTTTGTTAAAATAGTTTGCGTATCAACTATAATCTCTCCACATCTTTCCTTATGATAAGTAAATCTTGTAACTAATGGTAGGTATTAGTTTGAACTAAGTATGACTTTCTTACCATTAACTTTATCACTCATTATTTAATCTGGGATTTTAGCACAGTTTTTAATCAGTAGTTTTGATTCTATTTGGTTTTGCTTTTAAATATAATATGAAAGTTATTTTGTTTTGATGTTCATGTTTGACATCAAAATTGACAATTTTTACTGTGATTTTCTGAGAAATAGGAAAATTATTAGAGTGATTAAAAAAACCTCCACAAGCCGCTTTGAATATCTCCCCAAGGAACTACCTTTCGGCATTCTTCTCGAGGAGGCGGTTTTACTGCGATGTTTCATTTACTTCGTCTAGCTTCTTTCTCTTTTATATCTATTAGTGTCTCCATAAAAGTGTGAACACTATTCCAATTTTCTGGGGATCGAATCATCTCTGGAACTAGATCGGAAATCTTAATTTTATGGACTCTTAGCTTTTTGTATAGAACTCTTCGTTCAGCTGTATATCGGTTACATTCCAAAAGGGTATGCTCCACCCACCAGCATCGGAGTCGCCATAGAGACATCTCGGGCTATCAGTTAACTTTATTTATGTAGGTAAAACCTGAAACAACCGTGACCAGAAAGAAATTGACTCATGGCATAGCTGAGTTCTCCATATTCTCTATTTATCCAACACTTTGGGCCCTTTATAAGCGTTCTAGTCCATTTACCTTTGCCATTTCTGTTTTCACTCCATCTTTTACACCATATTTCTAAAACTCTATTTCTACTTTCTTCCGCTGTTCTTCCTGAATGTTCTTGCCTTTCCATTTTTATTCAATTACTATGTCTATTGGGGCCATTCAGCTCAGAACTTGTGCAGCCTCCGTAGATATTGTCCTGTATCCACGACATACTCTTATGGCCCATCTTCGTTGTACTGAAAGAAGTTTTTCTCTGTGTCTCCGAATTTTGCAGGTTTCTCCCCAAATTTCGGAGCCATGCAGAATTGTAGATGCTTGTACAGCAGCTAGCACTAGGCGTTTCGTTTTATTCGCGTATTAATATCTGGTAGAGTTTTATCAGCTTGGGAAGTCTAGGCCTATTTATTATATTGTAATATGTTGTTGAAAATTCAATAGTATAACATGGTTATATTCTTTTCAATACCATTCATAATCTTTAAAAAACAATAATTACAGCATCTTTTATAATTATTTTAAAATTTGATACTGAATATAGGACATGTTGTGACTTACACTCACGATAAAAGATGAAAGAATGAGCAGAGGTTTTATATAGCCTGTGGCTAATACTCATCTCCCCACCTCTCGAACCCTTTCGCCCACCCTTTGTTTTTATAACAGTCGTCTAAACGCGCAGACACACTACGCAGTCACCTAACGCAGCCAGCTCCCTCTATTATTAATTGCCGCTCTAATTAAACTATGCGGGCGCTACGGTAATTAGCACCCTTATTTGGCGAGAGCGGCAAAAGTGAGAGGATAACCGGAATCCCAACAATTTTAATTAGAGTTCTGCGATTAATAATTAGCAGCGAGGTGGTAAAAGTGGTAGAGATAGGGTGAGGGGGAGGGGGCAGAAAAGAGCGGGTGGGGAAACAGGGAGAGGAGAGGTGGGTAAGCAAACGTCAGTTTGAATGGCCGCGTCAGATGAGAGAAAATGAAAGAAAGGCGAAGAAAGAAAAAATGGAGAATAATACGGCGTTTTTACGTTCTGCTGGTGTCGAGTGGATGTTTATATAAAACCTTTAATAAAGTTGAGTGTTTTTCGAACCTTTGCTGATTTAATACACTTCTACAATATGCGGGAAGACTAAATTATTATAACGTAGTGAAAATTTTTGGCCTAATCAGAAAATTTATGTTCAGAAATATTTATTCTTACAAAAAACAAATGAAATCATAAATAATAAAGGTAGATATCCTAAAATAAGATAATAAATCAAAAAAGTTGTTTTAATCATCTGCTGATTATATTAATATGGTTATCGAAACACGTATCCAGTGCAAAAGTAAAGTGTTTTGGTGTATTGTTGTGAAAACGTGTTTAATTTTGCAATAAACTTTTTATTATGCTTCTGATAACGGATGCAGAAATGTACTTCCTCAAATGTTATGTAATTTATATTTAAGAATTTTGTTTACCACCTTTGCTTTTAGTTCTTGGTTCTCACATCTTTACCTTCTTTCACATACAGCCCGTTTTTATAATAATAAATATAATATATACGAGTATATGTTTTAAATTTTATTCTGCAATATTTCTTCCATTTTATTCTCCAATATATCCAATTTTCCATTTCAAAATGATGATAACTAGAAAACTCTCAATGTATTTTACCTTAAATATGATAACTGCGGAAAATACCGTACTTTGATACACTAAAGGACTGAGATCTACAGTCAAACGATGTACCAGCTGAAGAGTTACATTGCAAAAAAAAATAAAAAAGCAAACGATCTGGCTAGAAAAGGAGCGGACACTCCACTAACTGGACCAGAACCGTTCTGCTTCCCAAGTGGAAACGAACTTAAAGCAGAATTCAAGAACCTGGAAGATTTCATCAGCAACATAGAAGGGAAATCCCCAACTTCTCCAATTTCTCAGAACTTACGACCGAGTTTCATTGATTTAAGCAAGAACAATCATTGGATTCTTACGGGGTTTTTAGCAGGACACTGTCTGCTCAACGAACACCTTAGTAGATTGAAGCTAAGAAACAACGGCGAATGCAGATTCTGTGGGAAAAATTGAGAAACACCAGAACACCTCAACACTGAGTGCGCCGAGACAACAACCGTGTAACTTACCTCTGTAAAGCTTTTGTCAAAGCCTTGACTGTATGATGAGATACATACATACATACTGCCATTACTCGCTGACGAGTATTCGACACGCATCAAAAGATGGTCACGCAAGGCGTTTTCTCTTATGAGATTTTCTGTGACTGAAAAGCCCGATACTTGATGTTATTTGCCTACCGCACTCCGGACATTCAAAAATTTCATTGCTTTTTTGCCTCTTTACTTTTTGGTTGTCGCTGTCAACTGAGTTTACAATTCTTCCATTGAGTTCTATTGTGAACTGCTTCTTCCCAATGATTCTTAATGTTAATCCCCTTTAAGTTTTCGTGGAAAATGTCCTTGTACCATTTGACTTGTCCACCCGGCCTCCTCTTACCGTCTACAAGCTCACCGTAAAGCAGAGATTTTGGTATGCGATTTTCTTGCATTCTACATACGTGACCAGCCCATCTTAAGCGGGATTTTGTAACCATGACTCCGATACGGACCGATACGTTTGAGACATGATGGAACTACCGGATTCTTAAGAGTTGTCTAAGGTGTCTCTGTTGCAACTTGTTTAATGCGTTCATGTGTCGGCGGTACGGCACCCAGATTTCGCTCCCATATAACATGGTAGGGATTATAATTGCTCGGTACACTGCAAGTTTCACTTTTCAGTTCGTTTTTGTACTCAAGTCATGATTGTAGAAAACCCTGTCTTTTAATTTCCAGAATGCTCTTGAGGCGCTGCTAACCCTGTGCTGAATTTCAGAGTCTATATTGGCCTTTTCCGGAATCAAACTGCCGAGGTAATTAAATTCCGCTACATATTCCAATAGTTCTTCTCCGATTTTTATAGCATTGTTATGATCTTCTGAGGGAGTGCACACGATTTTCATTTTGTCGATGTTTAGCTTAAGGTCCACAGCCTCGTATGCCCAGGTATATGTGTTCAACATTTCTTGTAATTGTTGTAACGTGTTTGCAACTAGAGCGCAGTCATCAGCGTATTGAAGTTCTATCATGAATTATATACGTGTTTTTGCCCTGAGTCTTTTTATGTTGAACAGACAGCCGCGCCGCGCCGTCATATCTGTGTCTAATACCCAATCCTCTCTCCCGCAGTTTGCTGTCCACTATAATGGAGAGCGCTGCCTTGAATATGTTGAATAGGAGAGGCGCTAAGACACATCCCTGCCTAACTCCTGTATTTGTCAGGAAGGGATCGCTCAGTGATCCATGATGTGACACTCTTGACTGGTTGTTGTTATGGAGGCTTTTACACACTGTAAAGATTTGTTGGGTAGACCGAACTTTTTCGTAATTGCCCAAAGTGCATCTCCGTTCACAGTGTTCACAGAGTCGAAGGCTTTTGAATGCAACATAAAGTTTAGACTGTTGCTCTTTTACTTTTTCTGGTAGTTGGCGGATGGAAAATATGGAATCAACGGTGCCTCGGTTGGTGCGAAAACTCGTTTGCGATTCTGGAAGGATTTTTTCCAGGGTTGGAAAAAACCATGATTTTTAAAAAAAAATAAAAAAAACAGATTATTTTTATTTAAATCAGATTTTTTTGATTTAAATCGGATTTTTTTTATTTTAATTCAAAACAATATTTAAATCGGATTTCCAAATGACCAGGACTTATTTCCAATTAAAGATCTATCCTAAATGGTTAAATCTTTATAACTCTGCCCGATACCGGTAACATTAACAATTCTACGGCGCGTGTCTTTTTCCACATCGGTCACCAATATATTCCGAAAAAAAAAGTCGTTTGTAATGTAATAAAAAATTATTTGTAATGTAAAAAAAATATTATTTTCTATTCGGAGTAAAAATGTACTTTTTGTGCCTCCCTGTAACGTTGGAATAGCTTTCAATGGTCCTTTAAAGGTACATCATAGTCAAAAAAAGTATAATTTTGACTGCTAATAAAATAATACACTATTGTTCGGAAATAGTCTTAAGTCGAGAATGAAATTAGTATGTATTATCTAATATCAAAGTTTAAAGTACTTACTACAGATCAAAATGTCGGTAGGAATTTGGAAACAACATTTACAACCGTTTCAAAAAAAAATAAAGCAAAATATTTTCTGACGATTATAGATTCTCGGGAATGAAGATTAGTCTCTATAGAAGAACCTAGTTCTGCACTAGACTTTGCGAATGATATATATTTGAACAACGAATTTTTATCACTTATACAAAAATTTTAAAATAAATCTGCCCAATATTTAAATTGATGAATAAATATTTTTATATAGTTTTATAACATTTACGATTATTTTTTGATTTATTAACTGTTATATCTGTTATAGAAATATTTTTTATAGTTTTCTAGGACACGCTTTTATAACTTTTACAGTTATTTTTTAGATTTATTATAAAGTTTCAATAAAGTTATTCTTTTTATTAAAATCATTTGATTTAAATCATGCCGACCCTGATTTTTTCTATATGTGGGTGCAGGCGATTTGACATAATTTTTGCAAGAATTTTTCCTCCGATAGCCAATAGTGAAATTGTCTGAGTGAGTCTGATGCACTTCCTTTGTTCTTATATATTCACTATATTCGCGTTGCAAAAGTCCTGAGGTACCTCTCCGCTTTCCCATATGACATCGATGAGAGCCTTAAGATGACCAATTAGTTCTTTACTTGCACACTTATAGATTTCCGCCGGGATCGCGTCACAGCCAGCTGATTTGTTGTTTTTACGCTGTTTTATGGATGCCATTATTTCCTGTTCTGTTATTGGGGTATCTAATACATCGAGGCTGTTATACTGAGGTATTGTGTTTTGTATATGTTGTATTGAGTACTTCCATATTGGGGCTGTTTTCTTGGTTAAGGATATGGCTGTAATGCTCTTTCTAGCGGTTTCTAATTTTCTCTTCCTGTTTTAGAAGTTCGCCATTTTGTGCCATGATTTGGCAGCTTACCTTCTTGGTTGGGCCGTATACTTCTTTTACAGCCTCGAAGAATTTACAATAATCGTGATGCGTGGCGTACTCTTGAATCTGTTTAGCCTTTTGTGATCACCAATCATCCTTTAATTGGCGCAGATTTCTTCGAAGCGTGTTGTTGGCTGCTTTAAAGTTGTCTACCAGCCTTGGATTGTGTTGATTTGCAGTGACTGCTTGATGTGCTCTATGCTTTTGTTCCAACAAGGTCTGTATATGAGAATGATTTTTGTTAAACCAATCTGGTTGTTTCTTTTGGGTGGACTTTCCCAGTACTGGAAAAAAGGAGGACACAATAGATCTATAAAGTCTCAGTGATTAACTTCGCCCTTCCAGCAATCTACATCTACATCTATACTGTTTTACGGCAATACATGAAACGACTATAAAGGTAGTTTCAAAGAATGCGGGATTTCAGTATGTGACGCCGATATATAGATTAAAAGCAGAGTATCGCACTTTTTTGTCATATGAAAATTGTCTAAAAATAGTAGATATACAATTACACATAATAAAACACTGGCTTGTAGGCAAAATTGAAAAAGGAACAAATGACGTTTGAAATTGTAACAAGAGGAAAAACGGCACAGTAAAATGCCATACATTAAACGTATATAGGTACAAAATACCAGCTATACAACGACAAACGTATACGTGACCTTAAAAGTAACAATTCAATTTTATTCCCGTATCTCTTCAAAACGACCATTTCACTAAAATTTCTCACTGCATAACGTTTAAATATTTAAATCCGTGTTACGGCCCTGTGTGTGCATAAAACCGCGCTTTCGGCCTAGAAAGGGCATAAAAGGAGACACTTTAAACCGGAAAGGCAAACGATCTGTGACACTTGCATGGCGCTCGTGACTTTTATTGGACCGCTTCCGCTAAAACGGAATTGAAAAATGGCTCGGTCTCTTCTTGCATCCATAAATTAAAATTTTGTTTAAGTTCTCAAGTGTAACTATTCGATAGTGTCATAGAAATATTTCAATAGTAGAACGGCTTTTTATTTTTTAAATACTTCTATATTTTTTTCATTAAACATAGTAAAAGAAATATTCCATTATTTCAGGAACCAGAAAACAAGTATTTAACTAACAGCTATTAAATTGAAGGATTTTAAATACTTTTTTGAAAAAGTGTAGTTTGAAATGTTGAAAAAGTAATAAATTAAAAATGATTAAATAATTGGATTCACTTTCACAAAATTTGTATTAATAAAATGACCGTCTGTCCGTCTGAGGGCTCCATTCGGGTACGTCTATCCACATGCCGAGTTTGGTTCGTAATTAAGAAAAATCCTGATCATTTAGAGGCATCATCGGTTCGAAACGTCGAGGGCGTCATCTTTTCACATTTTTCTTCAATATCAGATCCTTAGTCCCACCCTGATCAAGAAAACGTAGTATCTAACTTTACAGAGTGGGACTGTGTGCAACGTCGCTCCCACAGCCTACCCACCAAATGTGATCGCGAACGTACGACATCAACTTTTGACGTTTCTTACGTCAAAACTGACTGTCACAGTGACATCGCATCGTACATGGTGAGTTGGTATTTGTCCAGTCTATCGACATACCAAATCTCATATGCTGTAAAGGATCAAATAATGGCTTTCGAGATGTAAGTTTATAGAAGAATCCTGAAGATGCCTTGGACTAACCAAACATAATGATCAATGAAGTACTAATAAAAATTATATGTTCAAACAAACAACTTTTACCAACCATTGAAATACGAAAAATTGAATACCTTGGTCACATTATAAATAATGAATAGCTATTTTTGTAACAAGTTGCAAAATAAATGTGTTTTAAGTACGGGACGCGAAATTGTCCAACGAGCCGAATGCCGAGTTGGATAATGCGTCGAGTGTTTAAAACACTCTTTTTGCAACGAATTTCATACAAGATTTTTTGTGAAAGCGGATAATTTGAGATTTTCATGTTATTATTATTATTTATTTTTAAACATTTTATAAAATGTTCTAGTAATCGGTTTCTAAGCCATTGTTTATGCATTATTTAATGACAATGTTCTGTCAAGTTTTGTGTAAAAATGAGTGATAACGACGTGTCTTTGGATATTCAACAAGCTGCTGTAACTGCGCTATCCACGTTAGTGCCCGAGAAGTCGAAAGAGCACCTACAACAACTTTCACCTAAAACAACTTTGGAACCTGGGTCAAAGAAAAACACGTTGAGAATTTCACAGAAAAGGTATTGCTAGCCTATTTCCTGAAGTTATCCACTACCTTAAAGCCATCAACTCTGTGGAGTAAATATTCGATGCTCCGCACCACGATTTACCTGAACAGAAATGTAGATATTAGCAAATTCACGAATCTTATTGCATTACTATAAAGAAAAGCTTCCGGAATTCGAAAGAAATCAAAACTATTTACAAAACTGGAAATAGAACGGTTTATGAACGAAGCCGATGACAAAGAATTCCTGTTAGCTAAAGTTGTCTTAATCGTTGGAGTATTTGGAGCAAGTAGGAGGGAAGAAATCACATTTTTACCGTAGATGCCATTAAAAATTGTCAGTTATTTATGAGTGTGAAGATTCCGAATACAAAAACTCATTTTCCAAGAGTGTTTACGATTACTGAGGGACCAAAGTACGCAAAACTTCGACCACTCAATGTGACACATCAGCGATTTTTCTTGACGTATCGAAAAAATCAATGCTGTAGCCTGCCAGTTGGAATCAATACAATTGGAGGTGTGCCAAAAATGATAGCGGAATTTCTTGGACTTGAATACACTGGTCATTGTTTTCGGCCATTGAATACACTGGTCATTGTTTCCGGCGCAGCTCTGCAACAATGCTGGCAGATTCAAGAGCGGACATAGCAGTTTTAAAGTGGCATGGAGGTTGGCGATCAAGCTGGGTTGCTGAAGGTTACATTGAAAATACAATTAAACAGAAAACCGAAATAGCAAAAAGAATCATGGGACAGAAAGATAGGCCAAATAAGAAATTAAAAGCAGTTCACGTAGAAGCAGAAGCTACCAGCATTGCCAGTACAAGAAATTTACTTATTCCGACTCTTACAACTTGTATTTCTCTTAGAGACGAAAAGTTGGATGCCTCTTGTATTCACTTTAATAATTTAAATAATTGTACCTTTAAGAAAATATTTATTAACCATAATAAATAAATATTTTTATTGTTTCTAACGTTTTATTTGTTACTTTTAGGCACTAGTGCCTAAACAAGTGTCACTTTTAGATGTGTCTAAAAGAATGTCATTTCGAATATCAAAAACTGTCAATTTCGAAACGCTTTCACAAAAAAGTAAATATTACTTTCTTCAAAACACTATAAAGGGAAAAGTAGCATAAAAGATAGATCTGGAGAATATCGTGGATAGTAAATTATTGGGAATGTGTTGTGTATTTTTACCTTGTCTGACTTCTTCAGATATGTTGGGAATTAAGTCCGAATAGCTATTCAGACTATTGCTACCATCAGAAACAGTTAAGACATAAGAAAATTTAAGTAGGACAAATATTGGCCCAACCATTTAGACATTATAGAGATGGAAAAAAACGGAAATAATTGAAAACACGAAGCAAATTTGTATCGACTCAACTATTCGTGTAGGAACAAACGGAAACATTATAAACTACTCTTTTTTTCCACGAGTTGAAAAGCCTAAACGACAATTGCCATTTTATTTCGAGCGGCGGCGGCCATCAAAAACCTATCCCCCGGAAAAATCCGGTCCCGTCACAAACTGGACATCGCGACACGGAAAAACGATAAAAAAGTTTAAAAAAGGGCCGGAGTAGCGCGCGGGGCAGGGCAGTACCGCTCGCAGCGCGGCGGGGCGACGAAAACGGTCCTCTGAATATTTAAAGGGCCAAACACTAGACCTATGTCGAGTTGCATTATTAAATCCATCGCTCTGTCGGCTGTTCAATAATGCAGCGGCTTTTAGGGCGTCGCAGGCAACGACAGATATACGAGGAGGGATGTAGTACGAGGTAGGTGAATTACAAAAGGTGTAGGTGATCGTACAAAATTGGAAAAAAATTTTCCAATTTTGTACGATCCAAAGTAAAAATATAATTTATAATTGTATTATAAAGTAGTAACTTTTAGCATTACTGAAAATTACACGTTTCTACTGACGCTTTCTTGGCAATTAGGCAAAGAATATAAAGTCCTTCTATTCTGAAGGCAATGAAAAACCAAACGATGTAGCTAGAAAAAGAGCGAACACTCCACTAACTGGACCAGAGTCGTTCTGCTTCCCAAGTGGAAACCAACTTAAAGCGGAACTCAAGAACCTGGAAGACTCCATGCGTAACCTGGAATGGGAATCTTCCAACGGTCTAAAACACGCGAAGTAATTTATTTTATAAATTACGACCGAGAAATGTCAAAGATTTTCCTTGATTTAAGTAAGAACAAGAGTTATCACGGGTTTTTTTAACTGGCCACTGTCTCTTCAACGAACAACTCAGTAGATTGAAGCTAAGGAACAACCGTAAATGCAGATTTTATGGGGAAAATGGAGAAAAACCAGAATACCTCACTGAGTGCGCCTAGACGACAAAAATTCGGTCAAGAAGTTTGGTACGACTGATATCGGAGATGGAGAACTAACCTCTGTAAACCGTCTCTTTTATCAAAGCCCTGAGCCTGTATAATGAGTTGTAACTTGTTATAACTCAAGAAAGGGGGTTCGTCTTTCTGCTATTCTGACCAGTGTTTGAACATTCATTCTTGTCAGTTCTTTTGTTTCTCATCCACGACATCTGTCTTCTTTCTGGACCCCGCTTCCCTTCAATTTTACCTTTGATGATAATGTGGCATCATCATCATCATCATCATTTTCAACTTATTCAGTCATTGCTAATTATGGTGTAGCCTCCCTCACATATTTAGATACTCTTTTTGTAGATGGGCCCATTGTTGTCTATTGTTGGCTATGCGGGCCCAAGTTATTCCTGCTAATTTCTTAATATAATGGTCCCATCTCAGGTTTAGTTTTATTCTAGATCTTAATTCCCCGTGTGTGTAATGTTGTAATTTTTGTGGTCCATCTGTTGCCCTGCCCATTGCCACTTGGGGGATTTGATTCTGTGGATGACATCTATTACCTGGATGTTTTGTCGCATCCCCCTATTCTTTTACGATCTTTTTTTATGTCCTTCTTCTTTTTTTATGATCTTCTTGTTATTCCCAGTATATTTCGTTCCATTGGGCGTTATGCGACCTGCAGTTTCCTTATAATGTCCGTTTTAAGTGTCCAGGTTTCTCATGTTCTTTTCTTTAGATAACTTGCCATTTTAGATTTGAATATATGATTGAGTTTCTTCCATAAGTACCGGGTGGTCAACTAAGAATGGACGCCGGCTGTATCTCAGAAACTACTTATCGTATAACTTTAGGAAAAAAATTCTAATAAGTAAATCACACAATAGATCTGTAAGGTCGCGGTGACTAACCCCTAAAACTCTACATTCTACACTTTCTACTAAGAACTTATTTTTACTACATACAAAAAAGATTACTACAACATGTATATTTCAGATATGCCAGAAACAAAATCAAGAAAGTTCAGCTATGCGACTGGGTACTTGCAACGAGGTCTAGCACAATTAAACATATAGAAAAAAACTTTAATGACGGACCTAGAATGTAGAATGTAGAATGAGTAAGAGGGGGGGGGGCGATTTAATCACTGCGAACTTAAAGATCTATTGTGCCCCCCTTCCTTGAGTCATCGCACAGTCTATAACCCATCATGCCCCTGTTGTATAGGGGACAGGGTATTTCCCATCCTCCTCTGACAACAGTTTTTCCTCCGAGGGTACACACCCTTTCACGGTTGAAGTTTGGCCCTTCGTGCCACCCTTCACAGTCGAGGAGCTTGCTCCGGCTGAGGAACCCGTGAGGTGAAGGCTGGAGGATTTGTCTCCATTTTCTCCACCTCTTTAACTTGGTCTTTCCTTAGACCTGACACCGGTGTTATCCCGTATCTATAATAGAGGATATGTCCCTCTTTCTCTATTGCCTCCTTGGATTTGAGGTCAATTCCTATTCTGAGGACCTCCTACGACGGACCTAAAGGCAGTACGAAAGTAATTTCGCAAATGAAGACTTCTACTTAACGCCACCAAAACAGAAGTTAGCTGCTTCCTCTTAAATAATAAACTCGCCAGAAAAGAACTCAATGTTGGGTTTGAGACCACCCTCCTTACCCACAATAAAACAACTAAATATCTAGGCGTCACCATTCATAAAATTTTATCTTTCAGAGAGAAACAGCATCAGCCAAAAACTATGTGGAACAACCTGGGGAGCATCGGCCTCCATACTGCCTGCCTCTGCTCTAGGCCTTGTCTTTTCAACTGCTGAATATTACCCTTAAACGACTCAGGACTGGTAAACGCTATGGTTACCAGTCCTGAGCCACATTCCTCCTCCTCTAATGCGATGAATAAATGTTCTTAAAAACTAGTCATGGATAACATGAATCCAGTAAGTACTGAAGTCGCAAATCTTAATAGACACTTCAGATGACTACCTACAAAAAAAAACGATAAATATGGGCGCAGAGGACGAGAGATGGCCGTAGAGGACGAGAGATGGTCATATGTAGACATTATCAATGCATGGACTTAGGAATGGACCACACAATAAGACAGTAGCATGCCATGCAGTACCCAAAAACCACCTGTTTTCGAGTTATCACACAAAATTTTGTTCATGCTTAACAGGATAGAACCCAACATGGCAACACATGCAACAGGTGCGTGTATTTTTTGTACAAATGGGATAAGCAGTCATACCCACTTTATAATTGCGGAAGGTGGACTAGAAAGCTAATCCACATGGTGGAGGACTGGAGTAGGAAACACTGAGACGTGTACTATTATGTTACACAGTTTCTTTCCGGTCATGGAGTATTCATGGACTTCTTGCACATAATAAAGAAAAGACCAAATGGCAACTGCATGTACTGCGTTGAAATCGATGATGCCGAGCTTACGTTGTTCTGCTGTCCAAGGTGGAAAAACGCAAGATCTGCCTTATTGACGGATGTAGGTGTATTAACTTCTGACATATTGATCATGACGATGACCAAAGCCAGGAAAATCTGGAGAAAAGTATGGGTATTTATGAAACAAATAATAATAGAGGAAGGAAAAGAAGAAAAGGCAATAAATGTGGAAGTATCTTAAAAGAAGAGCGAAACTAAAGAAATAAAATAAAATTACATAGATACGATGTAAACCCGAGAAATACATACGAGTCTGAAGTAATACCATACGGCGGTTCCGGGGAAGGGGAGAGAAGAGGAGGAGCTGACTCGGAGGTGGACTTTTTTAGTGGGTAACAATTCGACTTCCACACTGTTTGGGGTTCGTCTCTTCTTCTGATCGTCTATCTCGAGATGGTGATGGGAACGAGCTTCACTCGCCTATAAAAGGTTTTACCACGTCCTCACCAAAGAAATTATCATCTTCAAACTACTTGAAAGATGTTAAATACTTCTCTTATGTCGTCTTCTTTGTGCGCTAAATTGTGAAGCGCTGTTTGTCATAGAATATTAGAATCCACTATTTACTATTAGAAAAAGAAATAACTGCTCCCAAACAAGATAATTACTTCTCAAACTAATCCTATAAAATCTAACAAAGGAAGATTCGCAAAAAGATATAAAAACACACACGAAACAATCTCATTTTCTTACACTTTCCATCAGCCACCAAACACGAAACGAATCGAGCAAAATAGCACTTCGATGGTTTTCTCGTCGTCTCTGATGGCAAACAGAACCGGCGTCGGCCGAATAAAAGCCAGCGAAATCGAATTAAGCGCCCTCTCGTGGCGGCAAATGGGCACGAACGGCATCGTTCCGCGACGATAAACAAGAAACGATCGACTTGGCGGATGTCGGATCGGGTTAAAAGTTGTTTTTCGGCATTGCTGAGGAATGGTGCGAATCTCCGATAATACTGAATAAGAAAAGTTTGGTTTGTCGTAGATTTCTGACAAGAGTAATGAAATAAACGAAAGTAAAATTATTTTTTCTCAGTCACGAATCTTCTTTCACTAGCATTCACGTGATCTTTTAAAGTTTCTTGCAAGTGAAGATAAGGGTATAAATTAATAACAACTTATTAACAACTTAATAAGACGATTAGCAACTTAATAAGACAAAGATCAAGACTCCCTTATGCGGGGTCTAGTTTTAGTCTTAGTCTTGCTGCAAAACTATTGCAAGTCTGCATCTTTTCAATAGATATAGGAGAATGAGAGGCACTTTCTATATATAGTGTAGCGTTTTTTAAACCACTACCACTGCGAACGGCAGCTTAACTACTAGTGGGTAAATGAATTTCTAGATATATTACGATTTTTTTTTGAAACTTTAGTTTCGGAAATATTCATTTAATCGGACATTTTTAAAAAAATTAATTTTATTTTTCAGAAACTATTTGAGACAGAGTTTACCAAAAATGCTTTTTATAACTACTAGTGGGTAAATGAATTTGTAGATATATTACGACTTTTCTTGGAACTTTAGTTTCGGAGATATAAATTTAATCGGACATTTTTAAAAAAATTAATTTTATTTTTCAGAAACTATTTGAGACAGAGTTTACCAAAAATGCTTTTTATATCTACTAGTTGGTAAATGGATTTTTAGATATATTACGAATTTTTTTGGAACTTTAGTTTCGGAGATATAAATTTAATCGGACGTTTTTAAAAAAATTAATTTTATTTTTCAGAAACTATTAGGGACAGAGTTTACCAAAAATGCTTTTTATCACTACTAGTGGGTAAATAAATTTCTAGATATATTACGAATTTTTTTGGAACTTTAGTTTCGGAAATCATTTAATCGAACATTTTTAAAAAAATTAATTTTATTTTTCAGAAACTATTTGAGACAGAGTTTACCAAAAATGCTTTTTATAAGTACTAGTGGGTAAATGAATTTCTAGATATATTACGAATTTTTTTGGAATTTTAGTTTCGGAGATATAAATTTAATCGGTCCTTTTTAAGAAAATTAATTTTATTTTTCAGAAACTATTTGAGACAGAGTTTACCAAAATGCAAAAATCAGATCTAGTAAAAACTATTAAAACCAGGCAACAGAATCCGAAAACAGAGATGTCAAACGTCAATCCTCCATAAACTTGAGTCACAAGCGCTAAATCGCTCAAATAACTCAAAAACTCATCATGTCAAATGATGACAACACGTTAATGATCTTGGACGTCTCAAAAAAAAATCATTAACAACCAAAATGTTCACAGTAGCATCCTGCTTACTGTAAACCATAAATACGACAAATGCTCACCGCATATGTCGTCTGCAACACTGCAAAAAATTTAATGTCCTCCTGACATTAAATCACTAAACGGTAAATGTCTGTATGAAAAGTTATTCGGCAACTATCATAACAGAACAAGTACCAAACATTCCTTTGACACGTACATAGACAGCTGCCAAAAGAAAACAAAACGATACCTCACGTATCAAATATGACAAGTCCCCCTCGTCATACACTCAAAAAACTCAAGGATACACTTCCTGTATCAACATAGCAGTCCTAATATAACTGTCATGACAAAAAAAACTCAAAATGTACTACCTAAAGTATCAAACAGGACAGTCTAACAACTGTCGATAGAACTGACAACACTGAAGGTTCAGATGGTGAAACATAGTGAATGCGATACTAAATAAAAATATTGGCATAAAAAACATTGGCATAGAAACCTGAAGGTAAACTAAACAATAAACGAGATGAGATTAACTCTAACGTACATAAAAATAACCCTAAATGTAAGTTTAGCAGCTCGCCCTAACAGTTATCGATAATCACAAAAACTTGTAAAATTAATCAACACAAACAAAATCAAAATGATCAAGTTGTGACCACACAGTATAGTAAAATTATCGAATAGTAATCTCAAATAAGTATAACGTTCAAAATTTATATCAAATTTCAAACACCTAGAGATATAAACAAAATCAAAGTCGAAAATTTAATGCTTGTCCACCCTGTATAGGGAAAATACAAACCAAAATGTCTGTATATATACAGTTTCAAACTTTATCGAATGTCAAACACCTTGAAATTTAAAAAATTTCAAAGTCACAAAAAAGTATTGACCACCCTGTATAAGGAAGTCCCAACAATATATAAACTTTCAAGTTTATCTACCAAGAAAAAATTTTAAACTATTAAAAAAATTTTTAACCCCAAAGAAAATTCAGGTCCAAGCATTAAATCTTGACCGCCCTGTATACCAGGTTCAAAAATATATCAAAATATCAAAAATATCAAAACACACACAGCTGACACATCTCCGTTATATGAAATTGTCCAAATTCCATAGACCCAAATAATAATAAATAGAAATATCAAAAATAAGAAAGAGAATAAAAATTTTAGTCTTAAATCCTACCAAGAAAACAACTGTTTCCTCCTCTGTATCATGCCAAATAAAATTAAACTACAAAAATTAATTTAAGAAAATTAATCAGGAAAATTGTCAGACTCCAGTGAAATACATTACGAGTAAAAAATACAAAACAGACTGAATAATATAGAGTGTCGAATTAAGGGCTGTTTTTATTTTCTCGAGGCCCCACGCTTATGGGTGCCAAATAAAGTGTAGCGTTTTTTAAACCACTACCACTGCGAACGGCAGCTTTTCATCGGAGAGCAGTCGTGGATAAGGTATTTCACTAGAGAGAAAATTAATCAGTAATAATTAACAAAAGATATATAGATATTGGGCGCCAGGCATGTACAGAGAAAGAAAACACAGTTGTGTAATACTTAAAACTAATGACTATATTTATTCATGACGTTCTTTGCTGATACATGACATTGTAGAGTTCTAGTAAATATATAGTGGTTATATGTCAAAGAAAGTGGTGGTAGGAGTCGTACTAAATATCAATGAAAACAACTACGATAAAATACAGGACATGTAAAGTTTAAGAGAAAATATGAAATGTAGCATTACTTTAATTAATTTGATATATTCCATATGATGCTAAATCGAAGATGTTACACCTGTAGATTCTAGAATTTATGTTTGATTATCCATCTATTAAAATAGTGCAATAATATCTGTAAAAGTAATACCATTACAAGATGTAATGCAATGAAACCTAAGATCTAAATTATATTTTAAAGATTATATCGACATGAATGTTCTTAACAATCTAACCACTGAACATAGTCTGTACGATATTACTTAAGATGTACGTTATTGTTTAAGACTGAAAATGTTTTAGATGTTAAATGTAAAACTAGAACTTAAATATACACTTAGCTGTTCTTTTATGTAACCTTGCTTCAAACAGTAGCAGCGTGAGGTGGTCTAGCATCTCTGTACTGTCTGTCGGCGATCCTGTTGGTCAAAACAACAAAAGGGGCCAGATTGAGGACACCATGAATCCTTACAGCCGTAGCTACTGACTAGGCTTAGAAATGGGAGTGAAGCAGCATGGGACTCAAGCTACATGGACGCTGTGGCACTTAGATGTAAGAAAAAATCGTTCTTACTGGGGACACTCGTCCACAGGACATCTGTACATAAGATAATGTCTGTACATAAGGCACTACCCGTACCTTCGACCCTCGAATTACTTCCGAGGGCTCACTAAATAATAAAGAACCTGTCCTTCCTTCCATGTGACATTCTGGAGGACAAAAGAAAAGGGACGCCAACGTGCCAGCAAAACACAATTACAAGTTAGGTTGGGGCATCCGCAACTCTACCCTGTAGCTTCGAAATAGCAGCTGATTCAGATTACACAGCAAGATTTAAATAATCACCATTTCTCAAAAGCTGGGACTAATGGCGTCTGACAGGCCAAACAGTCTAACCAAAAGTGAAGTTAAATCACAGAGAGTTGACAGAAGCGATGTTGACAGCGCGCGCCTCCACAGAGCGATAACAGGGTTGTGTCAAACGAAAACAGGGTTGTGGACTAGAGAACGTAAAAATTCGTCAAATAAATCATCAGGCCCGAACGATACGGAATCGGGTGACGATATGCCAGACATCATATATTATATATAAAAAAACATGTAACGAACTAAAAACGTTACAATAGAAAATGTGCTGGGGAATGACAATCGATAATAATTTTGATGAGGTCAATCTCTAGACATTATTTACTAAAAACTCTGACATAAAAGTTGTCAAAAATTAACACTTATTATAGAATGATAGAAAAATATAAAGATAGAACGTTTGCAAACACACAATCTACTTATTTCCAAAAAAATATTTCTGCCCGAATTTTAAACTATACCATTTAAAAACCATTTTGACTCTATATAAAAATAACTTTTCTTAAGGCAACCTTCTTAAGGCCTACTGGCAGTAAGCGCCATTAAAAAAGAGTACGGCTTATTAATTAAGAGTACGACTAGGACTTGACCTCGCCAAAATTATCATCCTCTGTCATTTTCCTGCCGTCTTTGACGTCGTTTATTTCGATTGTATGGTATTTTATAGTTATTAATGATACAAGTTCGATACGAACATCATAATGAAACGCATGTAACGTCAAGGCTTAGTTACACAAGTTTCATTAAAAAGTTCGTATCGAAAGTGTATCATTCAAAATTTAATCTACGACGCGACACGAGGGACGATCCAAAGAGATTAGATTTAATTTAAAATATCAGAGATATCCTCATAAAAATTAAAATTCAAAATTATCAGGTGCCCATATTAGTCGACACCGTGGTAACCGTGCTTGTTGATTGTTTCCATTTTGACTTTGACAACTCAATTATTGATGTTCAATTTTTTGTTAAACGTTCAGTTTTAGCAAAAAGCAGAAAATAATATTAATATGGGTGATTCTGATTCTGAAAGTATCCCTTCGGATATTGAAGGCATTGCGCAAAACGTTGTCGATTCCCTAGTTCCCGAAAAATCAAGACAAACGTACGAGCAAGCCTATGTAAAACTGGAAGATTGGTGTAAAGGGAAAGGAATCAAGAATAGTAGCAAAGAAAAGGTTCTCCTGGCATATTTTGAACATCTTTCAAAACATAGGAAGGCTTCATCACTTTGGGTATGTTATTCCATGCTACGTTCAGTTATATCAGTGAAGAAAAATACAGATATTAGTAGGTACGTCCATTTAGTTGCATTTCTAAAAAGGAAATCGGAAGGATTTCGGTCAAAAAAATCGAGAATTTTAAGAAAAGAAGACATAACTCGTTTTTTGTTGGAAGCTGATGATAAAACTTATTTCCTGACCAAAGTTTCATTAATAGTGGGATTTGCGGGAGCCTGCCGGCGGGCGTGCGGCCTTTCGAATTGACAAATCTGCAGCTGCAAAAAGATGAAGGACAAGGCATTCATGTCATTATTGCATTTATGAAAACAAAGATATCACGAGATTTTTTTATAACGAAAGGGAATGTTGAAGGAATAAATATGGTGGAAATGGTTCGAAGATATATAGCTATACGGCCAAGCAACACAGAGCATACTCGATTTTTTGTAGGGTACAGAAATGAAAAATGTATTAAGCAACCCGCTGGCATTAATACTTTAGGGAAAATGCCGTATAAAATAACATTGTTCCTAAGTCTTCCAAATCCACAACAATACACTGGACGTTGTTTCCGTAGATCGTCTGCGTCGTTGCTTGCAGATTCAGGAGTGGATTTATTAACTGTTAAAAGACATGGTGGTTGGCGCTCTAACACAGTGGCAGAGAGCTATATAGAAAATTCCAAAGAAAATAAGAAAAAAGTGTCATGTAATATTTTGGGTAACATTTCTGGCAGTGATGGGTCTTCAACAAGTTCAAGCACTCAGGAAATAAATTTACTTTCTAAAAATTCAACTCACCTGTCATCTGGAATTAATTTAACCAATTGTACTGATATTATAATAATTAATGTTTCCAATAAATAAACGTATTTAGGTACCTTTTTTTGCTTGTTTCGTATTTTAAAATTTGCGTGTTATTATGAATTCATAATAGCACTAGTGCTATTATGAAAGCCATAATGACATCCAAATGACAATGTTAGATGTGTCATAATGACACTGTCGTAGAGTTCATAAAACGTGACCACCCAAAAAAAAAGAAAAGCAGAAAAGTACTTTGCCAGAATGGTTCTGGCAGCCTAGGCAACGCAACTCTCTCCTGAAAAGGAGAGTTTGAGAAGAAAGAAGAAGAAGAAGTATTTTAATGCAACTGAAGATTTAAAGAAAATAATTCACGACTACCATAAATCACATATTCGCTGACAATAGTTTCGGAAAAACCTCCTTTTATTCTTTTTTATTTAATAAATTATATTTCCCCTATAGTTAGCATGGAGTACTTATGGAAGAAACTCAATTATATTCAAATCTAGAATGCCATTTTAACTAAAGAAAAAAACAATGTGTACTACCGGTCATGAACTATGCATGCGAAACTTGGACAATTAAAACGGACATTATAAGAAAACTGCAGGTCGCACAATGCTCAATGAAATGGAATATGCTGGGAATAACCTAGAAAGACCGTAAAAGAATAAAGTAGATGTGGATACGACAAAAGACCCAGGTAATAGATGTCATCCACAGTATCAAATCCCTCAAGTGGCAATAGGCAGTACACCTGACAAAAAGGACCCACGAGGAATTAAGAAACCTAGAAAAGCAAACCTGAGATGGGACTATGATGTTAGGAAATTAGCAGGGATAACTTGGGCGCGCATAGCTAACAATAGACAATGGGCCCAACTACAAATAGAGTATCTTAATATGTGAGGACGACGCATAAAGCATCATAATTGGAAATGGTTGAATCAGCTGTTGATGGGGAGGTGAGTTAAGTAAATAAAAACATATTGTTATTTTCTTTAATTATTATCTAGGAAAAATAAGATTTAAGTGAAAAGCATACAAAATGCAAGACCGCAATGCCGTAAGTCTTGAATACTGAGTCTTTGTCTCAACTACTAAGTCTTGCACTCCTCAGTTTTAGTTGTGGTCTTGGTCTTTTTGTGCAGAACCAAGACCAAGCCCGCAAGACCAACACATCTCGCTCATCACTAATTTTGATTAGATATTCACTCTTTTAAATTATACATAGTGAAGTGTATAATTTGAAATTACAGATTTCCCTGTTGGTATCTAATGTTATCACCGAAATAATCTCTATATGCTTAGGGTTTCCATAAAGGCTTTTGGAAATTCCGGACAAGTTAAACTCAGAAATACGGACAAATGAACTCTGAAATCCGAAACATTCACTTTCCAGGAGTGCACCAAAACAGAAAAATTTGAGAGCCAAAGAATAGAAATGGGTATTTTCGAGCATGCGTCTGTTAAGTAGAGCTGTAGCATCGTAGAAACTAAAATATTCAACAAAGTAACTAAGAAATTAATTCAACTGTAACTGTAAAATATTTTACTAAGTTAAATTGTTTTTGCGGGCAGGTTTCCCGGACGCTTTTTTAAATCAGGATACTATAAAAATCCGGACATGTCCGGGTAAATCCGGACGAATAGAAACCCTAACTATAATAAAGTTTGGAAACCATCAATTTTGTATGCAACTCAAAATAAAAACTCTATGAAGAAACACCTGAAAATGAACTAAATTTTACTAATTCTTGTTCTTCGGATCATGGTGACACCATCGCAATCCCGAATTCTAATTACGCACGTAAAAATAAAACTGCCTGTTTTACAAGTCAAAGCATTTAAGAAAGCTTTTAAGCTTACACAACTATCCGAATTAAATACGTCACGGGTGTCGCGCTCGGCCACTCAAGAATGACGCTAGTGACAGGCGGGGAATAGTGTCGCAACAAACGATGGCCAGCAACGTGTCGTACGCGAATTCTCAATTAAATTCTCGGTTTTGTCCGGTGCCGTTTCCGCATTTCTCTTTTGTGCGTCGCAAATGAGGCGTAGTTTACACGACGACCGATTAACTTTGTTCGTAGTGAAAATGTTGCTTTTTATTAGTTTGATTTAATGGTCGGTTGGTGTTTGTAACATCCTTGATATATGTGGTTAAAGAATAAGGTTAATCTAACTAAAATAATCATGAAAACCTTTCGTATGAAGAACTAGTAGAATGTATTGGTGATTCTTATTATTTGCATACAGGATGTTGCAAAAAAGTGCCATCTCTGGTGGGGAGATTCCTCACGTAAAAATAAGATTCATTTTTCATATAGCAACATAGGTCCGATTCTGCATTGTTTCGTACCTATAGAGTGTTAAAGTCTAAATAATCTACAAGTACTTTTAGTGATTCGAATGAAATTTTGAGGGTAAAAGTTATTATAAGTGCTACATATTTTAATGCTAAAAAAGTGTCGACAAATTTACCAGGAACGTGCATATGGGTTATCACTGGAATATTTTTCAATTCGTGTGTATTCAGCTAATAAGAGTCTAACTGCCTTTTATGGTCACTTACAAGCTGTATTTGTAGGTATGTAGTTTACAGTTGAGGGTTGGAACCTTTGGTGTTACACAGCAAAATAAAAAAGTTTATAATCATCTGCTGATGATGCTAACATGGTTAGCGAAACGCGCGTCCAGTGTAAAAGTAAAAGTGTTTTGGTGTATTGTGGTGATTTAGTGTTTTTATTTTGCTGAGGTATGTAGTATTAACAAAAAATAATCATTAAAATGAATCACAGCCAACAGAGTAAATTTGTATATATCTTTTAAAGGAATGAAAAATAGATCACCAAACAGTAACCTTTTTTATTCTCTTCCTCAAAGGCTTATGAAAAATTCACGTCCCAAATCCACCGAGATCGGAACAAATCGAATCGAAGCCAGAAAAGGGTTCGATCGTTGTTTTATTCAAACGCCGACCGACGAAAAACAAAAACACGCACACACACAAGTGAATAGCGAATAGCTTTCCCTATACGCTTCGTCAATAAAACATCGACCCTCTCAAATGATAGGTTCCGTTGAAGGTGGCGAATTATTAAAAGGACTTTAAGCCGCGGTTGACAGAGGAAGAGCCCCGTTTATAGTAGCGGCACCCAGAGAGAGATATAGGGATATCCCTTGTCAAATAGAGGCTCTATATGTGCTCTGGATTCGGGGTGTAGGGCAAAGCGTTAGGGAGGTGTTGAGTACCTTGTGGAATTCTATATTCGTTCTTAAAAATTATATAGAGCTTTATTTGAGAAATTTTTATTTTGGAATATCAAATTTTATTCCGGAACGTTTCTTATAGATCTTTTGTACAGAATTTATTTTAGAGTAACATGTTTTATTTTCAAGTTCTTCAATGAATGTTTTTTGACACAAAATGGAAAGAGTATGCCACAAATAGGAAACATTTTCAAAACAGTTCATCGCAATTTGGAAAATCAATTCAAAGCAAATTCATCGTTTAGTTTAATAATATACTTTCATATATAAAAAAAATAGATAAAATAGTACTTTAACCGCAAGGGTAGATTAAATCATACTTTAACAACGAGGAAAGGTTAAAAACTTTATTTCTTCTCGCACGTTTTTTAATTGCTTCCATTCTTGAAAATTTTTGTATTCCTTTTCATAAGTTATTCGGGATTTAAATAGAAGTAGTTTGAATATGGCGTTTGTCGCCTCAGCCTGAATATCTGTTGGTAATTTACTTATTTCATTTTGAGCCATTTCTGGCTCCAATTCAATCAGCAATCGACACGAAAGAGAATTAAAAAATATTGACTCAAAACTGACAACTAAAAAGACAGCTTTATTTATTTGTCAAATTACATAGAAACCAACGCCAACCCAGCACAATATTAATTTTACTCGTAATAAATTCCTTGAAATAATAATTTCTGAATATTTTTTAAAACGTAACTCGCTATGGAAAAAAATATTGTTTTATACAGGACGATAAAATTGCATTATCGTCTCTCTTTTTAATTAATCTTTTCGGTCGATCGACTAAAATATCATTTTATCGTCTTGTATAAAAAATAATCTTGAATAAAAATACGAGACTCATTGTCAGGAAGCATAAAAATTACAAAAGGCCTCAAGCAGGGATGTTGCCTATCTCCTATACTATTCAAAATATACCTGCAACAGGCACTAAAAAAATGGATGTTTAAGTGTAGAGGAATGGGAATCCCCCTAATAAATGAGGACACCCTGTACACCCTATTTTTTGCGAACGACCAGATAGTCCTAGCCCAAGATCACGACGACCTTGAATATATGGCAAAGAAGCTGATAGAGGAGTATAAGAAATGGGGATTGGAGGTAAATATCACCAAAACTGAATGTATGACTGTAGGGGGGCCACAAGAGAACATAGTCTTAGAGGATGGAAGCGTGATAAAAAACTGTAACAAATATAAATATCTTGGATTAAAAATAACTAACGATGGAAAACTCGATGAGGGTATAAAAGATCGAATAATGCAAGGCAGGAGGGCAATAGCTATGTTGAATGGTGTACTGTGGGATCAAGGAACCTCTAAAGCTAATAAGAAGAACATATATAATACGGTAGTGAAAAGCATAATAACTTACGGAAGCGAAGAATTGCAGTTGAAAAGCAGAACAGAGAACATGTTATTAGCGACCGAAATGGATTACTGGAGGAGATCTGCTGGAAAATCGAAAAGAGAACAAATAACCAACGACAGAGTAAGAGAGATTATGGGAGTAGAACACACAATTGTGGACGACATAAGAACAAAACAACTCATATGGTTTGGTCAAGTGCAACGAATGCCCGATCACAGAATACCAAAACAAATTTTACTGTGGACACCTCGAGGCAGAAATAAAAGAGGAAGGCCGCGACGAAGCTGGAGGGAGGGTGTGGATCAAGAACTAGAAAATAGAGAAATACCTGATAATCTCTGGCTAAATAGAGAAGAGTGGAGGTTAGGTGTCGGAAAACGTTGTAGAACGTTCTGAACCGACTTATACAGGGTGAGTTTCATACGATGTTCTCTATGGGTATCTCGGAAACTACTGAAGATAGAGAGTCGGTTAAATGGGGAAAAAATTGCAGTTTTGTGGGGTCATAAATATTCGCCTTTCAGATTTTTGAAAAAGTTCATGGCTTACTAGATATTTCGAAAAAAACAAATTTCGGCTATTTTAAAAATTGTCTCTAATTCCATTATAAGCTATTTTAGACAAAAAGTTTTCAGACAAAAGTTGTAGATAATCACATCCTTAATGAGACCGTGTCCTCCGTTTTTTTCTAAAGCCTGTAATTTTTGATATATGACACAAACATATGTTTTTTTAAATGGAAACCATAGTTGGCCATGATTTCATAAAAAGCGCCATTTTTAAAGCTTTTTAGTGATATAAGCTATAATGTCTTTTCTTCGAAAAATTACTGAGTTATAGCCAATTCTTATAATTTTTAAACAATTTCACTTAGTTAGCCATGGAAACAAGTTCAATCGCCGTTGCTCTCAGAAATGTTAAGCTGTCACATCTAAACTTTGTAAATTATAATAAACAAAAATTGTAAATATGAATTTTTCAAATGAAGAAAAGCGTGTAGATACGCGCGCATCAATAGAGTGGTTCCAACATGACTTTCAGTCTGATACACCACCCCCACCCTTCATAATGAAAGAAATTTTAAAAATCCATTTATATCATAATTATACAAACGCAGAGATAGAAAGAGGTGTACTAATTGCATGGGCCTCCTCGATCACCTGACCTATCTATTTTAGAATTTTTTATGCGGTATAGTTACTTTAGTTACACTTTTTGGTTGGATTGGTTTAGTTATTTGGCGAGTTGGTTAGCGTGGTTATTTGGAGGCTGTTAATTCATTGGTTAGTTGGTTTTTCGGGTTTGGGAAATATTCCTTGCTCAAAACTAGATTTGCGTATTTTTTTCGGGCATTGCCCGAATTCAACTATTGAGCGTAACATATAGACAGAATATGCCCATCAAGGATAATAACCCAAATTTGCTTTAATGGTAGGCAATTATTCAATACAAATTAACTTTTTAAGTGACTGAAATATTAAATAGTTTACAATATGGCATATCAATTTTAAAAAAATATTGCTTTCAGGAACGATTAGGGCCCTGTGTATTTGAAACTCATGTTGAACGTAATAAAAGTTGGGTAAACTATTATTTTATGTTAAGTCAGGTATTAGATACCTACTGTACTGTATTTTAATAGATTAGAATTGTTGGTTAATTCATATTTGTTTTATTTTCTATGTAGGTAGATATTTACAAATTGAAATTTTAGGACAATTTTTTTTAATGCAAATTAATGTTTGCACTTTGATTATGCAAAAGAAAATATACGATATATAATATATTCCTATATTTTTCATTTTATTGATTTTATGGAAAGCACTGTTCATTAAAATGTTGTATCCTATGTTATAGGGCTTGTTTCTCTCTACAATTTTCTGTCTCACAATGTACCGTTTGTGTCCAGGAAGAGTTCATAGTTTGATAGTTGTCGATTTTTGAAAGAAATCAGTACATGCATATTATTTCGTATATTTTTCATTTTATTGATTTTATGGAAAGCACTGTTCATTAAAATGTTGTATCCTATGTTATACGGCTTGTTTCTCTCTACAATTTTCTGTCTCACAATGTACCGTTTGTGTCCAGGAAGAGTTCATAGTTTCATAGTTGTTGATTTTTGAAAGAAATCAGTACATGCATATTATTTCGTATATTCCTTAGTTTACTGGTTGCCTAAAAAGCATTCATAACAATATATTCTTCAAATTTTTCAATTTAATAGCTGCTAGTAAGAAGTTTCACTTCAAATATGCGAACATAGTACACACACTGTTTTTTTTTTCGGTAAATTTTCTTCCAGTGGCGACAACCCTAAAATTCTTTTCAAGCAGGATTACAAAGTTTGGTGGTCTAAATCCGTCATCCAATCAACACAATTTAATACCGCTTAACATGGCTTAACCGTCGACAATTAAAAAGAGAAAGGACGAAAGAGACGATGTGCTCATGTCCAGCAGCTCACTCTCCACGCAGAACTTTTAATTACCGAGTCCGGTAATGGACGTACCGTGTCCGACAAGGGAACGGCGCCACGGCCAGTGGAAGGCTTTTAGAAACGAGGGTACTGCCGCGACCGTATCCCCGTGTGTGGCTAAATTGGATTTTATGTTATTGTTGTTTGATTATAAAGTATTTAAACTTTAATGCTCGTATAGTATCTTCAATTATACTTATGTCCCTTCTTCTGTTGTTCGTTTTTTACGGTATAATTGGAAATTTGTTTCGTGCAAATACGCGACTTATATACAGGGTGAATTTTAAATAAATGCAAATATTTTTATAAGGGCTGGTAGAGCTCGATAAAAGGAGCATATTTTCCCTTTACCGTTTTTAGGGTTCCGTACCCAAAGGGTAGAAACGTGAACCCTATTACTAAGACTTCGCTGTGTGTCTGTCCATCCGTCTGTCCCAAAGCTCTATCTTCTGAACCGTTATAGCTAGACAGTTGAAATTTTTACAGATATTAGCTGGCTATACATACAGGGGTTGATCTGTGGGTTTGGAACAGCGCAGATTAAACCGGCATATTTATCTTTTAATTAATAGGAAGGAGCGCGCCAGTTTTAACCGGTCCAGACTTGAATGTTAGTTTACACCATACCAGTTAAATCCGCCGTTGCACATTTACAAATAGTTTTCTTAAATAAATATTTGAAAAGTTTTAGTGCGACAAGGTCGTCAACATGTCTTCTGAATGTGTTGTATGTTCAAAGACTTTATTTTATTTAAAATATTATGGCGCATGTTTCCGGAATTATATATTTTATATAACAAAGCGCCTGTGCAGAAATTCCGACTGAAAACTTTAGATCTTCCTATGATCTTCCCGTTGCAAGAAAACGAAGGGGGGCCATTAACCGGTCCTCTGGTCCTATTGCTGCTCTCATCAGAGTATCTTGCTTTGTGAGACCCTTTCTTACTAAACTAAACAAAAGCTTATACGTACCAATATCCATTCTCAAATAATTTTTAAAATCGTCTAGATCATTTTCTCTTCATTCTTTTAAAAGAAGATTATGGATCAATTTTTTCTTCAGCAACTAACTTTTCGCCCACTTTGAACATCTCTTTTTTACAGCACTGCTTTCATTATTTGCATATTAATAATCATTCCACAACACAGAGCTACTTTTTGCCTTCCACAAAACATTTTAAAGCATACGTTTTAGGCATACTTGTTATACCACCGATTATCAAATCGTATACAAAACTTTCGCGAATTCGAAATTCCTCAGTTTCGATTCAAACGGTAGATAAATCTACGGCTTTCGCCCACTAACGCCCGGTGGTCCCTGTGACGGATCGATCTCTAAGAATTAACCGCGAATTTTTAATCTGCGTTAGTGGATTACAACATATTGGCAGCATCAAGCAGCACAGATTTCTGCATTAGGCGGTAAGTATTTTCAGGTATTCCAATTACTTTTAATTGTTCTTTCAGGTTGACCGGGATAATTCCAATGGCTGAAACAATCAAGGGGACTACCTGGACCGATTCCATTTGCCATATATTTTTTATTTCTATTCTCAGATCTTGATACTTTCTTATTTTTTCTGTAAACTTGCTTTGTATATTGTTGTTGTTAGGAATAGAAATGACAATTAGTAAAACTGTTTTTTTAATTATATTTATAAGCGTGATGTCCGGTCTGTTACTTCTAACGGTTTTATTTGTTAAGATTGTTTTATCCCAGTATATTTTGAAACTATTATTTTCGACTACGGGTGGTGGATGATATTTGTAGTAGGGCTCTTAGATTTCTCGGTCAATGTTGAATTGTTTGAGGATCTCCAAGTAGATGATCGATGCGACTCTGTTGTGTCTTTCCAGATACTTTGTACTCGCCAGATTACTGCACCCTGATAAAATGTGTTCTATGTTTTCACTTCCAGAATCACATCTACGGCACTTGTCTGATATATTCTCCTTTAGGATGAGTTTCCAGTAGTTACGTGTTGGAATCACTTGGTCTATCATAGCCACTATGAATCCCTCGGTTTCTGGGTAGAGATAACCCGATGTTGACCAGTGCAATGACGCCGCCTTTTCAATGTGATGTTGATCATTTGGGTACCGTCCGTGTAACTCCTTGGCTCCCCAAGTAGCTATTTTATTAGTGATCGATGTAGGAGTTGGAAAAGCATCATATTGTTATAATGGTTTAATATACGACAGATAAAACCGGCAGACTTATCCGTGGCAATTATAATCGACAGGTCAACCTCTATATGTATGGCCAGCTAATGTATCTATGTTGCCGCTATAAGAACAAATACTCTTCCCCTAGGAGATGCAAGACCTTGTCGTTGGTGGGGAAGCTCCTGGTCAGGTGCTGGGGGGAATCCCCCCTAGCACTTGGCTTGGTCTAAGAAGCATCTCACTCATCGTCTTGTCCCTGACTGTAGTATCGTGGCCAGGGAATTGCACAAAGACATATAACGATACCGGGCGGGGCTACGGACAGCCTCAACCTTGGGGCACCGGGGGGCACCCCATTGTATTTTACCCCTTACTTCTACATGCTAGGGCTCTGTAGAAGTGGACCGACTGTCCCTAGTGACTCATAGGGACACTATGAGATCTGATAATAATAGTAATAAAAACATCACCGGTGAAGCTGTGGGGAAACCCCCTAGCGACACTGGGAACAGTAACAATGAAAGTTCCAAGGGGCCAAACCCAAAGAGAACTACAGGAGAGGTGGCTGACACTTGCGTGAGACCATCCTCCGTAAGTGGTATACAAGCTACCACCTCCTCCAAGGGTCGGGAGCCTACCTCCTACATCTAAACCCAACAGGCGACACAAGCTACCGTTTCGTCTACCCGGCCTGGGTCGTAGCTCCTCGACTGTGAGGGACACGGGTCTCCGTAGGAAGTCCTGGGACTGTATGATGAGTTATAACTCAAGAAAGGGGGACACAATAGATCTCTAAGGTCGCAGAGATTAACCCCCCTCCCACTTATACTAATTCTAAATTCTAAGAACAAATACTAAAAACAGAATTAAATAAATGTTTATCAATAAAAAAGTACTTTCACTAAACATTATCTTTTAAGTAAGAATTTTACATAGAATCTTTCAAGTCCTCGGTGGCGTTAGGACTTTACGCTGCTATGACGTTGGAGCCGTACTAAGGCAGGTCCGAATCCTAGTCAAGGCGACTTTTTTTAATCGTTTTTTTTTTAATTTTTACATATTTTTACATATTTATTATTGATTAATACAATTTTTAGTAATGTATTTCTTCATTTTTTTTAATTACTTATAGGCGCATTCAAATTTTCAGCTAAATCGGAAAAAAAGTTTATATAAATATAGTGTCTAATGTTGTATAGATAATGAATGGTACGGAACTCTTCGTGCGCGAGTCCGTCTCGCACTTGACCAATTTTTCAAATATTTAAGTCCGAAATGTCTAAGTTATTTTCCTTTGAAAATTTAAAAAAGAGTGATTCTTTGCTTATATTTTGAGAACCACACTGTATTTTTTTGTGTGTTTTCTTTCTTGTAGATTTAATCCACTACCTATTTCGCCATATTTTCAGAATATTATAATTTTTCACTAAAAATTATAAAATTTTCCAAAAACCTTCGAAAAATCTTAAATTTAAAAAAAATCCATACCCCCAGTTTTTATAATATACTTTTAGATTCTTTGCAAAATTTTTATGAATTTTGATATCAAATACTCTACCGGGTGCGTCTCAAAAGTGGCTCACCCCTATAACTTTTTTATTTTTTTAGATAAAAAAAACGAGATTTGATATGTTAGTATATGACATAAATTAGGATTGATTGGTGTATTCAACTGCTTTTGGTCACTTCCTCTTTCACCGGAAATGACTACAACTTTTGCTTTTTAAATGGCATCCTCGGTATTTTTTTTACTTTATTCGATAGAAAATGACATTCTGAGTAGAATGACATATCATATATCAACTTTTGACATTCTCGCTTAATAAAAAATTGTAATTTAAAATTCAATCTATAGTGCCATGGCTATGTTAAAAACACTAATTCTTCATCAAGGAGCCTTGGAAAAATATATTTGATCGTCTAATGTTTTTAGTGTCTTGTCCTGGCCAGTTAGAAAATGCTCAAATCGTATTTTTAATCATATCTCAATTTTTTCAAATGAAACGAGGGTGGCTCATTAGCATATTTGGAAAAAGATTTTTTTACGAATAATTTGATACCACACTATATGTATATTATATTTCAAGTCAAAATTTCGTTACGAACCGCAAATTATAATTTCAAATAAACCATATGCGAGAATGTCAAAAGTTGACATATGATATGTCATTATATTCAGAGTGACATTTTCTATCGAATAAAGTAAAAAAATACGGGGAGTGCTATTTAAAAATAAAAGTTGTTGTCATTCCCGGTGAAACCGGAAGTGACCGGAAACAATTGAATACGTCAATCAATCCTAATTTATGTCATATTCTAACATACCAAATCCCGTTTTTCTAACAAAAAAAAGTTATAGGGGTGAGCCACTTTTGAGAAGCACCCGGTATTTGGATATCATCTTGTTTTCGATAATATTTCTACGACAATAAAATGTACAATCATTTATTGTGATAACGTACCAATTAATATACTATTTAGAAATAAGTTGAAAAGATAACCATTGGACTAATGGACAGATTGAAGGTTTTAAATTTTCATAGTGCCCCTCTATTCAGAGTTTGATTGAAGACGTTTGAAATTCTTATTAGAGCTAAAAGCCTGTCTCCTAATTTATTTACCGGATTTGTCCCCGAGGTAGATTGATATTTGAAGTTTTAAGCGTCACTGTTTAATACAAAGTCGTAAACTTTCCACTATGAAGAAAATACAAAAAAATATAGAATAAGAAAATTAAATGAAATAACAATTAATGTTAGTGTAACTTTATATAATATTGAATATTTATATAGTTAGACCAATTTGTGTACAAGTAAAGAACCATTGGAAAATGTGGGCCTGTATGTTTAAAACGTCATACATACGTTTTCACAAATGATTGACTGTTAGATACAGTAATTAAAGAACAAAACCAACTTGGAAGGAATGTTATCATGGTATTAAATGAGATACTGTTTTTTTGTGGGACAGAAGCATGAACAAGAGGAACAAATCGTTAATATATAAAACCATCATCAAGAGTATAACAACATACAGCGGTGAAGTGTGGCCAATTAAGGAAACAACAAAACGAATGCTGGTAGCTACAGAGATGGATTTTTGAAGAACAGCAGACAAATCAAGACTCGAACGAATAACTGATGAACGCATAAGAGAAATTATGGAAGTTAAACATACAATAGTGGACGAGAGAAAGAACAGACAACTCAGGGGCACGTCCAAAGAATGGCAGAAATAAGAATCCCAACGGAAATAATAAACTGGAAACTTGCAGAAAAAAGAAAACCGGTTATAGATCGAGAAGAAGTTGGCTGGAAGGCATTAACAATTTTATGGAGGAAAGAGCTCTCGGAGACGATGCATGGAGAGACAGACAGGCATGGAGAGATGACATCGGAAGACGTAGAACGTTTTAAACCGATTAATATATATACATATATAGGTTTTAAACCATTGGCATTGTTTTTATCATTTTATTCGTACCCAAATTTGGTAAAAATGTACTTGTCACAATGGAATAAACTTTAAAAGTAATGTTTATATCTTTGTGGCAAGGAGTTCATTTTTTGGATAACTACTTGGGTTAAGTGGTAGAATAGCTTACAGCTAAACTTCGCCCACAAATTGTAAATATCTTTTATTTATAGTACAATAAAGACGATTTTTTTTCACTGCTCAGAGCAGGTTTAAAGCTGCTTTATCGGTCCATGGGGACAAGACAAGGTGCTATTGTTAATCACCTAGAAACGAACGAACAATGTTGGCAGCATCAAGCAGCACAGATTTCTGCATTAGGCGGTAAGTATTTTCAGGTATTCCAATTACTTTTAATTGTTCTTTCAGATTGACCGGGATAATTCCAATGGCTGAAACAATCAAGGGGACTACCTGGACCGATTCCATTTGCCATATATTTTTTATTTCTATTCTCAAATCTTGATACTTTGTTATTTTTTCTCTAAACTTGCTTTGTATATTGTTGTTGTTAGGAATAGAAATGACAATTATTAAAACTGTTTTTTTAATTTTATTTATAAGCCTGATGTCCGGTCTGTTACTTCTAACGGTTTTATTTGTTAAGATTGTTTTATCCCAGTATATTTTGAAACTATTATTTTCGACTACGGGTGGTGGATGATATTTCTAGTAGGGCTCTTGGATTTCTCGGTCAATGTTGAATTGTTTGAGGATTTCCAAGTAGATGATCGATGCGGCTCTGTTGTGTCTTTCCAGATACTTTGTACTCGCCAGATTACTGCACCCTGATAAAATGTGTTCTATGTTTTCACTTCCAGAATCACATCTACGGCACTTGTCTGATATATTCTCCTTTAGGATGAGTTTCCGGTAGTTGCGTGTTGGAATCACTTGGTCTTGCATGAATGGCATGAGGCACTATGAATCCCTCGGTTTCTGGGTAGAGATAACTCGATGTTGACCAGTGCAATGACGTCGCCTTTTCAATGTGATATTGATCATTTGGGTACCGTCCGTGTAACTCTTTGGCTCCCCAAGTAGCTATTTTATTAGTGATCGATGTAGGAGTTGGAAAAGCATCATATTGTTTACTACTGAGGTTCAAGGGGGTGTATTTGACATCAGCTGAAGACACCGTGACGAAAAGGTTGCTGTTCTTGGTATAAAAGTATTCTTTGAAGACAGACATTAACAACATCCAGTAAACCTCTACCTCAAAGACGATACCTCCAAGTACAATAAAGACGTTTTTTTTCTTGTTATTACACAAGAAAGGAAGACACAAAAGATCTATAAGGGGTCGCGTTGATTATTATTATTATCTCATACAATCTACAATCAGTGGCGAAATACTCAGGTCCTTCTCAAGGTATAAACAATATTTAAAGTTCAAAGTTTACAGACTATATTCTCTGTTTACAGACTGTCAGTTGACATTAGCTTTACTAAATGTAGAGAACTACTGAAAAATGTAATTTTATAATTTGGAAAACCTCTCTTACCTCCATTTTGTTCTTCTGTTTTGAAACCACGTCTTCACCTGAGCATCAGTCATTTTCAGCGTTTTCGCTAGGGCTGCTCTTTCCGCCGACGCCAAATACTTTTGTTTGTGAAACCGTTTCTCTAGTTCGGCGATTTGTAACCTGGTGAACGACGTTCGGGGTTTCTTCCGTTTAGGGGGCGTTCTGTTTTGGTAGGGGTGGCCTATTCGCCTCGTCATGGGGAATGTGGCTGAAAAGAAGAAAACATGAATCAGTTTTACATTATTGTCAAGAGTTAAATCAAGGCAAACTTGGGTTTATATCAATGTGGAAAAAAATAATATTTCAGTAAGGCAATTCGACCCAACCCAAGGGAATTGTTCGTGTAACGTCGATCTGCACATGTTTCTTATAATAAACATTATTAATTAAACAATAATTAAAATTAGGTCGAAGTAACGTGAGAAATTCAAGGCGAAGTTCGTCGCAGGTATCGGCGATAGAAATATATTCCAAATGTTTAATGACGAACCTGCCGATGACTGCGACGAAAAGAAAAATATAAAAGAGTATCCTAAGACAGAGTCGGCAGTTAATGGGTCAGGCAGTTAATGAGTTGATTAGTTAGACAGTTAACGAGTTGATAGGTGATCGCGCAGGGACAAGTCCAGAGAGAGCAACTGGAACCTAAGCGACCCTAGCCAAAAAAACAAATATACCATACGTAAAATACCATACCATAACATGGTATACTGATGCTTCCAAAACCAAAGCAGGAACAGATACAGCTGCATCCTTCAGGCAGAAATTTATGATACCGAAAATTGCGTAAACTATCGGAAACAAGAAATACCATACACTCTCATACAATATAAATAAGGGTTATAATAATATAAATGAATATAATCTAAGAGTTATTGAATATTCTAGATGGATTATCTATCTATAAGGTCATTTATATAAAATGAGAAACGTATAAAAATACATGAAACTAATCCAGCTATTCTTCGCTAGTATTTAGGTAGTATAGCAATCTAGTAAAATTTCACTAATAAGCTATTTGTAAAAACAAATAGCATTAGGCAAAAGCCTTAATTTGCTACGGTTAAAATACAAAACACTAATCCTACGATGGTAATTTTAGCTCTGTCAGTTCTGTTTACCACTATGTTAAAATGCACTGGGCTGTAGTAACACTTTTCACTACACCAGTTCAAATGGTTTTGTTTTTTTCTGTTTTGTCTTCTAACTAAGCCTTTACTATTCAGCTTCATGTTGATGTGCTGATGGAGCCTCTCTTCATGTCTTAAGGCATAATTCCTGATAACGTTGTCAACATCATCCACTTCTAAGTCCTTACGTTGATTGCCATTGCGAATGTACCACAGTGCGTCAACAATATCTCGTAGTACCTTGTTTTGGAATTTTTGGATAATATTTCGGTTGCTTTGTTTTGTTGTGTGGAACACCTTGTATATTTTACGTGAATCAGATGCACAATGTAATTGTCTATCAAATTGTGTTATACACTTTTTTACCTATCTCTTCAAGTTTTCGTAGAAAATGCATTTGTTATAATTTAGACCTCATTTATCACTATACCCATGGAATATTGACATTTTAGATTATTTTTAAAGATGTAACGAATTTTCCAAGAGTACAGATACTAATATTGTCAATATAGCTCGCTTATTTCATAAAAAAATTAAAAAAAACTGTTTAAATATTTTTGTTAAAAAGGACCAATTAATATGATCCCAGTATTCAGACTACATTAATTGACTGTTTATGTTGATTAATAATAATTGCTCCAAATACTAAAAAACTGAATTTTTTGTGTGTGTTAGACAGTGTGGTAAAAAGTAACGCCTTATAAATTTTATTTCATTTTTTGACGAATGCTGATTTATAAAAACAGAGACGTTTATTTTCATAATTTATTATTATTTCTGAGCCAAATCCACATTTATTTAGAATACTTTATTAATTAAAACAATTTAAAAGTATGTAATTAACTAATTTTTGGTCGGAAATAATGGTGGTATATTTAATTCCTATACTCTTTTATAAAGATTTAAATAGTTTTTTTGGGATATCAATAGGCTTTCAATATTTACCACCTGTACATTTTGTGCATATATGTTGCTTAAAAAAAATCTGAAATGTCAATATTCCATGGGTATAGTGATAAATGAGGTCTAAATTATAAAAAAATGCATTTTCTACGAAAAGTTGCAGAGATAGGTAAAAAATGATATAATAAAATTTGATAGACAATTAAATTGTGCATATGATTCACGTAAAATATACAGGGTGTTCCATTTAACTTGAACACGTTATTGCCGTTTAAAGCTAGTAATTATTTAATATAAATTTTTGGACACTCTGTATAAGGTAGTAAAATTTTTATTATTGCAACAGAATATCTGATTAATAAATAATCTTCAGTAAATATTTAGTATTAAAAACTTTGATACCCTTGGAGAAATAAAGCATTAAAATTTTTACTGCAATTTCTTAAAATTGAAAATATTTCAAAAAGGTAAGGTTTAAGTGTGATAAACCTTAATCAAATTTACCTTTATTTCAATCGTAGAATCCAAAAATAGAATAATATACAGGGTGTTCCATTTAAAAAAATACAACTATGATATTTTTTACTTATTTGGGACACTCTGTATCTTGTAAAAATATTTTTAAATTGTAGCTCTAATAGTCCTTCAACGATCCCAAAACTTACAATTTGTAAAAATCTAATCGTTTAGCTACAATACTCCGTGTCGTATGTGGTGAACAACCCTGTATATACTGGCTTGTACTCGATTTGTTTATTAGTGAAATCGATATGCACTGACATTTTTTCATTCAATTTAAGGCGCCATTTTGCTGTCCCACGTTGTATTTCGGCGACGGCAGTTTGTCACTTTTCGGTTGACTTGGCATAGTCATCTGCGGTGGCTAGAATTTATAAAAATACTTGTAAAACAACTGGAATAGCTATTTCTCTCCAATCTCTTACGGTCAAAATAAAATACAACCGATGCAAACACTTTTTTACCATCTATATCCATCCCATAAAAAACTAAGTTACAAAGTACATAACTTCCCTTATTTATCGTCACTTCCCTCCTTGAAAAATACTTTACTCACCGCTTATATTCAGCGCCCCGCACCGTTCCGGTTAACGTTTTGGGGCTGTCTAATGCGCTAAAACACTTTACGATATCACCAGTCGCTCTAACGACTCAATAACTTTAGAGCGCGGCGCGTAGGGCGAAATTATTAGGTAAAATTACGTGCAAACGACAAAGTAACCTTAATGGCGCATCATAACCCTCATCCTCTTAAAGTAACGCCTGAGGACAACAGCGACGAGGTTAAGAAATTACCTTTTGTTTTCATTTAGGAACAGCCAGGCGAGGCGTGACTGTGGGGTGTTTATTAAAGTTGGAGGAGATTGTTAATTATAAATACTATTTGATAAAGTCTTATGATCAAGAGTACTATGTCGTAGTAAGTTTTTACTTAAATCGATACCATATAATCGGGACTGTTTGTGACACTGTAGAAGAAAACAAACAACAATTATTTATCCAAACGATTTTAAGAGAGAGACTTAATTAGTGTAAAAATCATACACTTTTCAAAATTTTTAGTTTATTTCTGAGTTACAACCATTTAAATACAAAAGTATTTATTAATATAATATAAAACTCTTCTATAAAACTCATTTGGTGGCAACGAAATTATTGTAAAAGTAAAAATATACCAAAAGTACCCCTAAAAAAGTCAGTATGTAGAAAACTCTGTCTCATATTTAACCCATATAAATGCTCAAAAATGATACATGCTAGGTTAAATATGAGAGAGTTACAAAACGCACGTTTAAAGGCCCTGCTATCGTTTATACTAACTGCTGAAATAAAGATGAGAGTAGAAGGATAGAAATTAGATAGAGCAATTTATCCTTTTTATTCGTCGTCGTCTATAAGTCCGTACGACGTGTAGTGGCTCTGGTTCTGGCTCTAAGAACCTGACGGCCGCGCACACACCGCCCGTCTCCAATTTTCTCTGTTTTCTGTTCTTCGAACGGCACCCTCCAGGTTGGTATTTTTTTCAACCATGTCCACCCACCTGGTTGGCAATCTTCCTCGGCGACGGGACCCTGCCGGTCTTCCCTGCACTACAAGTCTCTCCATATGCCCGCTCCTGTTTACGTGACCGAAGAAGAAAAGGATGCGTTTATAGACAATGCTGGAAAGACTTTGTGGTAATTGTATTGCATTAAGGGACCGACACATTGGTGCGATGTGCTGTCCATGATATTCTCAACATCCCCCTCCAGCACCACATCTCGAAGGCGTCAATGCGTCGTCTGTCCGCTGCCAACAATGTCCATGTCTCAGAAGCATAAAGCATAACCGGAAAAACAAGACTATTTACAAGGTTGATTTTTGTCGATTGTTTTATGTGACTGTGCGACCATACTTTCGTGAGATGCGTCATAGCGTTACGGCCCAGTTGAATTTTGCGGCGTATTTCCATTTCGCAACTGCTGGTATTAGATATAAGTGCACCTAAATAAATAAATTGTTGCACAACTTCGCAGCGATCTATGGTTGTGATGTCTGGGCAGTTGTTTTCGCAATCTACGATCATCAGCTTAGTCTTTCTGTAAGTGATGCGAAGGCCGAACTCTCTACTGGTAGTTTCCAGTCTTGTTAGTTTTTAGTCTTCAGTTCTAGCTGGTTAGCGGTTACCAATACCGTGTCATCAGCAAAACGTAGGTTTGGTATCTGTAGCCATTCAGCCTTTTTATTAGTAGAACTCAAATAAAAAATCTAAACTTATAAGGAGCACCTATCTATAAATCAAATCAAAATACTGTTAAATTACACCGCCGCAAAACATTTATAAACTGTAAGTATAAAACAATTATATTAAATTAAAAACGAAGAAAAAGATGTAGTTAATAAGTGACATTAAAATATTAGTAGTGTAACAAAAAAAATACAGATATACCAATTAACAAACTAAATATTTCTCAAAATCTATTGAAAGAGCAAATATCTCATCAGTCCTAAAAGTCCCGCCACACTACCGTTTCTGGATGTTCTTGTCAGTAGAAACGACGGATCCATCAGCACTGCTGTATATAGAAAACCCACACATACGGGACAATATTTAAATTCTCAGTGGAACCAACCAAAAGAGGTCAGCAACCAAAAGAGGTATAGTTAAAACACTATGTTATAATCTATATGCAGTGACCAAGACTCTCTGAATTCTGAACTAAGTAATATTAAAACCAATTTGCTTCAGAATGGTTAATCTGCAAAATCCCTAGACAATATTATATCCAATTGCAGGTCCGATTCATTGGTACGCCAGCCTGAGGAGGATGCTTTCTCTCTCTCTCTCTTGACGATTCCATATGTCAAAGGAACATCGGAGAAGAACAGGCGAATAGCTATGCAATATAAAATTAAAACTGTTTTTACGTCTGGGACTACTCTAAGAGGTGTCCTAACAAAAACAAAACCTGAATCATCAAACCAAGAGAAAGAGTGCATCTACCAGGTACCTTGCGAGTGCGGTCAGTCGTATATTGGAGAGATAAAACGTCCTCTACATGTACGACTTGACGAACATAAAAAACATACGCAAAGAGTCTGAAGAACAACAATCTGAAAAACAATGAAGTCGAGCATTGCAGATCATGTGTGGTCCAAGCATCAAAACATAAAATGGTCGGAACCCGGGTTGTTCACAAAGAACCCCATTGAAAAAAACGCAAATTTAAAGAGGCCGTATTCATTTCTAACAGTAATAAAATCTGTAGCAATCCGAGTATGGAAATTTCAACAATATGGCAACCACTCATAAAACGCTCCAATGCGGGTGTTCTTAGTGGAAAACCTCATGCTTGACTGCTCCTAACAAATTCACGGGTGAATGCTTGGCTCTATTATATAAGCTCAGTAGTTTTAGGATTTAGTTTAGTTCACACTTGATAACGGTCAGTGATACTTCTCACCGAAACGTCGTGTAAGCAAAAATAAATAAAGACAATGGAAGTCCGAAACTCTTTTAACTCCGCACTGCCCAATTTGATTTGCATAACTTTATTAAGCATTTCTTTTTTTTATCCCAGCTTATATTATATCTGTTCAATTTTTGTAAGACTGTTAAACCTGTCGCTCCTGTGGGAGCGATAAACAAAGCGCCGCGGCATACGCTGCATGATCCGCTACAAGCACTCCCACGTAATCTCATTAGCGGATACGTAATATTCTAATTAAGGTTTAAACCCGGCTCGTGCGTTTACTGTAGCGGCGTTGCCGCGAATTATCAAATCGCATGTATGATTGATGCCTAACGAGGTGTTTAGCATAGCTAAGCTAATAGGCGCTCTCGGGGGGCTTGCGATGATGCGAGATGACAGATTACTAAACGGTAGTTATGAATTTGTAATGCACGATCGTCTAGGTTTCCCTTGATACGGCGATATCCTGATATTAACAAGTTGAGATTAAGCAAGCTTTCGGAAATTATGGTGGAGTCAATACTTTATATCTATATAGTCGGTCTACAAGCAAAACACACTAAGTGATTTTTTTTTTATTTTGACCTACTTGTTTTGACTATATGTCCTCCAGAATATATAAGATAGAACATTTTTTATATTGAAAAATTATTTGATTTTTAGTCTTCTAAGAATTATTAGTTTCATTTATAAATTACTCCATAATGCGTTATATTTCTTCGAAAGCTTTTTGCTTAGTTCAGAATCGACAGAATTTTTTTTTAGTTTTTGAAGTGACACTTCTTCTCGCGCGTTTTGAATGACAAGTTAGTTTTGACGTGAGAAACGTCAAAAGTTGATGTCGTCCGATCGCGACCAAATTTGGTGGGTAAACCTATGCGAGCAAGAGCGCACACGGTCCAACCCTGCAAGTTGTATACGACGTTTCGTTTACATCTTCATCAGGTTGGGACTAAGGATTTGATATTGAAGAAAAATGTGGGTTTATTTTGGCATAATTGGGGACGGGCTACAAGATGACGCCGTCGACGTTTCGAACCTGCCTTAATTGGACGAAATCATCAGGATTTCTCTTAATTATGGGCCGATTGGAACCAAACTCGGCACGTGGACCTGAATGGAGTCTTGAGACGGACAGACTGATAGACGGGCACACTGACAAACAGACCGACGGAAGTAAAATGAAGTTTCACTACAATTTTTTTACATGAAAACAGGTTAAACACAAGTTTGTATAAATCGAGGAGCAAACCACTGGTGGTATTTATTGTACAAGCACTGTAATACTGGTATTTTTTTGGTACTTTTGGTACTAATTTGGTATTTTTGGTACTAATTTGGTATTATTTGGTAATAAACTGTTATTATTTGGTAATAAACTGGTTTTATTTGGTATTAAACTGGTATTAAACAGGTATTTTGTTGGACATCTGGCAACGGTAAATGTCGATTAGACGCACGTGGCGACGGCCGGAAAGCTGATTACATCATTTCTAGCCCATTTGCATTGAAAATGAGCCGCCTTCGCGCTTTTTACACGATCAAAAATTTTTGGTGTTGACCTATTTTATATGAAGTATTTTAAAGTTTTTATTATTTAGTGTCCAAGGTAAGTACCTATACTTAACAATAAAATATACCTCGTAACAGGGGCGCCGACTGCGTGGGTGCTCGGGTGCTCAAGCACCCACGAGCATAAGCATCAACAAAATTATCAGTTTAGCAACTTTAAGATACTCGCATCTCATCCAGCCCAACTTTCAATTCCAGGCGTTAATTTCAGTAGTTCTAAGGAAGTTTCCTCGTTCATTGCATTCTTAGGTAGTTAAACCAATCCTATTTTTCAACTGTTAAATCAGCAAGCCAATTAACATAGCAATACTTATTTTGTTTAAGTATCCGTTTTTTTTTCTGCTTTCTTACTTATTGCATAAGCGAATAAAATCCAAGACAGATGTGTATTTCGGGAGGCCATTTTTACTTAGAAAAAATGTGTCGAAGTGAATCCGTAACTCAGTTCATTATAGATAAAACCCTTGTATATATAAACAAGGATAAAATTGTACGATAAAATTGCGTGTGTGTGCGACAGGTTGTAATACAGGTTAAACTGCGCAGACTGGCCTGCACAATCTGCCTGTGTTTAATAATAAAAATAAATAACTGCGCGTTTGTGGGGGCTCTAAAAGTGTTTAGAGAGTTCATAGATTTATATAAGGTGAGTCTTAAATTAGTACAAATATTTTAGGGGTGGTATATTTCGATCGCAGAAACACGTTTATAAGATTTCATTCCCTTTTTCTTTTTTTTAAATTTGGTATTTTTCGAGAAAAATGGGATTTTTATCGAGAAAAATGGGATCTTAATATTATGGCAACATATAGTAGATTATGTTTACAAAAAAGAAAACCTAGAAAAAAAGCAGTGGTTCACAAAACATGGGCATAAAACAAAATACATATTTTTTTTAATTTTTAGTAAGTAAAATAACTCGCGTGTAAAACATGTGTTTCTTTTATCGAGATCTACCGGCCCTGAAAATATTTCTACTTATTTAAGACTCTCCCTGTATATAATTATAATTATTCTAAATTGGAAGCAAATTGTAAACTACATTAGGAATGTGTGTTCATATCCACTATAGCTCACTGTCAGTCCATTTAGTTGGCCAAGTATATGAAATGTGCTATGTGATGCGAAAGCTCGTTGTGTATGATTATATTATGTTTATCTTTGAGAATTTTTAGTTTATGAGAATTTGTTTATATAAAAACCCTAAGCTGTCCTCTCCCAATCTCGGATATTCCTCCACTAGTAGCTCTTTTCAGCAACTTTTAGTTTCGTTTATTTTATATCGCTTTATAAAATACAGTTACAGTATCTGTCTGTTGTTTTAATGCCTGCCCTTACACGATTGTAATAAGTAGAATTATTATTTTCACAAATTGGTACCTGTACTAAAAAAAAATATTTCTATAACTCAAATTATACTCAATAAAATTGTAAAAATGACAAATGGATATGGTATTTTTCTAATATTGTTATGTATGTTACATATGTAAAAAAGTGTAATAAATACGACAAATGTAACAATATGGAAATTGGTTACATTTACTCATATTTGATGAGCACCCACGAGGTTTCAAAAAAGTCGGCGCCCCTGCCTCGTAATATACATACTTAAGAATAATTACTTGTTTTAAATGCAGTCTCTAATAATTTACCATTTGAAACCATTAAAAATGGTTTTTACGCAAAAACGGTACATAGAGTCATACGAAAAAATGTCAAGAAATTAAAGAACTCGCATCATGGAAACATACTATGGATCTCGTTAGAATTTCTTATTTTTCTTGTGCATATAATTATATTTTTGAACTTATAAGTAATAAATAGCGCAAATAACAAAAAATTCAATTACTTTTTATGTCTAGTTTTAATTTTATAACTTTTTGAAGTATTGATGTTAATGGAGCCGTTAAAATGACTTTTTAAAAGTGTCATGACAGTAGCTTTATTCGAGTTCCCAAAAAGTGCGGTTCTAGAACGGTTCAAAACACTGGCACAATATGATTTTTTGCAACTTTTGACATGAATGATTGTCGTAATTAGACTGTGCGATTGTTTTAAACTTTTCGAGAACCGTTCTTTTTTACTCTAATTTTACTTTAACTCGAATTAAGCTTATGTTTTTCTGACCTACCATAATTAGGTTGTGACATGAATAGGCCCTAAAGCTCCAAATATCTTAAATTCTTTAGATACTAAAAAGAATAATACTAATTTGGTATTTCTGATTCTAATTTGGGATTTTTTTGGAAATAATTTGGTATTTTTGGTACTTTTTCCCCAAAATTGGTATTTATTGTACACCATTTATGACAGCGGTTTGCCCCTCGGTATAAATTTAATTTCACTTCTAATATCTTCAAATACTCGCTAGTAGTTACGTAAAATATAATATATTAAGTATACATCAACAGTAAATGTATTACTGAAATATATATTTACAGCTGTTAAATAATTGATAACCAAGTAATGCCCCATACATAATCAGTAACATGACCGAAAATGGACGCAATTAAAGCCGTAGCGACCTTTTGCACAATTTACTGGACTATAATACAAATTATAACGAACTAGGAGCGCGGTTTAGTTAACAAAATTTAGTTAATTTAAATGGAAGGGTGTAAAGGACCGGCCGTGAATCATTAACGAAGGGGAAAAGGGCGGTGATATCGACTGAGGGTCCTAATTGGAGCAGGGTAGATCCAATTTCATTGGATGGCTTTTTTCGAATCGATTTAACACAAATTATTTCGAACGGTAGCTGGTGGGTGCAATAGGGGAAAATCGGAAAGAGGAATTTGTATAGCGTTTGCTAGAACAGTGGCGGATGGTAATAGTTATACGCACTTGTACATTATTTGTGGCATTTTTGTGACAATTCAGTACCTATGTAGTTTGGTTGTAATTAATGGCTTTTTATCATAGGAAAAATTGATAAAATATATACCAGGTGCGTGTCGAAAGTGAAGAGCCCTTATAACTTTTTTATTTTTTCAGATAAAAAAAACGAGATTTAGTATATGACATAAATTAGGATTGATTGACGTTTTCAATTGTTTTTGGTCAATTCTTTTTTCACCGAAAATGACTACAACTTTTGCTTTTTAAATGGCATCCTCGGTATTTTTTTACTTTGTTCGATAGAAAATGACATTCTCAATAGAATGACAACGTATCATAGGTATGTCAACTTTTGACATAATCGCTTAAAAAACATCGTATTTTAAATTTCAATCTAGAGTGCCCTGACTGTGCTAAAAACTATAATTTTTAATCAAGGAGGCTTAGAAAAATAGATTTGATCGTCTAATGTTTTTAATGTCTTGTCTTGGCCGGTTAAAAGAAATCGTATTTTTAATCATATCTCATTTTTTTCAAACGGAACGGGGGTGGCTCAATAGCATATTTGGAATAAGCATTTTATTACGAATAATTTGATACCACACACTTGATATTTCGAGTCAAATTGTTGTTACGAACCGCATGTTACAATTTTAAATAAACCATATGCGAAAATGTCAAAAGTTAACATAATCTGTCATTCTATCCAGAGTGTTATTGTCTATCGAATAAAGTAAAAAAATACCGAGGGTGTCATTTAAAAATCAAAAGTCATAGTCATTTCCGGTGTAACAGTAAGCAGTGACCAAAAACAATTAGATACGTCAATCAATTCTCATTTATGTCATATACTATCATACCAAATCTCGTTTTTTTTATCTGAAGGAATAAAAAAAATATTGGGGTAAGCCACTTTCGAGACGCACCCGGTATAGTATCATGTGGGCCTTTTTTTATTTATTGCCCTACGTGAAACAAATCTTACAAATAAAATGCATTTAAGCTTATCAAGGAAAAGAAATATGGAAGACCAGTGTCCTGCTGTTCTTGCATATTGCAAAAGTACATTGAAATTCACAAGGAAAAGGTAACTAAAAATAGATTTGTTCTAGTCTTCTTGTAAAAAACACAAAGATAAAAGTCATTAGAAATATATCTCAGTGTAGCAGTTTTTTTATTCTAGATGATAAATATCCAAGCAATTATTAGTATCTATAACATCTAGTATATCTTGCAACAATAGTGTCTATTTGGCGTCAAAATTTTCCGTTCTTCAAATGAGTTGTTATTAAATTGAAAACAATTTTATTTCGTTCAGAGCGACGAAAGTTCAGTATATTCAGAAACGTCTTGCTGTAGTCATATTAAGTGGCTGCACTCCTTCAAGAACCTCAGAGTATGTAAAATTGGTAGAGGATAGATACCGGATATTTTTCGGAAATGAATACGCCTAATGGCAAAAGATCACTGTCTTTTGCCTCTTTCGTCACACTCCTTCTTCTAAAAGTTTCACAACCAGGTCGCTAAATTATAAGTTGGAGAATCTACTGTCGAAACGATTGGATATATCGACTTTTCAGGCTTTTGAATTTTAGGCAATCCCTGTTTACCTAATAGTTATAACACATAAACTCATCTAGACAAACGAAATATTTCAAATTATTGAAAACTTAACACCAATTATCCTTCCATAAAACAAAATTTATCCCACATCCCACTGCTATATATTTTTAGTATTATAAATAAACTCATTTTATCGACTTTTTGAATTATTTAATTCCCCCGTTATATCCGAGCCATATTAAAATATAAAAAATTAAAAGGGCTCCATTAGGGCCTTCCATTTTTATTAATTTATATGGCTTTTTGCTAAATTAATTAAATTTCGCTAACTAAACTGCGCGAAATTCGGCGCTCGACGATGAGACAGATGACGCTATAATATAAATCGAATTAAATATAAATTGATTTGTTTTAGAGCAAACGATAAATTTATTTATATCTTGCACGGGGGAACGGTGCACATTTAAATTAGCCCGTGAATTATTAACGAATTAGACACCGACATACGGGATTATTTTTAAATGGGACGATATTCCCTATGGATATACAATATTATTCACATTTTTCATGATAAAGTTTAGATATTTTTTTAGTTGTAGCTTTTAGAGCGGCTCTAAGTCCAGTAAATGAAGGTTAAAATCACGGCTTCATTTTTCGACCGGGACTGTTCATACGCATTGTGTACCTTACCTTTTGGGGAATAGTTTTAGGGAAAAAATTGTAACACCGTGATCGGACGGCTGCGGCTGGGCCGAAAAAATAGCCCCAAATGGTCGAAAGATTTTCGAAAATATCTGCCAAAATACGCAATTTACAAAAATTTTCTTGAAATTCCTAGGCGTTCATTCCCTGGCATACTTTAACCAATTTCCTCTGACCAATTTCGAATTGATGGTATGAGTTGATTGCTTTTAATGAAGCTTGACTAATTTCTTGTTTCTGTGATAGTTCCTTTCTAAGATAAGTTGTACGCATCTTTCGATAGCGTAAAATAAAAAATAAAAAAAATAAAATAAAGAATGCTGGGGTAGGTGCCCATTGGTTCGGAGTGTTTAGTTTTCGGCCTAAATACTCCTCATTAGAACAGCAAAATAAAACACTATAGTACAGCACAGTACATCAAAACGCTTTACTTTTAACCATGACTCTGCTAGCCATATGAGCATCGTCAGCATATAATTAAAACTACCATCATTTGATTGATTGTTTACTCATTAGGCTTTCGATTGGTATGGTTTGTAGTAGTGAAGGTATGGTTTTTCATATTGAACATTTTGTGTACTGCAATATAAAAACTATAACAAGTAGTACATATAAAAAAGAGTAGAAATTTGCTACAACTGCACATATGCCTATTTTCTCATTGTTCTAATTGATGAACATTACTAATTCTATTATGAAACTTTATTTTTGTTCATTTCCTTACTTTATACCACATAAAAAAATCGTGCTGTTAAGAATCTCAATTTGGTCGAAATGGCAGTGCATGAAGTGTATCTGAAATAAGCAATTCTTTATGATTTTGTGGAACAAATTTATGTGAATTTTGCTCAGAGTACTAGTACGTGGAAGATACTTGAAAAGATGTGTTCAAAACCTAGATCTAGATAAAGAACGTTAAAAAGATTAAACTCTAGGCTTTGGTTATCTAGGCACGTTGCTCTGTTAGCTTTAAGATCTAGGTACGTCGATGTACAGAAAGCGTTGAATACTTATTAACCATATTTCTAGAAAGTACTATTTTAAATCCCTCCCAAAAGTGTGAAAAACTACTTGAAAGCATCACGAACCTTAGAAATCAATTCGATCAATTGAAAAATAAAGCTGATAATCTTATAACTGAGTGAAACATTACAGCACGATTTAGTAGTAAAAGATAGATAAAACGAATAAAACTATAATTTGCTGAAAAAAAAATTATCAAGATTTTGAACTAAAAACATATTTTCTGGTTTATAGAAAGTGGAAATAAGTAACTTTAAAAATTTAAAGAAATCTGTACTCTCCAACTATTTCGATGCAGAATTGCAGTATGAAGCAATGATGCTTCAGAACCTCCGTATTACAATACAATATATCGTAATTAGAGAACAAATATCTTGAAGAGATATCAGAAAAATTTCCAAAATAATGTTTGTATTTAATAATTAATTCTTTTTACCGATTTTATGTTAGAAATATAGCAATTGCTTTTCATTTTAATATTTTTTTTAATAAAATATATTTATTGCGGAGGCAAGGGGCCCAAAAATTTTTGGAACACGGGCCTGCGACTTCCTTGCTACGTCACTGGCACAAACTGTACAAAACTCTTCATTCAGGGTCATATGAGTGCCAAAGAGAAGAGATGTGATTTATGTTGTTGGAATCCTCATAGATTCTCCTAGAAATCTTGTGACGTGGGCTGTCAATTGCGGAAGATGGCGTAGTCGCAGTGCTAATTTATTTAAAAATATATGTTCTGTATAACATTCTTATTCGTAAAATTTTTCGATATATTAAAAAATATAATAAAATTATATAAGGATTCTTGCCACTTAACTGCTAATATAGAAATTTAATTCTACGCTGTGTTTGTCATAATGCGGATCAACCTGCTCTCACTACCGGTTTCGGAGCCCTACTCCATCATCAGGTGAGCTTGGGAGATCCACAAAATGACAACCACAGCGCAGAGATAGTTAATTCCGACTTGTCGGAAAGTATCGGTTAGATAGTTAAGTCTTTTGTTAGATCACAGTTTATGGAAAGAAGTGATAAATTATTTAGTCGATGGTTCGACATTGTTGTCCTATATTTATTTTCTACATAGGACATCTTGGAAAAGAAGCGTTCTGCTTCACAGCTACCTAGTGATTGGCAATGATAAAAAAAATCTTTATAATGGTATAGCAGTTAGGGAACACGTCAATAAGTTCATTTTCATACATGAGCATAAAAATATCACTGCAAGAGGTGTAAGACGATTTTAATTGAATACACTCATTCACTAAATGCTCGTCTACGTCATCGGGATAGTAATCAATAATATGACGTGCAATTTCCAAATCTATGTTTTCGATATGTTTGTCTTGCAAATCCATTAAAAATTTGAATTTTTTGCTATATTTATGTCCCATAGACTTGGCTCCTTTTATTTAAATCCATAATCAGCTTATCCAAAGTAAAGTTTAACGCGTCTCTATTAAATCTTTCTTCTTTCTGCGCCGCGCCGTATACTGAGAATTCACCTGTAGACTTATCTGAAAATTTTGGAATAATGCGTCTCTTGTTTACGTCATTGTAGTCTATCCCCACACTAGTACTTAATTTTTAGCTTTCTCTTCGTATTCCTTTAGCTTTTGATCTGATCGGTATCGTACGTTGTTCACAAAGTCTTTTATTGACACAATTAACTTGTTGCCTTCACAAATGTCTAAACCAGGCGTATTTTTTTATAAACTAAATGAAATCTCTACAAAAGTTCTTCCCAAAAGATAATCAAAATTGCAGTCTCGAGTTTCGCCATTTTATTGAATAAATTTCGTGCCTCTTTCCGGAAATCTCATTTTCGTTGAAACTTTCGAAAATTTTTATAATGTCATCATAATTATTTTTAAGGCTTTGACAGCATCATAGTGGCAAAACCATCTGGTCTGGCTTAAGCATATCGCGCACTTATGCGAAGCGCGGCGCGGCGCAGCGCGGCGAATTTTTGATGGGTCCGCTAACTTATGCACGGTTTTGCGTACGCGGTTGGTATTTAAAGTTTAAAATTGTTTTGAGCTGACCCTTTCAATTTTAGTATTATCTCTGTGACGGTTTGATATAAAGGTGTATTAAATCTTCATTATGTCCTCACGTTCCAGCAGCAGTTCAGAGGGAGATTTTCTTATTTTATGTACAATAACTAAAGAAAAAGATATGGGTGAGAACAAAAAGAGAAAATTTTGGATTCATAACATTAATATAAAAAGAAATGCGTACGGAAAATACACCTTCATTCAGATTTAAAGCGGCCCTCACACGATCAATAATATTGTCAATATTTTTGATTATTGACAATATTATTGAGCGTTTGAACGTACATATTGATGTACTTTCAATATATTGATGGATTTTCGGGATCCTGAAAATACTCGACAATATTAAAGGCGGAGCTAGGCGTATTGACAATATATTGATCGTTAGGTCGCATGATTGACAAAATTTGACTAGTTTATTCGTAACCATGGCGGAAGACGGAACATCGCCGTCATTGTTTTCACCAGTTTTAGATCGCAATCATCAGGCTCCCGTTTCTTAACGTACTCTAGAAGATTTAGTTGGCCGAACCTTTCTCTTTTTCGATATCCATTTTTTATATAACGTCTTTTCTTAAATGCTTTTCTCTATTTTTTCTCACTGACTGACACTCACTGCCAAAATGCCAAAATGACACGCTTTTTTTATCTTTAATTTTTTGGCATAGGGTATAATCGAGGGTATAATTCACACTTAATATCTGCACAAAACTTAATATTGATATATGTATTGACCGTGTCAGGCCAACTTTCAAATATTGATAAAATATTGACAATAAAAAACATTGACAATATTATTGATCGTGTGAGGGCCGCTTAAGAAAGACGAAAGCTGGAAGTCAAAAGAAAATTTTTATTAAAAGTATTATAGAATGACCCACCAAAAACTTGCTGAACTTCTTTCTTTGTTAATACCAACTATAGAGTGTCAAAAAACTAGATTTCGCTGCCCAATTGGCGTTAAGAAAAGACTTTCAGTTTCAAGTTTCAAGCAAGTTTTTAATAATGTCTAAATAAAACTAATAGAGAATAATTTATATTATTTTATGTAATGCCATCTTTTCTTAAATGGGTAGATCTTTCCGTTATTCTAAATTAAATAGTCCGTACATTGGTGGAACATATTTTATTTTATTTATGATCTAAAAATAACAATAATAGCTTATTTTCTTCACAGATATTGTCTCATCTCAATTGGTTGTGATAATTTGGGTCCCCAACATCATATAACTCTTTGTAGCTCTGTATAATCAAAATGAATGTTTCATCACCCATGATCTCAATAATTAAATTACAAGAAACAAATTCAAACAAAATAAACGGGTTCTTGACTAAACACAACCTAAATGCCAATTAGTAATACATCAATCGTAGAATCATTAATCCGAAGACACCCAAAATAAATTCCGAAAATGAGCAAAAACAAAGAAAGTTTCCGCTGACCACCGCGCATAGGGCACGCGAAGCGGCCCGAAGAGAATTTCTTCGCTTTGGATTCTAGGTCTGCAACGAACGGCGCTTCGGCGCGCGGTGCAAGCGGTTGCTTCGCTTGAGTCAGCGGACGTGCATTATATAACACAAATTTAATCCGTTGCACGGTTTTTCGCCGCGCTTAGCCGCGCCGCGCTGCGCATAAGTGCGCGGTATGCTTTAAACTTTTTAACGTGAATTTTAATATTATTTGACGATTCAACAGTTCCCACCTATGGGTCTATTGTTTTTAGCGGGGTCTGGGGGCCCCTTTTAACCTCGGGGCCCTGGGCTGCAGCCCAAACAGCCCTTAGGTAGATCCGGCCCTGGTTCCATATCCTTTCCTTCCATAATTTTATTTGGCTGACGGACTGAAGCGTATCGGGAACAGCGTTGTCAAGTTCTTACATTTGTACCAGCTCTGTTAACAGTTTGCTGATATTTATTTATTCTTTTACCTCTTAATTAAATCTATTAACTTTTTCAAAAAATACAAATTTTTAAAATTAAACTTTCATGATTATATAAATTGTACAATAAAAAGTATGGAACTGATACGAAACGAAAGTTTATGGGATAGAGTCAAAACAATAAAAAATAAGGAACGGATATGGAATGGAAACGGAAGGTATAGTGAGAATCAACCTTTATTCGGTATTCTTCGATCTTGTTTTATCTCATCACCTCTCCTTAATCACAGCCTCGACCAAAGCCAGTCAAACCCGCTCCAAAATCTCATTTTTCACTTAGCACCATAAAAAAACCGATCCTCCACAAACGTACCGCGCGCAAATCGATCGCCGTATCCCGTATCAAACTTCTTCTGCCACCCCAAATCCAACGCCGCCCCCAATCTACCTCCCCGGGGGACAAAATGGCGGGATGGCGGGGATAGCAGTGGGGCGACGCGCGGGGGCCGTTTAAAATGCAACCGACTTATGGTCTCGGTGGCGGAAAACGATGTAAACGAGCCGTTTTATATACGGAGTTACGATCAGCGTCTTCGCCGCCCCAAAAGGGAAAAATCCTTAGACCGTTTTATCTATAGAGCATACAATCTTCGCTTCAAAGAAATGTGAAGCCAATATTTATCTAGAAATGGTATTGTCTTGAAAAAAGTTATTTAGAGTGTCCTTATTACAGGAGTTAGTGTTACGTTCCTTGAAAACACCGCGTATATAGAAACCGCTTATATTGAAAATTGAAAACTTATCTTTAGAAACTCAGAAAAGTAGAATAAGGAATTTCAAACTAATAAAAGTATTTACTATAGGAGCAATTACTCCTATTATTATGAAATTTTGGCTGGATGAGGATGATAATTATCATCATCATCCAGCCCTAGACACCTACTACTGCTGGATATAGGTATGGCCCCCTTATGGCCCAACATCTTTGTCTGCACTTATCTGTTTGAGCTCAGTTGTTTTACTTTTTAGAATGTTGAATTCACTGGGTTCTGAAACATCCTTTATTTCCCTTCCAGTTGACTTCTTTATCAGCTCTTATTTCACTCTATATCATCGTCTAGCAATCATGTTTCATTTTGGTTTGGTTTGGTGACTATTAACCTCCCTTTAAATGTGTGCTATTTATTCAGTAATGTTCCATTTCTCAATTCTTCAATATTAATACGATTCAAAATTTAAAAAAAACGGAGAAAAAAATGGAAACCAAAGCAATCAAAACTCATTCGTGCAATTTTATAACGGCTGTCAGCCAGTCAGTTACTATTTCTCATTTAATGAATGCAATTTTGGGATTTTTAATTTTTTCCTTCCATAAGGGGCTAAATGTTAACTAAAACCCAAAAATTGAGGCTTGTAAGATGTCTAGAAGTATTTTAGGATGTTGATCAGTGAGTGTGTCACTGTCAAAATTGAAGAACTTTGACTAACGATAATTTCAAGACATTCAAAGCAGTAAAAATTAAAAACACAACAGAGAATCAATAAAAAAGAGTTGAAACCAAAGCAATGAAAACTTATACTTGCAATTCATGCCGACTGTATATCCCGTTACTAGAAGCGGCTAGCTACTTAATTTTAATAATCATTTATTTTCATTTAATCGAAAAAATTAAACCGCGATTTTTCATTTTGCCTTCCCTTTGTCCTAGGGTAAACTAATGTAATAAAAATAGTACCATGTAGCTCTACAATCTTTCGTAGGCTGTAGCTGATTTACAATAAGCATCCAACCTGCATGGTCCATCAAGAGATCAATGTTTATTTCACAGTCCATGGTCGGAAGATCGTTTCAGGTATCTTCAGCTCTTTGAGTTAGATTGCCAGACTATTCCTACTTCATTCGCTAGGCTAAAAGTTTGTGAGATTTCTTGATGTGTCGGAGAATTTTGATAATCGGCGAGGGAGTCGCTGTCGAAATTTGAGAACACTGATTATCGGTAATTTGTAAACTTCAGATATAATTTTACTAGATATATTTGGTAATACAGTCAGTTATAGCATGTCCTATTAATTGGATCCTTGCTTTATCCAGGGGGATCAAAAGTGCATTGAGTTGCTTCCAGAAGAGTGTAGTATGGCTGTTCTCAATTTATATATTATTAATATCTGTTGTAACGTTTTTAGTTCGTTACATGTCTTTTTTATATATAATTTTTATATATAATATATGATGTCTGGTCTATCATCACCGGATTCCCTCTCGTTCAGGCCGGATAGTTTATTTGACGCGCTTGGCGTAATTTTTACGTTCTCTAGTCCACAACCCTGTTATCGCTCTGTGGAGGCGCTATCAACATCGCTTCTGTCAACTCTCTGTGCTGTGGACTCAGTTTTGCTTTTAGCGCTCTGTAGCCTAACCTAACCATCCCGGCTTTTAGAAATGGTGATTATTTAAATCTTGCTGTATAATCTGAATCAGCTGCTATTTCAAAGCAACAGGTAAAGATGAAATATTATCCCTATATTATTACTGCATATTTTTAGGGTAGAGTTTTGGATGTCCCAACTTAACTTGTATTTGTATTTTGCTGGCACGTTGGCGTCCCTTTTCTTTTGTCCTCCAGAATGTTACATGGAAGAAAGGACAGTTTCTTTGGTTATTATTCAGCCCTCGGAAGTGTTTCGAGGTAGGTTTATTTTGTTTATTAGATCTTGTTTGGTTCTAAACAAGAGTTTCGTATTTTAGGGTCTTATGGACGTACATTATCTTATGGACGTACATTGTCTTATGGACGGACTGTGTCCAAGGTACGGGTAGTGTTCTCCTGTACCGTTATCTTATGGATGGACTGTGTCCAAGGTTATGGTCCAAGTTACGGACATTATCCAAGGTCCTAGTAGTGTTCCAAGGTACGGGTAGTGTCCCCATATTGCCACAGTATGGATACATAGTAAGCCCCATGCTGCTTCGCTCCAATTTCTAAGCCTAGTCAGTAGCTAGGGCTGTATTGATTCATGGTGTCCTCATTCTGGCCCCTTTTGTTGTTTTGGCCAACAGGATCGCCGACAGACAGTACAGAGATATGAGCCCACCTCACGCTGCTACTCTTTGAAACAGAATTGCCTCAAGAACAGCTAAGTGTAGATTTAGGTTCTGGTCTTCAGTCGATTTTCAGTCTTAACTTAACGTACATTTTAAATAATATCGTACAGACTATATTTAGTGGTTAGATTATTAAGAACATTTATGTCGATTTAGTTGTTACAATATGATTTAGATTTTAGGTTTCATTACATTACGCCTTGTAATAGTATTACTTTCTATAGATATTATTATTACGCTATATTAACAGATGAATAACCAGACATAGATTCTAGAATTTACAGGTTGCAACATATCAGATTTAACACCGCATAAAATTTAACAATTTAAATAAAGTAATGCTACCTTTCTTATATTTTCTATAACGTTACACGCATTGTATTTTTTCATAGTCTTTTCATAGAACATATTTAATATTATTTACATACATAGCTTTACTCGACATATAACCACTATAATAATTATTAAAATTGTACAATGCTATTTACCATCAGGATACATCATGAATGAATATAGTCACTAGTTTTAAGTAATAAACAACTGTGTTTTCTTTCTCTGTTCATGCCTGGCGCCCAATATTTATAATTTCGAGTTATTATTGTTAATTAGTTCTTTCCAGTGAAATACCTTATCCACGACTGCTCTACCAACGAAAAGCTGCCGTTCGCAGTGGTAATGTTTATAAAAAAACGCTACACTGTTTCAAATTCGAACTTCACGTAAATATCATTCCCAAGAAACTTTTATTTCTTACCTATGTAAGATACAGATAGTCGATGATGAAGCCGGTCGACATATTATATAGTTTAAGGTAAAAAATAACCATAAGCACCGATCTAGCTTTGGGAAATTTGAAGACGATTTAAAGAGAAGGGTAGAGGATCTGAGGTGTTTTATGGAACCGTTTTCGAGATACATGCGAATGGAATGATGATATCGGATTTACTCGGAAAAAAATGTTGTGTTAGGTGGAATTCCGCAAATGAAAAGTGGAAAGTATCTGCATATAAATATTCAAGACTTTATTTGAATAAGATATATCGTACTCTTTCTTCGATATATATATCATCTTGAAATGTTCATGTGCATAATGGTGAAAAATGTTTAGTTGCAGATTGGCGATATAGAGTTAAAAATATATCTTATAATAAATTCAAAAACACTTTTTTTTAAACGCGATGGATTTCTTTATGATTTTTCGTAATTCAACCTTTGGTAGATACATTTTTAGATTTAACGTAAAAATCATTTTTTTAGCTTTAGCCTTAGCGTGTTAGAGTTTTGGATGTCCAAACTAATATATTCAAACTATATTTTCATATATATTCAAACTAAGTGATAGATATTCAAACTAAGTGATACAAGAACATGACGATTGATGTGTTATCTTTTTATTTCGAAAAAAGTATTTCTGGTTATTTTAATTCTATGTATAATTTCTTCAATAGAGTACCATTTATCATTTGGCCAGCAAATATTTGAAAAAGCGTTAGACGTACTTATGTTCTTTTTGTGAATTTTGGATCGCTATAGATATCCCATGCTTAACTTCGATGATAAGTTAGTGCTCAGATTGTTCTATTTACAATGTGGTGGTGATATTCCCATGATATTTGAAAAAGTTTCCCTCCTTCTCAGAATTGAAATCAAGAGCATCTTTCTCATCAGCGCGGCAGCGGCCTGTAGGAATTAACGCTATACATTGATATCGTGTGTCAATGTCACTGCATTTAACATTGTCCAGTTACTCTAACTAATATTTAAGAAGAAACTTTAGTGTTGTTAGTTTAGTTTTACTTGATAATGATTCGTGATAAAAACAAGGCCAAAATTCAAAAACTGTACAACTTATTAGTCCAAGAGGAAATACATATTTCGCCAAACGTTTTTGTCATTTCTAAAACAACAATTAACTGTACCCTGTAAAGTCTTGTCTTAGTCCAAATCTTGACGAAACAGTAGTTTTTGTATATACAAATATTATACAAAAACACAATCAATATACTATTTAACTAGTTAAACATTAACCGTTTCTCAAAGACCCACAAGAAAAAGAGAAAGAACTACTGAGGGGTTTTCCTTCGCAATTTCGATTCGAATGTGATTTTATGAGCAAGATAAAGCGAGAAATAAAAGAAAATGAAGAAAAAGCAAACGAAGACCAAAAATAAAAACAAGAAACCCAAAAACGAAATTCGCAACAAAGATTATTTAGGAAAAATAATAAAGACGGAAAAACGAATAAACAAACAGTAAGAATAAAAAATAAGGCCAATGATGAAATTAACTGTTTTATATGTAACAATGTCGGCGAAAATCAGTTGAAAGTAAGATGTGTTGAATGTGAAAAATATATGTTATGGTTCAGGTCGAATACCCGGTTAATGTCTACATTACCCGGTTAATCTCGAGAATAACACAAAACCAAACCCAAACAATTAACCTGTTAATGTCGACACTAACCGGATATCGGACTTTAGTCGTATCATATATACATGAAAATTGTATATCAAAAAAACATTGTACAAAATATTCCAGACAATGAAGACATGAATAAATCGATCAACTCAGTAACCATCAATTCGAAGTTGGTCAAAGAATTCTTAGAGAAGCTAAACAAATTAGGCAAAGAAAATAGAGGCCTCCTACTCTGGGGTTCAGCCGAATAAAGGATAGAAGGTAATGAAAAAGCAAACGATCTAACTAGAAAAAGAGCAACCTCTCCACTAACTGGACCAGAACCATTCTGCTTCTTAAGTGGAAACCAACTTAAAGCAGAACTCAAGAACCTGGAGGATTCCATCCGTAACTTGGAATAGAAATCCGCCAACGGTCTAAGACACTCGAAGAAATTTTCAGGTTTTACGACCGAGAAAAATCAAAGATTTTCCTTGATTTAAGTAAAAACAATCTTCGGATTGTCATGGGATTTTTAACAGGACACTGTCTCCTTAATGAACACCTCAGTAGATTGAATCTAAGAAACAACGGCGAATGCACATTCTGTGGGGATAATGGGGAAACCCCAGACCACCTAATCACTGAGTGCTCCGAGACGACAACCATTCGTGCCATAAACTATGATACGATTGATATCGGAGATGGAGAAACCGTCTCAGATACTGGCTTTTGTCCTGGCTGTGTAATGATAATGAGTTATAACTCAAAAAAGGGGGAAACAATAGCTCAAAAAGGTCGCGGTGATTAACTACCCCCTCTTATACAATCTATAAGAGATGAATATGTGTATGTGTCATATGTAGTTTTAAGAATACTGACAGGGATAAGAATGGCGAACGGATCTCAAATTAATAACCTATTTTATTTATATAAAAATCATATGAAAAAACTGTCTTAGCACAAATCTTCACAAAACAGTAGTTTATGTTATTACAAATAATATTTAAAAGCACAATCAATATACTATAAATTGTTGTCGGCTACAGAAAAATGCGATATCCTTTTTAAACGATCAAAAGCACGAACACAACAACCCTTTCAAAATAATCACGGTGCTTTCAGGACCTTTCTTTATCTAATTAAGAAGAACCCTACTCAAAGCTCGTTAAATACCTTCGAAACAACGGCACGCGTCATCTAGTAGCCGTGCACGTCTAAAATTACAATAATAACATGATCGAGGAGAACACGGGTACCACCCACCGCCGGTACCTCTCCTTATGAATATATTCATAACGAGGCTGTTCCGTCCTCGTGTGCCTTGTCCTCTTAAAAGATTTACGTTAATGGACCGTCTCGAGATAAGCGAACAAAATTAAATGGTTCCGAGAGGTACCGGGCGCCTAACGGATCGCGCGGTGCTTTAATGGCTTTGCCATTTAATATCGTACCAGAATTTACGTACGACCCAGAATTAAATGTTTTAGTATTGTAAAATATATATGGTTTTTTGTAAGGGCATAAATTGGGTTAATTTGTGGCATGGATAATTTATTAATTATACCACTACCAGTCAGCCAACTTATGGTGTTTTAAAGAAACTGGTGAAACTGACTCTAGCAAAGAAATAAATGCACTATATGCGGTCTCTATAAAGAGCGGAGATTGACTTTAGCCGAGCGCTTGAATGCATAACCACAGAGAACATATCTGTGAGTACCCAGTAAAGTGTGGCCGTGTCCAGCGAGAGCCTCGCGAGACAACAATGAAGTGCGACTATTTAAAATTAAATAATCTCAAATTTTTTACATGGTACACCGTATGTATTATCATTTTTTTCTGATAAAAGTTACAAATTTTGCATCAGTGATAAATTTTACACTCGATTATACTGTACGGAAATCTAAGATTTCTTTAAACATATTGAATTATTACAATATCTATTAATTTTATATATATAATATCATATGCAAAAAGTTACCGAATTGTACGTAGAATCTAATAATAAAATAAAAAATAGGGTATTACCATTAAAAAATATATGTTATATCCGCAACACTTTTTTGAACTACCTTGTGTACTTTACAGTAACTTTAAAATGTGCTTCTTAGCCTTCCCTATAACTTTTCTATTTAACATTTTGTGTCTCGAAACAAATGAAGGGTTAAAGGTAAACAAAACCAAAAGGGAAAAACCGACGATGAGTAAAATACGACGAATCAAATACCATGTTAAAGGTACAAAAATTTATTACTGCATGCGCTATTATTTGACCATCGTTTGTTATATTCAATTACAATGTAATATGTGTTTGGGTTCCTTTCACTATAATTGTCTTATTATAACGATAGAAGATGTCTCGCTCTCGTCTTGCTCTTGTTTCGCTCTTGTCTCGTTCTCGCCTCGCTCTCGTCTCGCTCCCGTCTCGTTAGGTCTGGACGCACCTTTACAGTGTAAAAAAGCCTCCATAACATAATAAGTCTAGAGTGTCACCATCATGGATCACTGAGCGATCCGTTCCTAACAAATGCAGAAGTTAGGCAGGGATGTGTCTTAGCCTCTCTTATTCAGCATATTCATGGCAGCGCACTTTATTATAGTGGACAGCCAACTGCACGAAAGATGAATGGGATACAGATACAAGAATATGAATGGGATATAGATACAAAAATACGTATAAAATTAATCACAGCACTTCAATACGCTGATGACTGCGCTCCAGTTGCAAAAAAGTTACAACAATTATAAGAAATGCTGAACATATATATCTGTGGGCATATGAGGCTTTGGGCTGAACATCGATAAAACTAAAATCGTGAACCCCGGAAAAGCATAACAGTGTTATAAAAATCGGAGGAGAACTATTGGAATATGTAGCCTATTGCCAATATCGACTCTGAAATTCAGCACAGAATCAGCAGCGCCTCAAGAGCATTCTGGAAATTGAAAGATAGGGTTTTCCACAATCATGACTGGAGCAAAAAAACGAAATTGGAGTGTACCGAGCAATAATAATCCCCACCATGTTATATGGAAGCAAAACCTGGGTTGCGACCGCCGCGCCGGCACATCAACGCATTCAACAAATTGCAAAAGACAACTTAGACAACTGTTAAGAATCAAATGGTACCACCAAGTCTTAAACGTATTGACCCTTGAAAAGGCTAGTTGCGAGAGTGCCGAAGTCATGATTACTAAATCCCGCTTAAGATGGGTAGGTCACGTATGCAGGATGCAAGAAAACCGCCTACCAAAATCTCTTCTTTACGGTGAGCTTGTAGACGGTAAAAGGAAACCGGGTGGACAACAAACTAAAGGTATTATATTTTCCATGGAAACTTAAAGGGAGTAAGCATGCAGAATCATGGAAGAAGCAGCGCACAAAGAACGCAATGGAGAAGAATTGCAAACTCAGTTAATAATGACTATCAAAAAGTAAAGAGATAACAAAGCAAAGAGATTTTTGAATTTCCGGAGTGCGGTAGAGAGATAACATCACGTATTAGGCTTTTCAGTCACAGAAAAGCTCATGATAGAAAACGCCTTGCGTAACCGTCTTCTGATTCGTGTCAAATACTCGTCAGCGAGTAATGACAATGATGATAATGAGAGTATGCCAAATTGTACGATCTGGAGATTTAATACAATTCAAACTAAATTTCTTACAGAATTACAAAGAGAATAAAAGTCATAATTGGAAAAATATTTATCATTTATGCAAGAAAAAAGTTGGAGAACTGCAGGGTTGTTAAAAATAGAGTCCGAATTATGGGAAGTCTCTTTAGTAACCATCATCTGCATTTACATTATCCGTAGTCGTATAGATTACTTTGTTGTCGCATGGTTTTTATCGTTTTCTGTGAGTTATATACCAAGACCAAGCAGTTTGTAGTAAATGGCAATATACTTTCGTCGAAAATAAATTTAGTTTTATTTAAACAAAAATCAAACCAAACTCACATATTTAACTCGCGTAACAATAATATATTATTAAAGTTTTTGCTAATATTTATTATATTAAATGCGTATTTTCGAATTTTGATTTGACCTTACGGTATAATAAACAAGGTAGTACTAAAACATATTGAAATTTGGGCAATTTTTTGTTCTGCAATATTTATAAGGGACATCATAAGGAAACTATAGCTCGAACAACGTCCAATGAAACTAAATATGCTGGAAATAACCAAGAGAGACCGTAAAAGAATAGAGTGGACACGACAAAAGATCCAGGTAATAGATGTCATCCATACAGAGTCAAATCCCTCAAATGGCAATGGACAGAACAACTGGCAAAAAGAACGGACAGATGGGCCACAACAATTACAGCATAGTACCCACGAGGAATTTAGAAGAAAACCGAACCTGAGATAGGATCATGATATTAGGAAATTAGCAGGGATAACTTGGACCCACATAGCCAACAATAGACAACAATGGGTCCAACAACAAAGAGAGTATGTGAAGGAGGCTACATCATAATTGGAAATGGTTGAATAAGCTGAAAATGATCATGATGATGATTGCAATACTTGCAATATTTAATTCATAACTAATCATATCTATGCTTTAAGAGATACTATGGTGTACAGCTTAAAATACAAAATAATAATCGCCTTTCATGTTCTTTCATATTCTTATAAGGCTATCGGTAGATTTGAACACGACACATTGTAAGAAACTTTCGTATTTACACGCATCGTTAAGTTATCGCGAATCTCTAAATAGGAATTAAGGTATTTCTAATCGATGTCCACAAATAACACAGACGCGGAAAAGCCATTCCGATCCGACATGAGCGAATAAATGTTTAGATAGTTGCGAATATATTCGACACCTTTAATTAGACGGTGTTCGTGCGGACATAGCCTAACTCGACCTCTAGAATTATTATTTGAGTTTATTGAGAGTTTTGAATTTCCTTTCAGAGAATTCGATAGATATAATCGATATATTTTTGTTAACTCAAGCGTAATTTAATAAATCTTAGAACTATGGCCAAGGCTGCATGAATAAGACTAGAAAGTGTGACTTTGCAGCTGCAATGATTTTAATTGATTTTTTTATATTTACTTGTTATAATTATAACAAATTTGTATTTTTCAGTTTCAACTTGTAGTAGCATTTTCTGGATATTTGAGGATCGTAAATACTGTTACTAAATTAACATCACTGCCTCATTAAAGCTAATGGCAGATAATTATATTTTTTCGTTTCTTGCTGTTGTATCTGATAACTGGTGGATATCTTTTAAATATTGTAACGCAACATCTTCAATTCTCAACATATTGGTTACTTTCAATGTTTTCTATTTAGTTTTTATTTATATAATATATCGTGTGAACTCAAGGCATTTCATAAAAAAGTTAGTATAAATCTATGTCCTATAATGCTTCGTTTCGGAGATAAAGGGTGTAGAAGTTTCACTCTTATTTGTCGGTGGTTTTTCACTCGTCTAGGTGTTTTTTGATATGGGAAATCAAATATGATGAACCAAACCAAATCAATATGACTCCTACTTGTAGAAAGCGACAACTACATATTTTTAACTATTTTGAAGGGCAATAACTCTTCATACCCGTATCTGTATATATATCATCTACTGATAATATATACATTTCGCCATGTTTTACGTAAAAGAGGTCTCTTGATAAAAATGACTGCTAGTAATGGTTCTTAATGGATATTTGGGATCAAAATAATTAATACTAATAATCATTGACAAAAATTAAATATGTTGACTATACAAACATATAGTTATTAGACTGAAATAAAAATTTTTAAAATGTTTTTGTGTCAAAGGTCCAACGCAAAATTGTCGAATTGTTCTATCACATTTATTTTTCTAGAAAAGTTTATGATTAATTTTAAAAAATAATTTAAAAAAATAAAAGGTCTCCAAATTTATAATTTCAATTAAATAACTATCTAGCTGGATATCTAGTTAATATATTTATTTTTTGTCAATGATGACCACGTATTGATAATTTCCATTCTAAATATTTTGAGAAGCAGTTGCTCGTAACGATTTTTACTAAGGTATCTTTTTTTAAGTAAAAAACGACGTAAATAGTTATTAAAAAATAACTATCTATAACTATATATAACATACAAGACGATAAAATGGTATTATTAATTTCGGGAGACGATAATGCAATTTTATAGTCGTGTATAAAACAATATTTTTTTCCATAGCGAGTTACGTTTTAAAAAATATTCAGAAATTATTATTTCAAGGAATTTATTACGAGTAGAAAAATTATTGTGCTGGGTTGGCGTTGGTTTCTATGTAATTTGATAAATAAATAAAGCTGTCTCTTTAGTTGTCAATTTTGAGTCAATATTTTTTAATTCTCATTCGTATCGATTGCTGATTGAATTGGAGCCAGAAATGAATCAAAACGAAATAAGTAAATTACCAACAGATATTCAGGCTGAGGCGACAAACGCCATATCCAAACTACTTCCATTTAAATCCCGAATAACTTATGAAAAGGAATAAAAAAAATCAAAAATGGAAGCAATTAAAAAACGTACGAGAAGAAATAAAGTTTTTAACCTATCCTCGCTGTTAAAGTATCATTTACCCTTGAGGTTAAAGTACTATTTTATCTACCATTTTTGGTAGATATAAAAGGCAATTTTAACAGTTGCTTTGGAAAAATGTATATTTTTTCACTCAGTGGTTTAATAAAAGTACGGATGAAAAGTTGTTTCTTTTCAAAACAAGTAAAGAACATGTAGGTGGCGCCCTCAGTAAGTAGGAGTCAAAAAACACACAGACAGGTCTAAATTTTCATTCATATATAGATCTTAGTTCAGTAATTATTTGGAATAAATCGAAATAAAAATGAAATTTCTACACTCTGTATCTTGGAAGCGAAGCATTTTCGGGCATAAATTTATACGAACGAATATTTTTAATTATTTTTATCTGAAGCATATGCTACCAAAGTTTTCCGAATACAATTCAGACCTCCCTGTGTAATAATTATTATATCTGTATTTTGTTATAATCTCGCATGCATTCTTCCGAGATCTGACTTCTTTAGACTAATGTAAATTCTTTCTACAGTCTTCTAGATATTTTAGGCTAGCATTCCTGGATACTTTAATTGCAGTATTGCTTTTACTTTTCACATCGAGACCCAAGGACAAGTTCGTCTTCGTCCACTGGCAATTAACGTTGCCGATGATAATTCTCTCCCCAGAAAGAGGAGCGCATGGGCGGGTTTTCGGCCTCGTCGCCAGTTATCGCAGCTGAGAGCTTTGCGTTGTTTCGCATTAAACGGCCGATTAGCGACGCCCCCGACCCCTTCCCTTCGTAGACTCGCTCCTCAGAGTGACAAAAAACAAAGAATTGCCAATACAATAATTACCTGTATCTATTATGCGTTAGTATCAGAGGAAGAACTTTAAACGAATAAGATAAATACAATAATATAGTTCATTGCTTAAAAATCCTGGGTATTTTGCCACTGAAAGAGTGGAAAAATAAAATGTTATTTCTTTTGTGGTATAATGGATTTTTACTCGTAAAACAAATTTGCTTTGGAGATAAAGTTAAGGCGAGAAGAAGTATAACGTAACTTAAGAACTCGATGCGATTGATTCCTTCCATTAAAGAATACAATCTCAATATCCCTTCATTTAAAGAAGATATTCAGTGCTTTGCTATGAAACATGAAGAATGTGTTTCTTATCACAACCTTGAGGTTCTTCAACTCCACAATAGAAACTGCTCTTCTTGTAAGAAGCAAACAAAATCTTTGGAGTTGTTCTAGTATGAACATTTATGCTAAACCATTAGAGTACGCCATTATCATCATAATCATTTTCAGCTTATTCAACCATTTCCTATTATGGTGTATAGCCTCATATATTTAGATACTGTCTTTGTAGTTGGGCTCATTGTTGTCTATTGTTGACTATAAGGGCCCAAGGTATCCCTACTAATTACCTAATATCATGGTCCCATCTCAAGTTTGGTCTTCTTCTAGGTCTCTTGCTGTAATTTTTGTGGTCCATCTGTTGTCCGTCCTTCTTGCCAGGTGTCTGAAGTACCTTGCTGGTGAGATTTGATTCTATGGATGTATTCCCTGGGTCGTACACCTATTACCAGGGCCTTTGTCGTATCCACTCTATTTAGTAGTTTGTAGTAATAGTCAAAAGAGTCTAGAGATTGTGTACAGGGTTTTGATCCTTCGCCAATACGCTGTTATATTTGGGCTCGATGTATTAAAGTATTCCCGTTTGAAATATTTGTCCAATCTCGTATATTTCGAAGCCACGATTTCTTCTTCCTTCCTATGCCGCGCTTTCCCTCGATTTTACCTTGAAGTGTTAGCTAAAGCTGTTCGTATTCTTCGTGTCTCATTATATATGCCCGAGGTAAGCGGTTTTCCTTATTTTTGTTGTGTTGACTAAGTGGGTACGGGTGTTCATTCTGGTCAGTACTTCCACATTTGTTGTTCTAGTGGTCCAGCTTATACGTAGCATTCGCCTATAAAGCCACATTTCGAATGCCTCCACCTTCCTGAGATCCTCCTGTTTTAGGGTCCAAGTTTCGCACCCGTATAGCAACAAAGGCCAAACGTAGCACTTGAGTGTTCTCAACCTTACCCCTATGGACAAACGCGGGTTGCAGAGTACGCTTCGCATCTTAACGAATCCTGCACGAGCGATTTCTATTCTCCTTTTAATCTCTATAGAGTGGTCGAGCTGACTGTTTATATATTTCCCTGACCAGGTAACAGTACTTTTGTACATTATGTAAAGTGGTGTTTTTAACAACAATGTCCAATTGAGGGTGATCTTGAGAGGTCCGAGAAAACACCATAGTTTTGGTCTTGGATGCGTTTACCTCCAAACCCATTCTGGTACTGTCCTCTGTTAGAATGTTCATCAGAGTCTGTAGCTGTTCTTTAGACTGCCCGATCACAGTGTCATCTGCGTAACGTGTCATCTGCGTAACGGAGGTTGTTAATTACTATTCCATTTAGTTTAGCTCGATTGTTTGATTATGTACTCCGAGTACACATTAAATAACAATGGGGAGAGGAGGCAGCCTTGACGTACCCCTCTTTGGATATCTACGTAAGAGGTGTTTCCAGTTGATGTTCGGACGCATCCCTTATAGTTCCAGTATATATTACGAATTACAATGATGTCATGGTTATCTACTCCGATTTCCTGGAGGATATCTATTAGTTTTTCATGTTGTATGCGATCGAAAGCCTTCTTGTAGTCTACGAAGCAGACATAAAGATCCTTCTTTACCTCCAAGTATCTTTCAGCTATTAAGGTTAGGCCCAGGATGGCCTCTCTTGTTCCTGTTTCTCTTCTGAAGCCATACTGCGATCGACTTAGGTAGTTGTCGCACTTGGAGCGTATCCGATTAAAAAAGATCCTCATCATTATCTTAGCAGCATGGCTCATAAGGCAGATGGTCCTGTGGTCCTCCCACTTCCTTGCTTTATTTTTCTTTAGAAGAGGTACAAACGTAGAAGTCAGCCAGTCCTGGGGTAGGATACCGCTTTCGTAGATGGCGTTCATCAGGTGGGTAAGTTTTTCCATTGCTTCTTCGCTGAGGTTCTTGAATTGCTCTGCTACGGTAGAGCTACGGTCTTCGCCCGGTGCCTTGTTATTTTTGATTTCGGCGATTTCCCTGGATACTTCGGACGTGAGAATCCTTAGGTGGTGTTCTTTTTTGAGGACTGACTTGAAACGATCTGCGAGTTAAGTCGGCAAAATGGACGATGTATACATAAATCAAAATAATTACCGTCAAGCCAAAACAGCCAGTATTCAATTTAAATAAAGGTTAATATAAATTGTCTTGTATTACCGATTGTCGATTTTCTTATTGCGTTTAATGGCTAAAGTGTATTTCTTTTTCGGAATAAAGATTTAAATGACAAATCAATTTAAACATTTTTAAGTCTTTAGTCGTCTTTCAAAAAATGACTTAAAATCTAATGACTTACATTATTTTACTAAAAAAAGACTTTTCTATTCTAAAAGTTTTCTGTCAGATGCAGCTCTGAACAAGTACATGGGACAGGTACTCAATGTCCTGCATAGGGCATGACATCGTGTATAAATCAGATTATTTTTTTTAGGTTATTGGCAGGACCGGTTTTAAGGGCCACTTGGCCCCAAGCGGATTTTTTTTCGGGCCCCCTTATTCTATGTTTGTTATACATAATGATTATGGTTAGGCATGTAGTGTGTTGTACGATTTACTAAATTATCTATGTAAAGAGAAGATTCAACGAAGTAGAAGTTTCAACGAATACAATGTATTTTGTTAAACATTTTATAAAAAAAAACATTTTAAATAATATTAAACAGCATTTAACGCAAAAATAAAACATTTATAATTTGTGAACAGAACATAAAAGAAATAACTTAATAAGTAAACAAAATAAAAATTTGGGATATTGATCAAATGTGTTTCTTTCTACATTTCTCTTTTGCAAACTGGTCAATTATTAAATTGCAATCTAATTTTTCGATATTTGATCCTTCTATGTGGATCAGAGAAAGGGCATCGAGTCTCTCTTGGCTAATGGTAGATCTGAAATAAGTTTTAATCCTTTTTAACGCAGAAAATGAACGTTACCCGCTAGCATTAGAAACTGCTATAGTAAAATAAATTTCAAGCAACGTAAGCACATTAGGGAAAGTTGATTTTAGTGACTGCACAAGTTCAAATTTTTCAATCATTTCCTTTTTATTCATATTGGCACATAGTATTCGAAAATGAGCCATTTCATCATTTAATACATCTCCTTCTACATACGACTTATATGTATTTTTCAAGATATTGGCAGACTCTTCAAATGCTATGTCATCGATATTGCTAAAAAACAACTTAAAACGTTCGTTAACAGTGTGATAGCTTTTAATTCGTCTTTCAAGATCTTGAATTATGGAGTCACATATTACGTAATAGGCTTCCACCTTAAACTTCTCTTTGCCACTTATGTGAACTTCATTTTCTTTTGATTCGTCGAAAATACTTTTCTTTTTCTAGTTAGAGTTCTTTTTCTAGTTAGTATTATGTTCTTAATAATAATAGTTAGTAGTTCTAATAGGTAGCGTCATCCACTAAAGTCGATACCGTCAAAATTTCAAAGGAGTGTTTTGATAAATGATAACTCGATGACTTCAATAACTCTATGCTAGTAAATATATTTAGTGATGGATCTTGCAAAGCTTTGCTCGTAGCATTAACACTTTCTAAGATTTTAAACCATATGGTAGTCAACAATGCAGGTTCGAATTTTTGCATTTTCTTTAGAAGTGCAGAGGCTTCATTTCTTGCTATTGGTTTTTCACCTTGGTCATTCGCAATGACAGAAAAAAATTCTATAATTGCTTTATAATTTAGTTTAAGAGCAGCAACTGCATCAGCCTGGGCTGACAATATAGTACCACTAAGATGTTTAAGAATTTTACACCGACTTAATAGAATAGACAAACGGTGGGTGGATTAGAAAAAGAATACGTACATTTCTTGAACTAAGGAAAAGTAATTGGAAGCCTGAAGACAAGATTCACTTGAAAAATTAACTGATAAGTTTAAAGAATGGCTCGCACATGGTATACAGCAGTAGGAGATAACAGCTTGATTCTAGCTTGCAGCCTTGCAGCCCGTTATAATTACCAGACATATTAGCTGCATTGTCATAAGATTGCCCACGACAGTTCTCAATTTTTAAGCCTAAGGCTTCTAGTTTTTTTAAAACAACATCTTTAAGATATTCTGCCAGTGTGTTTTTCTATTTTAATCAATCCCAAGAACCTTTCCTCTACTTGTTTATTATGTATGTATCTTAAAATAAAAGTTAATTGATCACAATGGCTAATATCAGGTGTGGAATCCACTATAAGAGAATAATACTTCGCAGATTTAATTTCATTAAAAAATAACTCAATTTTAAGATACCACCGAGCAGAACAATAAATTATTATATCTACTAAACCCTTCCCGGTTGATCGTTGATCATGAACATTATATTGTACATAATAAAAAAATTTAGTTAAAATATTTACTTTACCTTTTTTAAAATACCATTTATTTATTGACTTCTGCTTCATTTTCATATTTATATTTTTTTATGACCGAAATACGGGCCCCCTCGGGGTCCGGGCCCCCAAGCGGCCGCTTGTTCCGCTTTATGTATAAACCGGCGCTGGTTATTGGTATCTGTTTATAGATCTATTGCTCCTCTTCTAATATCCAGGTTATATTCTCAATTCCTATCCTTGTTATAGCTTAATACAGAGAATCGGACTGACATAAAATGTGTTGACGTGTTTCTGATTGATAAAATCAGCACATGGATTCGTCCGTCAATCCCATCAGCTTTAGATATATAGTTATAGTCCATTGAGCTTGTCTGTTAGCAGACCCATTACAGTTTTCACAGTTTTCCTGTCTTTGCTCATCAGGTTTGTCATGAATTTTGGCGAATGTTCTACTACGTAATTTATAGCTTGTCTCTGTCTTGGTGAACTTTTCCACCATTCTAGAGATTTGTTGGTCTTTTGTGTGCTTTTGCAGAGAATATTCTGGATCTTCCAACGAGATTGCATGATATATCTCCCATATCCTTAATTATATTCTTTTGACTTTATTACTCTGAGGGTTTTTCGACCCCGTACCTTTTCACTGTCGCCGCCGCCACTGTGGCTGATTAATTTCGTCGCGATATCCCACAATTTGCGTTTAAATATGTTGTCGTCGGCTAATACGCTCCATAATTTGGCCCGAGAATGAGCTTCGATTTAGATTATTCGGATTTTAGTTTGTTCGTTTAATGGAATTTCAATTAGCAGATTTTCCCCATTAAAAGCCTAAACACAGCTTTAAATATATAAATACAAGGTTGGTTGTTGTATTCGGATGGGGGTACAATCCTCTTAATATACTGGCGGTCATAAAAGCTGAAATCTACATAAATAAAAATAAAATATTGTCAATGGTAAAAGGTTACAATTTGAGAATGACTAAAGATTGGACCAATATGAGTAGTTATCATGTTGATTAGGAAGATTAGAATATTTCGTTAATTAGAAAAACTTTTTTGTGAGAACCTCAGCTAATAATTCACTAGCCATAGAAATGATTTTGGGAAAACTAATTTAAACAATTATAGAGAATAGAGAGAGGTCTGTATGAATGATAAAAAATTATATGAATTACATAATCATAATTATGTATATGTTACGGTTAAGTTCCGATATTCGGTTAATATCGACCTTACCCAGTTAATTTCGAGAATAACACAAAACAAAATGGGAGGGGGGAGTGCTGAGGCATGGGAAGTTAATCACCGCAACCTTATAGATCTAACGTGTCCCCCTTTCTTGAGTTATAATTCATCATACAGTCTCAGGGCTTTAACAATAGAATATGTTAAAAAAGCACGGAATTTTAAAATTTTATCATCTAGGCACGTCTTTTATTGACAGTTTGTTTTTTGAATAGTTTTTATTATTTTTGTAATGTCACTGTCATTGAAAAGTCATATTATTATTGTTTATGGACGTTTACTCTAGTAGAGATGATTTTAAGTACTGAAGTATCGGCTATTGTTGCTTTAAGTGGTCATGGTAGAGATCAACTTTTGGACTTAAAACCATGTCTGATAGAATTACTACCCAACAGACAATACTAATATGATTTTTCAAAGATAGTGACATTACACAAATCATAAACACTATTTAGTAGGTCTGTTGTGTAGAGACAAAAGCAAAGGAATAGTTTTAATATAAAAAATACGAAAACATGTTATAGTGTCTTCTTCAAAAGCGAATATCTTCAAAAGAAAATAACCTAATGAGATGAATCAAAAAACAAACTATCGAGAAAAGATACAACGAGATGTTAAAATAATTTTTAAATTCCTTGCTTTGTTAACGTAGTCCACAGGATGTTTCAAACTTTCACCAAAGTATCAATATTTTGTTTTCCCTGGTATAATTGACAGATGGCAATCCTCATTTTTAACTTAGAAAGAGACACTAGAAAGTCAAATAATTTAACTACAAATTTCTTAAATAATCATCAAAATCGGTCCACTAGAACACAATGTATAAAACTTTAAATTACATGAAAATTTTGAAGTGCCCTTTTTTCGTGCCGGTGAGTGTATTAGTTGAAAAATCCAAAAGAGATGTTTAAAAAAAATATTTTTTTAGCTTTCACATAAGAAATAAATAGTTACTTCTGAATTTAGTTGAAAATAATGACAATAATACTACATCGCTTGAAACATCCATTAATTAGTTTGAATTAAATATAGTTAAAATAATCCAATAAAACAAAGCTACAAATAACAGTAACAGGAAGTGAAAAAGTACTATTATTTAACTACAACTCTAAATGGTGTTAGAACAAAAATTCCTGGTAAACAAGCATGCACAATAACACCTTTTGGACTATTTTCCAATTACAACACGAACATTAAAAATTCACAAGTGCTAATTAAAATAAAATTCATTAGACTCATTACAGCATTCGATTGACATGGGAATTTCCAAAGATAAAAGTTTTTCATGGACATTTTTATTGGGTATTTACTATTTTTTGAATTAATTATATGATATGTTGAGGTATAGTACCTGTTACGTGTTACCAATGTTGATTATTATGGTTTCCTTAATTAAAAGACACATTATCGACAGAATATTTTTTTCGATCTGTTAAAAGTGTAAAATTATTTTTTTAAGAAAATTAACTTTATAAAACATATCATGTGTCGTTTCTTGAAATGTGGTAGTATTAAAACTAAAAGAATTTTCCTTTATTTATTTTCATTCACAAAATGTTTCGGTCAAATGTGTTATTCTACAGTGCTTCAGAATGGTTACTCAGCGAATCCCTCGACAAGATTATATTAACCACTTATAAAACGTACCAATGCAGGCATTTCAAACCTCGAGCTGGGCTGAACCCAACTATTTTACGAGTGATGCTCTGCTCTAGTGAGCTCAGTAGTTTTAGAATTTAGATTAATTCACACTTCATGTAGAATGTCGAATGTTTAGGAGGGAAGGCTAATAACCGCGACCTTACAGATCTATTGTGTTCCCCTTTCTTTATAACGAGCTCTAACTCATCATACAGTCTCCGGGCTTTAACAAAAGCCAGTATCTGAGACGGCTCTACAGAGGCCAGCTCTCCATCCTCGACATCAGCCGTACCAAAGTTCATGGCATGCACGGTCGTCGCGTCGTCTCGGCGTACTCAGTGATAAGGTGTTCTGGTGTTTCCTCATTTTCCCCACAGAATCTGCATTCGCTGTTGTTTCTCAGCTTAAACCTACTGAGATATTCGTTGAGGAGACAGTGTCCTGTTCGAAACACCGTGACAATCCGAAAATTGTTTTTTCTTAAATCAAGGAAAATCTTTGATTTTTCTCGGTCGTAAGTTCTGAGGAACTTTTTCTAGTGTTTTAAACCGTTGGTGGACATCCATTCCAGGTTACGGATGGAGTCTTCTAGGTTCTTCAGTTCCGCTTTCAGTTAGTTCCCGCTTGGAAAACAGAACGGTTCTGGTCCAGTCAGTGGAGTGTTCGATCCTTTTCTAGCTAGATCATTTGCTTTTTCATTGCCTTCTATCCTTTGGTGAGCAGGTGACCCAAAGTAGGAGGACTTTATTTTCTTTGCCTAATTTGTTGAGCTTCTCTAGGCATTCTTAGACCAACTTCGAATTAATTGTTACTGACTTGATCGCGTTTAGGGCTGCTTGACTATCGGTATCACACTTCATAATCAAATAGCATTTTTAGACAAAAAATCTCTGCTGCAAACAAAATCTCTGCTGAGATACATTGCAAAACAGTTTCGAAACAATGAAGGTGTCAAAACACAAAAGTTTTGAAAATAATTCGACACATTTTTGATACATACATTTTCGTAACATAAATCGCTTTTTCTTACAAAACATTTTACCAAAATATGGTTTCGCTACATAAGCTATAATAATAATGATCGTGTTCACAAATTTTTCGAAACTTTTAATAGACATGGCCCATATTTACAAAGGTTTCGTACCCGCTTTGTTTGATTCATAACTTATTTGATATTCTGTCAAATATGAGAACACAACCTTACTTTGTTATTTGGATTTTGTTCTGCATTTTTTTTGCAAAATGGGGAAGACTTAACAATTTAAGTATTCTTCAACTTTTTATTGTATAATTAAAAAAGCAGAAGGACATATCTGGTGAGTACAAATACAGATATTTAAGTCTTACTAGAGGTGCTTTCTCCGTAGAAAATATTTAAATAAATAGTATTTTTAGTTATTTAATGAAAAAGAAACTAAACTTTAAAGAAAGAAATTATTAGAATGTTTGTCTGACAATTTTCTTATTTTTCAGTATAATATATTGAATCAGCATTTCCTTCTTTAAATTTTTTTGAAGTAGTCGTGAAAACACTATTTGTAATAAATTAAAACAATATTTTTTATATCATATAAACGTAGAAAAATAAAGACTTGGTCTTGGAGAAATCTTGCACTGGCCGGTCTTGGTCTTGGTCTTGTATTTTGAGCAAGTCCAAGACCAAGATCAGTCTGGCTCATCACTAATCAATGTATATAAAGAAATTGTTTACAGTACAGATCATCAAAAAATTAGAGGTCCTCAAAGATTTCAAAATTACTGTAGTAAAGCATAAATCTTTTCAACATTTCAATAAATAATGCATAGAACGTTTTGATCAGCATTCAATTTAAAGTACCACTATTCTTTGACAATGACGAAGTTTTGAAGAAATGAAAATCTTCTGCGGAGGTGTAAAAAACAAAGTATAAAGTATATATAAATCTTTAAACTTACTTCGGCAGCAACCATCAACATACTTGCTTCCCCAAAATTAACAGAATTTGACTAATCTAATTTTGTAATGTAATAAGCATTAATTTATTATTTCAATTTATACATGTATAGGGTTCAATAGATCATTACAAGAACTTACGACCGAGAATAATCAAAGATTTTTCTTGATTTGAGCAAGAAAAATAAGATTGTCACGGGATTTTTAAAGGAACACTACCAAATTTCAGCCAATTTAAATAATGCAATTATCTTTTCAGTAATAAGACGTAATGAACTTATTACTTAAAAAGTGGATTTAGTTAATTGCCTGTAACGAACACACACAGTAGATTGAAACTAAAAAACAACGGCGAGTGCAGATTCTGTGGGAAAAATGGAGAAACACCTCAACCTCATCACTGAGTGCGATAAGATAAACACTATTCGTGTCATAAAGTTTGGTACACCTGATATCGGAGATGAAGAACTAACCTTTGTAAAACCGTCTCAGATAATGGCTTGTGTCAAAGCGCCGTGAGACTGTATGATGAGTTATAACTCGTTATAATCCAATAAAGGGGACATAATAGTAAGTAAGGTCGCTGTGATTTACCCGCTTCTATACATTCTACTTTCTTCTAGATCACTACACGTTAACAAACACATAAAAAAATGCATTCAATAAGTTTACTAGAGTTGGAATGTATACCTTTCCAATCGCTGCACAGAACAGCTATTTGCATACATGACTTAATAAAGTTATAAGTGGTAACTCTTCTATCATCGTAATTTATTGCTCGTGTATTTATACTTTTTACGTATTTTATAGCTTCCTCTGCACATTATCTTTCTGATAAATAAATAAGCGGCACATGCATTAATTTCAGCCAATTTAGATAATGCAATTATCTTTTCAGTAATAAGACGTAATGAACTTATTACTTAAAAAGTGGATTTAGTTAATTGCCTGTTTATGATAATTGGAAGCACTTAATAAAAAAGGAGATAAATCAAAAGATATTGTCACTTAGTATTCGGAAAAAATAGGCATTCTACATAATATACATACAGATTTCGATTTTTTTTTTAAGTTTTAAAGTTGATTTGTGGTTAGCATTTAAAACGGGTTTGACCATGTTCGAATAACGTTATCCGTCGTTATCTGAAGAAATTTATGGGAATTGCCAAGTGAAATTTTTTCTTAAATCTGATTTATGTCATGTTTATTTTCTAATCATTATTAAATTTTATATAGGTAAATTATATTTATGTATATAGATACTTGAAAGGTATAAGGTACTAAGGTATTGATACTAACTTGATACTAACAAGCAATAAGAATATTTACCTTATAAAGGTGCGTTCACACCTGCTGCGCCGCTCTGCGCCCCGCCGCTCAGAACATTTTTTTAACATGTACGTAAAGTATATGTTAAAAAATTATTTGCGCGGAGCGGCGCTGCCGGTATGAACGCACCTTAAGTAATTCCAATGGAGAATTCATGTAAAAGCTACCTAAAAGCAAAGCAAAACTTGACCCGAAAAGTTATACACGTTGGCACAACATTAATATTGAACATTGATCACTTTTAAAAGCATATTACTCTTTTATTACAAATGTAACACGCAGTATATTATTCCGATATTTATTTGACAATTCATGTCTCTTCAAAATACTATTAAGGTTACCTATCCCTCAAATAAAGGTTTCCCTAGATATTTTCATTTTTATGATGATTCAAAAATTGGTTCATTAGATCCTTATTATTTGATAAAATCTTGGTGGTTTGGTGATATATCGTTGATTGAAGAAATAAGAGGATGCGCAACCATATGGGCAATTTCGTGGCACAAAATCTGTCCAAGCTGGCGTTACCGTCAGCCTGTCCGAGAATTTCGAGATGTAATTTAGCAATAGCTGATAGTCGTTTAGCGCAGCGGATAAAGAATAATGTACCGTAGTTCTGCTTTCAATGGGCAGAGTGAGTGGCTGCAATAGACAGTGTTGCCATGACTACTGATTAATCCATAGATTTACGGATTTTCGGTACAGGGTAATAATAATACGGATTTTCTATCATTAAACAATTAAATAATTAATAATTTATTAAATATAATATTATATTATTAAACAAAGAACGGCGTCAGTGTTGGCTTGGAAATGAAGATAGCTGATATTTCATATGTCAAATATTATGGTAAATATCAATAATTCGTCATTTCCAAGCCAACTAAACGACGACTTTTTTCGATCATATGGCATATTCAGTACCTATAAAGGAATTCTTATTTTTGTTGTTTGACACGAATAAATTTTCAATACATAAACGCAGATTTTTCATTCAAAGAAAATTCATACGTCAAACGTATTACGTCATTAAATACGTCAAACGTATTGCAGATATTAAACATTTTAATATGGCAACAGTGTCCTTTTCAGATCCACACCGTCTGCGATATGCCTTTACTGGACAAATTAGAGAAAATAAGTGTTTTATGCGTTGACCGCAGAACGATTGGTGTCACCACCGTACAGCACTTGAGACGTAAGGGGAAATCAAATCAGCCTTGTCACGAATTCGCCTATTAGGTTGTGTATCTTCCCAATTCTTTCAATCAACGGTGATATACTATGTGGTTTCTACAAAATATAACTTTATTATTTTGTAGATTTATTTCCCAGTGGCGAAAATGTAGACTTTTTTATGAAATAAACCGTGTTCCGAAAAAAAATGCTTTATTTTTTCCTCCGTTTTTCATTTATTGTTTGAACAACTGTAGATATTAGAAAAAATTGAGAGGCTAACTATTAATTAATTTTAAAAAACATCCTAAAACAGGTAGAAACCTATATATTATAATATAATCCATGATCCTATCACTATACAATCAAATGATTTTAATATCTGTTATTATACCGTTTGTCTATAAAACTTGTTGATATAGTTGATATATAGAAATAATATGATACAGCACTAAGTTATTAATAAAATATGGTGGCCGGTGGCGCATGGCGTAGAGTTACAGCTCAAGTGTACCAATTTAATGGTTATGGGTTCGAATCCTGCAGCCGGCATGGCAGTTCATCAGCCGACTATTTTTCATATCAATCAAATAAAAATAGTTTAGTCGTACCAGCCATAAAAGAGTAGTTTATGGAATCCACAACCCCAAATTAGCGACCTTACAGATTGCGAGGTAGATCGTAAGGCCTAGCATATTGTGTGTCCCCCTTTGTTGAGTTATAACTCTTCATACAGTCTCATAGCTTTTTTTTTAGAATGAGTGGGAGGGGGGTTAATCACTGCGACCTTACAGATCCATTGTGTCCCCCTTTCTTGAGTCATAACTCATCATACAGTCCCAGGGCTTTGACAAAAGCCAGTATCTGGGACGGTTTTATAGAGGGTAGTTCTCCATCTCCAATATCAGTCGTACCAAAATTCATGGCACGAATGGTTGTCGTCTCGGCGCACTCAGTGATGAGGTGTACTGGTGTTTCCCCATCTTCCCCACAGAATCTGCATTCGCCGTTTCTTCTTAGTTTCAATCTACTGAGCTGTTCATTGAGGAGACAGTGTCCTGTTAAAAACGCCGTGACAATCCGAAGATTGTTCTTACTTAAACCCAGGAAGATCTGTGATTTTTCTTGATCATAAGCCCTCAGAAACTTATTCGAGTGTCTTAGACCGTTGCAAGATTTCCATTCCAGGTTGCGGATGGAATCTTCTAAGTTCTTGAGTTCTGCCTTGAGTTGGTTACCACTTGGAAAGCAGAACGGTTCTGGTCTAGTTAGTGGAATGTTCGCTCCTTTCCTAGCTAGATTATTTGCTTTTTTATTGCCTTCTATCCCTTGGTGAGCAGGCACCCAGAGTAGGAGGACTTTGTTTTCTTGGCCTAATTTATTCAGCTTCTCTATGCATTCTTTGACCAATTTCGAATTGATTGATACTGAGTTGATCGCTTTTAACGCTGCTTGACTATCAGACAAGATGGCTATTTCTTGTTTCCCATAGTTCCTATCTAAGATAAGTTGTACGTATCTTTCGATAGCGTAGATTTCTGCCTGTTGGATACTAGGGTAAGTGCCCAATGGTTCGGAGTATTTAGCTCTCGGTCCAAACACTCCGATTCCTGTTCCCGTATTGGTTTTGGAAGCATCAGTATACCAAGTTATGGTATGGTCTTTTAACTGCTGGGCAAGCGTTTCGCTCTTTCAATCCTTTTTATTGCTCAATACTACATTGAGATGTTTCTCAAAGTTGTACGTTCTTGGCATATCGTCAACTGGGAGTTGCAGGAGTGGTATTTCCTTTATGAGGGTGTTCCAGGCCCCTGATCTGACAATTCTCCCAGTACTAATTCCGTTAGTGACCATTCTAATCATTGTCGCATTGGCATATCTACCAATGACAATGTGCAGTGGTGTTAGATCTAGAATGACCTCCATTGCTGCTGTTGGACAGGTTCTCATGGCTCCTGTGATGCAAACGCATGCTAATCTCTGGACTTTGCATAGGTTTAGCCTTGCCGTCCGTTGCTCTAGTTTTGTGTACCAGGCAACTGCTCCATAAGTAATCATGCGTCTTACTATCATGGTATACATCCAGCGCAAAATGTTAGGGGAGCAGCCCCATCTATTTCCGGCCAGTCTTCTGTATATCATGAGAGCCTTTATGGCTTTGCTGGTAGTGTTCTTAATATGCATGTTCCACAGGAGTTTACTGTCCAGGGTTATTCCCAGGTATTTAATTTCCTGTGTTGGCAGTATTTCCTTTCCATCTAGTTGGATTCTTTTCAAGTTGTTCAGACTTCGCTTTCTGGTGAATGGCACTATCGCGATTTTGTCTGAGTTGATACTCAGCCCGACTGTTCTACACCATCTCTCAGTGATACGGAGTCCTCTTTGGATAATATCACACAAGGTGCCTTCATGTTTCCCCCGAGCGATCATGACTATGTCATCTGCATACCCAATGCAGTGTATTCCCGCTAGAGTTAATTCGTCTAGTAGTTCCCTAAAAGATCCCATCCACTCCTGCTGCTTTATAGGGCTGAAAGGTGTCGATCGCCCATTTCAGTTTTTGTTCTGTTATTACTAGCTTGTCCACTTCCCAATCTTCCCTGCATATCTTCCCTGTCTCATAGCTTTAACAAAAGTCAGTATCTGAGACGGCTAAATTAATAATAGGCGGTTGAAGCTTAGTGCTAGCCACATTACCTTCCTTGTATACCGAATGGCTCTAGTATAACAAACTGTACCTTGCTCCTTTCCAAGTCTTATAAACGCTGTATACGGGAGAAGAATGTAGAATGCAGAATGTAAAATATATAGGAGGGGAGTTAATCACAGCGACCTTACAGATCTATTGTGTGTTCCCCTTTTTTAAGTTATTTATCATTAGGGGTCTCAGGGCTTAAACAAAAGCCAGTATCTCAGATCCTAATTTGTTCAGATTCTCTAGTCATTCTTTGGCCAACTTTGAATTGATGGTTACTGAGTTGATTGAGTTTAGTGCTACTTAGTTATTTCCTGTTTTCGATAATTCCTATCTAAGATAAATTATACGCATCTTTCGATAGCATAGATTTCTGCCTGAAGGATGCTGGGGTAGGTGCGCATTGATTCGGAGTATTTAGTTTTCGGTCCAAATACTCCTATCCCTGTCCCTGATTTGGTTTTGGAAGCATTAGTATACCACGTTATGGTATGGTCTTTTATATGCTGAGCAAACATTTCTCCCTTCCCAATACTTTTTATTACTAAATACTACAGTGAGGTGTTTCTCAAAGTTGTAAATTTTTGGTATATCATCCATTGGGAGTTGGAGAAGTGTAGTACTAGGAGACTAAAGTAAAACATTGATTAACTTAGGAAAAAAACTGAAAACGATCTCGACAAAATTCCCGACTCTTACCTACATCCTGCGCATTAAGAGACCAAATTACATTCGAACAAAAAGCAATTCCGCTGTTACGCGACTGATGCGAACGCAATGAAACGAAAATGTTTTATTAATACCCCGGCGTACTAATCGTCCGATGGACGGCCGAAAGGACGGTTGCCATGGTAAGTGCCCATTATGGGCAGGCTGGCGGTTATGTGCGTTCCATCAGATGGCAATCAGCGGGGAAAAAAGCCTATTATAGGGCCCGTTCCCATTGGCCGGTTCCTTAATGACGTTTTTACGTGTGCTTAATGTAGCGCGACCGGCGCGGGCCCCACGACCGACGGACGGGGCCATTTTTATTACCGATACAGCGATGGAGGACGACAATTACGCTGAAGAGAGAGAGAGAGAAAGAGAAGGGAAGGTGGACGTGGTCTTGGGCAGTTTCCCGCATTCTTCGAGGCCGGCCTTATTGTAATGATGACAAAGATTATACAAGAAATTGCAAATCTCGATTATTTCTCAATTTGCGAAGTTTATTCTTCTATAGGGTGAATATGCCAGTGGTCGGGCAGTTTAGAAAAAACTGAGTTTAAATTGTTGATTAAATTTTCTTTATTGGTGGCATGGAAATGAAATTTTATGAAATAGTGTGGTTATTGGGCTTCACGTTAAATATAACAGTTTTTTTTTCATAATCCTACCAATAATTTTAATTATTAGTACATTTTATCATCTAGGTGTATCTTTTTTCGATAGTTTGTTTTTTTGGTTCATCTCAATAGCTTTATTTTTGTTGGAGATATTCGCTTTTGAAGAAGACACTAACATTTTTACGTAATTTTTACATTAAAACTATGTCTTTGCTTTTGGCCCTAGTCCCCAGTCTTTTGACCCAGAAAGTTGTGGTCCGGAAGCAGGCCTTCTTGACATAAGATTTGCTTCGTTTAATCTTCTTCTTACAGTCCATTCACTTAGATATAATTTGTTCCTTAGTTAATCTATACTAATATATAAAATCCTTAAGTGACTGACATACTGATTAATCACCATCCTGCTCAAACCACTCAACGTAAGGAGCTCAATTTTGGTATACAGGTTGATTCTAGGGTGTAAAGGTTCGATAGGAAGGGATTTTTCGAAATTCCAGTTCCAAGAGGGTGAAACCACCCCTCAAATATTACAATATATTTTATTTAAAAAACGGCTAAGTAAGCCAAAAACACGTATATTTTTTTTTGTTTTTTTACATATTTTAAGATTTTTTAAAAATGTATACAGGGTGTTTCGAAAAATCTAGTCATTGATTAAAAAACGACCAAGTTTTCGAAAAAACGCTTAAACACGTATATTTTTTTTTTTTTTACATATTTTAAGATTTTTTAAAAATGTATACAGGGTGTTTCGAAAAATCTGGTCATTGATTAATCACGATCCTGCTTAAAGCGCTTGACGAAAAAAGCTGATTTTTGGAAAACAGATTGATTTTAGGGTGTAGAGGTTCGATAAGAAGGGATTTTTCGAAACTCAAATTCTAAGGGGGTGAAACTATCCGTCAAATATTAAAATATTCTTTATTTAAAAACCGGTGAGTTTTTCGGAAAAACTCTTAAACACGTATATTTTATTTTGATGTTTTACATATTTTAAGATTTTTTTAAATTTATACAGGGTGTTTCATAAAATATGACCATTGAGTAATCACGATTCTGCTTAAACTGCTTGACGTTTAAAGCTGATTTTTGACAAACGGATTGACTGTGGGATGTAGAGGTTCGATAAGGGGCGTTTCTCGAATCTCAAATTCCATGCAAGAGGGTGAAAACGCCCCTCAAATATTACAATATTTGTTATTTAAAAAACGGTTAGTCTTTCGGAAAACGCTTGGATAAGCATAATTTATTTCGTTTTTTACATATTTTGAAATTTTTTAAAAAATCATACAGGGTGTTCCAAAAAGTTGGGTAATTTCTTAACCACGATTCTGCTTAAACTGCTTGACGTAAAAAGCTTATTTTTGGCAAACGGATTTTTCGAAAATCAAATTCCAACGAGATGAAACTACCCCTCAAATATTACCAAGTTATATAATAATATCGCCATATTGTTTTTTCTCATGCTGACATAAATGTGAGAAAATTTTCTCCAGTTTGTATGTAAATGGAAATTCTTGCTTTGCTTTATCATCACCATTACAAATGATTAATTCGACGCGAACGAAGTCGCTGGTACACGCTAGTTCATTATAAATTTGAAAAGCTGTGAAATGGGCGATTTCTTAGCAATAATCATACAATAAGTCAATTGTCTCGATTTGAAGTTCTCATACGAAGGTTTCTGGACGTTTAACATATGAACTTGTCTCGGGGAAGAAGACTGCATTGTACTTCGTGCACATCTAAGCCTATTAGCGACATAATTTTTATCTCTCTCAATTTTTTTAAGCTATAGCGGATACAACTTGTAAACTTAAAACCATCTCTGCTAGAGTAGGTCACTGCCCACAGCCACCAGTCACATGGCGGATAGAGAGGAGGGCCCTAGGGGCCAGGGCCCCCCTTGGAATCTATAAATAAGGTTAAATTTTAAGCTTATGGGTTAAAATGGTGCTCTAAAAAGCATATTCTACATTACATTTTATTTGGGCCCCCCCTAAAATAAATTTCTGTATCCGCCTCTGACCAGTCAACAGACAATAATAATATGATTTTCTGTATAATGTAGTTTTTTTCCTCCAAAAATTCTAAATATTTTTTTTCCGCAAAAACGGTTAATGTTAGGTATAGACTGTTTGATATCAAAATTAATAAAATTTTACAGAGAATTTAGGTATGTAATAAAAAATAGGGATACCCATTTAAAACAAGAAAATTGCTGTCAACTTCCGCTATACTTCCGGAAGTGCCGCCATATTGAAAAAAAATTTAATCGATAGACCTCATTATGAAACAATAACGTGCAAAAAATCTCCGATCTCGATCTTATAGGTCTCTGTATAGAAACTTATAATGCACCCTCAGGCTGGGACACCCTGTATATTATTAATATAGGTTTATGTAGAGTTGTTTTTCCTTTTCGTCTTATAGCATTACAGGGTATTCAGTTAGTTATGTTCTTTGGCGATTATATGAAGAATATAGATTAAATTACTTGTTGCATTACAAAACTCAAAACCGTGACATGCTATGAAAGTCAGTGTTAATGGAATTCAAATTGTTTCTATCAATTTACTATTTCAATTATAGAAAATTATACTGCAAAAAATACTCTGCAAAGAATCTTCATTTTCTTCGTTTTATTTTTCTTCATTGTAACTCGTTACTGGCGTCATAAAATTATGGTATGTCAACTTTTTCTGATGACCAAAGCAATATCTTTCGCGGTTACAGAAAATATGAAAAACATGGCAAAATGACTTCGACAAACTATTTTGTTCTTCTTTGATTAGCAATGCAAAATAACCAGAAGCTTAGTAAGATTACAGAAATTGGACTTATTGTAGTTTGGTTTCGTTTGCACAGTGCAAGCATGATTTTAAATTGTTTATTTTTCTTTAAAATATTTTCGGATGTATCTACTTTATGATGACAAACTATTTTGTTCTTCTTTGATTAGCAATGCAAAATAACCAGAAGCTTAGTAAGATTACAGAAATTGGACTTATTGTAGTTTGGTTTCGTTTGCACAGTGCAAGCATGATTTTAAATTGTTTATTTTTCTTTAAAATATTTTCGGATGCATCTACTTTATATATCATAAAGGCTAAGCAGTCCAAAGACCGAGATCTGCCACAGTCTTGGAAAACACACCACAATTTTCCAAGCTGAGCTGTATGCTTTGAAACCTGGTGCTGGTAAAAGTAAAAAAAAAACTGCTGGTAGAACAACTATACACCGGGAAAACAGTAAGCATATCTTCGGATATAGCCAAGCCTCGTTGAAAGCACTTGAGCCGAAGAAAAGCACCTCTATGACGATTCTTCATTGTAGGAAACTACTCAATATATTATGAAATAGGAACAAAGTGCCTTCGCCAAAACATTCGCCATTCGTCGGCCCAGAAGAATGTCGCAAGAGACAGGCTCTGTGAACGGGTTAGAGGTGCCACGTTTTGGGACTGGAATGACAGTCCCGGACTGGAATTTGTCAAAAGAATCCTAGAAAGGCCATCCAAACGCATAACAGGAGAAGAATTAAAAGGCTGGCAGGAATGGAGCGCGTACGCTCACTGCAATATACAACGGGCCACTGCCGGCTGAGATCACACCTTCAGAGGATGGGACTGGTGGAAGACGCCAATTCTGTACGGAAGATGACAAAACAATGAAGCACGTTATCTGTAACTGCCCCTCAGGGAGCAGGACCAGGTTTGGAGTGTTTAGGTTAGGTTAGGTTTGGTTACCAAACCACGCTAGACCTATCAGACCTAGGAGACGTATAACCCTCGGACATAACAGCCTATGTTATAAAGTTGGGTCTTGAGAGTGAACTTAGTTTGTAGGAACTGAGCCTGAGGGAAGGGATTTGGAGATCTAGACTGTACTCTCTCACTAAGCCTAAGATTTTCAATTCGAATGTGAAGTCAGTATTGCTGTATGGTGCAGAGACCTGGAAAAATACATAGCCATTAATTAACAAACTCCAAGATTTGATAAACCGCTCTCTGTGAAAAATTGTAGGAATATTCTGGCTAAATACTATCAGAAATTAGGATTTATGGAGCTTGACCAATCAGAGGCAGGTGTATAACGAGATCAAACCTAGAAAATGGAGGTGAATTGGTCACACTTTAAGGCGAAGCGGTCACAATATCGCTGGCAGAGCTATGGATGGAATCTACAAGGCAGTAGAAGAACTGGTCGTTCAAGACACACATAGCAAAGGACAATTAAAAAGGAGATCGAAGCAATAAACCGATCATGGCGAGATGTCAAATGAATTTCCAACAACCGAACCCGCTGGAGAGCGTTTATTGAAGCCCTATGCTCCACGTAGGGGTAAAGGACAAAATGAAATGAAGAAACTGAACTACAATAGGCCCTCGCGGCCGCAGTGTATGGTCCCATCTAGAACCCACTCTTAGTAAATACAATACAATACAATCATAAAGGCCAATCAATAAATCTATTTTAAAACGTTACCTTAATTGATAAAACGTTTTTAATTTCCTACCTTATTTATAGACATAAAAATACGCAGCATTCAAACGTGTGTCACAACGCGAAACAAAAACACCGCATTAAATACATATATTCACCCACCGTGTCTGGTAATTCGCCGTCGTTAGACAAAGAGCCTCATTAATAAAATTGCTTGGGATACACCGTATAATCAGCATAAACGCGCTCCAACACATAGGCTTTCAATTTAATGCTTGTAATGTAATTTCCATCTGTGTTACCGGAATAAATTTATCTCCCTACGCCAAATATGACAAGTCGGTAGCCGGCCGCAGCTACGGAGCTCGTTATATTTATCGATCGATTGCCAATGTTGACCGCTTAGTTTTTTTTCCGATTCAGGATTAATGAATGCCTGATTGCGTGCTGGAGAATCGTTATAGAAGAGTGACACTACAGAGTCATAAAAGTAAAATCTTTAAGCTAGGTATGACTACTATGTAAAACAGGTGAAAAACAAAAAGACACGAGTCATAAAAGTAAAATAGCTGCGATTACTATGTAAAGCAGGCAAAAACACACGAGGTATAAGTATAGTTTAAACTATAGTTGCATACGCTTTTTTATACGCCTTACTCAAGAAACATCTTTGGACACATTTTAGGTAATGTTTCTAATAATCGTGTCTGTTTTTTGGAACAAAATGGAAATGGTATGCCACAAATAGGAAACATTTTCGAAACCTATATATTTTATATGCCTTTATTACATGTGTTTCTAATGTGGTCGCACTAGACGTTTTCTGAAATGTTTCGATGCGGAGTCAAAACTTTTAGAGGAAATGTTTCGAAACATTTTCTGCAATTTGTGTCCAAGATGTTCCCGTTTTCAGCAGTCACTGCTTGTAAATGTGGAGAAACAAAATACCAAACTGAAATAGTCTATATTTGTGTGTGGATTTCAAAATGACAACAACCATCAACAATGTCGACTTTCGCCATAATTTTTTTGGTCTTAAAATCTTTGTATTGAGGTATTCTCGCACAAAAAAAGTGTGGCAAAAGCAAATTCATCGTTTCATTTAATAATGTACTTTCATATTTCTCATGCCGCTTCTGTATATCATATTTGTTACTTCAAAAATATTTTTTTTGAAATATAAATTTTTTATTTTTATTTCTACGTCATGGTTCTGAAAATAAAAATATATAAATTAATGTAAGTAGAACGCGTTCTTATGAGTTTAACAGCTCAACAACCGATAAAAACATATATTTTTAATTAAAAACACTATCACTACCCAACATGGCCGTACTTTAATTCATTATTTTAGAAAATTGACATAGAGTCGGACACAAATCATCTACATTATATCATATTTGTGTCTAAAAAGAGAAACACCCGTGCTTCGAAAACGAATCGACAATAAATGGAAACATTGTTTTCAAAATGTTTCGATTTAGCACTATCTGTGTAGAAATTTCGAACTAACCTAACCTGTCAACAACGCCAATCAAAACTTCTGGTCAAAATAATTAAAATATTTTTATTTATTTATTGTGACACAATTAAAACATAAAAATATGTATTCCATTATGGAAAACAGGTAAAAAAAACGTTTACTAGTAACATTTTTCTTCGGTTTCCTGTTGGGTATGGGTAGTGGTTATTACATTTATTCCAATGTTATGACACTTATTCCTAAAATAAATTATCTCCGTAATGCGTATAATAAATTATTATAAAATCAATTTTTAATTCTGCATCTAAAATAAAAATAATACACAGGGTGTTGCATTTAAAAAATTTCAGATTAGCATTTTAAATATTGCGATGTTGGCGACACTATAAAAATTACCCCTGTATAAGATAATGGAAATTTTCCTTCGCGGGTTTATTCTGTTATCCTTGATGTTTAGGAAAATATAGCTAATTATTAATAAAGTTAAAATTCATTCTAGTTTTTAAATACTTTTCGGATATAGTGTTTTAACAAAAAAACAGTAAATAAGATATAGAATGGCAACACAAATAAAAATAGTGTACTATATGCAAAATTTTATGGTGAATCCAAATCTGTACAGAAAAATTGGGGGTGCAATTTAAAAAAAAACTTAAAAATTTTATCATAAGTTTTTTTGGCACCCCCAGTATACAAAAAAATAGTTTTAGTATATACTCCTTTATAGACTATGCACATCTGTATAAAACTATTTTCATATCTTCGATAACAACTTTCTCGCACTAACGGGCCACCCTGTATACCAACAAATGTAAGTCGCTCGTATATATAGTATATATTAATTTATTACAAACCGCAGAGACGGTCTCTCATTTGTTTTAATAAAACGTATGCATATTCATTTATATTTAATTCAAATATGTATAGCATTGTCAATTCTAGATGATATATGTGAGCTCAACATTTCTATATTTACATCCCCGTACATCATTAATCCTCAATATTACATTGAACTTCTATCTGTAAATAATAGTTTACTGTAAAATCAATATTTATAACGATAGAGCAAGCCTCATTAATAAAATTGCTGACTATGCGTCGTATAATCAACATAAACGCGCTGCCGAACACATAGCCTTTCAATTTAATGCTTGTAATGTAATTTGAGTAATTTCCGTCCATGTTACTGGAATAAATTTATTGTCCGGCGGCCGAATATGACAGGTGGGGGCGGCGTTGCAGTGGCGGCGGTCGATCGTTCATACCGCCATTGATCGCTCTAACAACGTCGCCCTTCGGTGGGGAAAAACAGCCCTTCCCCATTGGTTGATTAGTTTTTTTTCGGGGGATTAATGAATGTCCAATTGCGTGTTTAGACACGATAATGAGGGATTTGGGGGTGGAAAGGCATTAAGGGTGCGTTTTGTATGGAAACAGGAAAATTGAATTGTATTGACAGAAAGTGTAATTTTGATGTTTTGAGTTTTGTTTATTGTATTAAGTATTCCTTTCCAAACCAAGCCTCGAAAAATACATCAGCTTGTGCTACATGCGAGACATATATTTCGTCCGATACTAAAATTATTTTGAACTTGAATTGTCTCTTCACACATGGTTTGCAGTAACTGACTTAATTGTGTCACCCCTTCTATATTCTGTTGTGCGAGAGAAAGAGCTTTTAAGAAAGAGCTTTTACTCAGCTCTTTCGCTCTTGAATATCCATATGTAAAAGGAATATCAGAAAAAATCAGGCGAATAGCCAAACAATATAACTTTAAAACTGTTCGGGAAAAACTCTAGAAAGAAGCGTCTTAACAAAAACAAAGCCAGAAACATCAAAACAAGAGAAAAAGTGCATCTACTAGGTACCTTGTGAATGCAGTGAGTTCTGTATTGGAGAGACGAAACGTCCTCTAAATTGAATCTCATTATCGACCTAATTAGAACAAAAACATATACTTACAAAAGCTAAAATAATGAATGAACGAAAGGCACTTCATAAAAAAAAACATAATTTTAGAGTGGCCGTTTTTATATCAAGAAACAACAACATAAAAAATGTCTATACCTAAACAACAACATCTTTAACACTCCAAAATTAAAATTAGTTAAAATCCTCTATATAGGGACAGGATACTCAAACTTACAGTCTTGTATAATTTTTTTTATTTCAAATATTAAATATAAAAATAAAAATTTAAAATATTTTTTTTATACGAGACTGTGAGTTTGAGTCTCCTGTCCCTCTGTAGAGAATTTTACCTAATTATTATGTACTCACATTGAGTCGCTGAACGCTTACCAAAATTAAAATTTTCAAAAAAATACACTCAATTGAGCTATGTATAAATGTATAGTAAAATGTGTTCCTATGGTTCTTAGTTTATAAAAAAATATTTCTAATTAACTGTCATGTAATTAACTGTTAATATACCGATTTGGTCATTTTAGAAGCGTTGTAGCGTTTTTTTTTAAACCACTACCACTGCGAACGGCAGCTTTTCATCGGAGAGCAGTCGTGGATAAGGTATTTCACTAGAGAGAAAATTAATCAGTAATAATTAACAAAAGATATATAGATATTGGGCGCCAGGCGTGTACAGAGAAAGAAAACACAGTTGTATAATACTTAAAACTAATGACTATGTGTATTTATTCATGATGAATTCTGATGGTAAATAGCATTGTACAATTTTAATAATTATTATAGTGGTTATTTGTTGAGTAAAACTATGTATGTAAATAATATTAAATATGTTCTATGAAAAGACTATGAAAAAATACAATGCGTGTAACGTTATAGAAAATATAAGAAAAGTAGCATTACTTTATTTAAATTGTTAAATTTTATGCGGTGTTAAATCTGATGTGTTGCAACCTGTAGATTCTAGAATCTATGTCTCGTTATTCATCTGTTAATATAGCGCAATAATAATATCTATAGAAAGTAATACTATTACAAGGCGTAATATAATGAAACCTAAAATCTAAATCACATTGTAACTACTGCATCGACATAAATGTTCTTAATAATCTAACCACTAAATATAGTCTGTACGATATTATTTAAAATGTACGTTACTGTTTAAGACTGAAAATATTTTAGATGTTAAATGTAAAACTAGAACTTAAATATACACTTAGCTGTTCTTTATGTAACCTTGCTTCAAACAGTAGCAGCGATGTTTTGAGTTTTGTCTCTGTACTGTCTGTCGGCCATCCTGTTGGCCAAAACAACAAAAGGGGCCAGATTGAGGACACCGTGAATCACTACAGCCGTAGCTACTGACTAGGCTTAAAAATGGGAGTGAAGCAGCATGGGACTCAAGCTACATCCACGCTGTGGCACTTATATGTAAGAAAAAAATCATTCTTACTGGGGACACTCGTCCACAGGACATCTGTACATAAGATAATGTCTGTACATAAGACACTACCCGTACCTTGGACACAGTCTGTACCTTGGACACAGTCCGTACCTTGGACACAGTTCGTACCTTGGACACAGTCCGTACCTTGGAGCCTAAAAATATGAAACTCTTGTTTAAAACCAAACAAGGTCTAATAAACAAAATAAACCTACCTCGAAATACTTCCGAGGGCTCAATAAATAATAAACAACCTGTCCTTTCTTCCATGTGACATTCTGGAGGACAAAAGAAAAGGGACGCCAACGTGCCAGCAAAATACAAATACAAGTTGGGACATCCGTAACTCTACCCTAAAAATATTCAATAATAATATCGAATCTATAAAAGGTAATAACTATCTTTACCTGTAGCCTCGAAATAGCAGCTGATTCAGATTATACAGCAAGATTTAAATAATCACCATTTCTAAAAGCTGGGATACAACAGAGCGTCAAAACAAAGTGAGGTTAAGCACGGAGAGAGTTGACAGAAGCGATGTTGACAGCGCCTCCTCAGAGCGATAACAGGGTTGTGTCGAACGATAACAGGGTTGGCGACTAGGGAACGTAAAAATTACGCGTCAAATAAACTATCCGGCCTGAACGAGATGGAATCCGGTGATGATAGGCCAGACATCATATATTATATATAAAAAAGACATGTAACGAACTAAAAACGTTACAGCGTGGTCTGGATTTTAACGTGTAAGACAGTGATGTAGGCAGCTTAATGGAAACTCAAATGTATTAAAAAGAGATAAAAGTTGAGTTAATGCATTTCTTCTATGCGGTATTGCCGGATTTGGCATCAAAAGTCCAAACCACACAAGTAGGCGTTTATGGAAAATGTTGCATCAAGGGTTGGAACCGTATTTTTCACAATTAGTTACGCATTTTACTACGGATGTAATAGATTATGTTTAGCTTAGATATTATCTTCATTTCAGTAGTATACATGAAAGTTTTTAAACTAGTTTATATTTTTTTACACAAATTTTCCTACAAACGTAAAAACCGGTAACACTGTATGCCGCTTTTGATTTTGTCTCTCTGTCTGTCAACCGGTCATTTATATTACTCTCTATTCTCTGTCTTACACGTTAAAATCTATACCACACTTCGAAAATGACCAAATCGGTATATTGATTGGTAACACTTTAAATGAATAGCCTTGTAAAATATAGTGACCAGAACAACTAGCCAGTAATTAGTAAAATTTTATATTAATAAAATCTAAAATCAAAAAAGGTTAATCAGTTGCCAGAGTGACAAAAACGTCGAATTTGTTTTTTATCTTTCTTAGCAAATAATAAAAAATAACAAAATTTCTATGGAGATAATTAAAATCTATAAAATAGGTAAATATTTTCCTTTGGTATAAACTAATAAAACATTAGTTCACCACCGATCCACCAAAACTCTTAACTTTAAATACTGGATACGCGTTTCGTTAACAATGTCAACATCATTAACAGTTTATTAATTTTATTATTGTAGAATGTAGAATGTTTAGGAGAGGAGTTAATCGCGACCTTAGAAGAGATCTATTGTGTCCTCCCCTTTCTTCAGTTATAAAGAGTTATAACTCATCACACAGTCGCAGGGCTTTGACAAAAATCAGTATCTGAGACGGCTCCACATACCTTTCCATCTCCGACATCAGCAGTACCAAAGTTGGCACGAACGGTTGTCGCCTCGGCGGCGGCGCACGCAGTGATGAGGTGTTTTGGTGTTTCCCCATTTTCCCCACAGAATCTACATTCGCCCTTGTTTCTCAGCTTCAATCTACCAGATGCTCGTTGAGAAGACAATGTCCTATTAGAAACCCCGTGACCTTCCGATGATTGCACTTACTTAAATCAAGGAAAATCTTTGATTTTTCTCGGTCGTAAATTCTGAAAAATTTTTTCGAGTGTCTTAGACAGTTGGATAATTCCAGGTTATGGGTAGAGTCTTCCAGGTTCTTGAGTTCCAGTTTAAGTTGACCATTCCATTTAGAAACCAAAACAGTTCTGATCCAGTTAGTGGAGTGTTCGCTCCTTTTCTAGCTAGATTGTTTGCCTTTTCATTTCCTTCTATACACACAAATATTCCTATCCCTGCTATTGCATTGTTTTTGGAAGCATCGGTATACCACAGTTTTGTAATTACCTAACGGTAATTACAAATTAGATTGGTATATTTACAAAGTTAGTAGTTAAAAATCAAACAACAAAACATAAAACCTTTTTCATAATATACTATCTAAAGATAGTATAGTTAGTAATTTGAATAAGTAAGAAAATTACTGATTCAGATCAAATTCTAAAACAAACTACGAAAAGAAAAGGAACAGACGCATTGTTAATAATTAACGGTTCAACACTACCAATGATTATTTAAGGTTGCGCATATTTTTGGACTCTTAAAACTGGTTTGGAGCCGTTACCTGCTAAAAATATTTTAATATTTCCTAAACGGTGGCTATGAGTAAAACAACTCCGTTTAGATCATTATGATGCAGAGCATGTCAACTTCTTTGAAGTGTGATCAGTTGTACAGAGAAATGGAAATAGTACTGTAAAGTATCAGGACTGTATGCGATGGATTTAATAAAATTTTGCTCTTGTTGTCACAATATAAGAATTTATGATACTCATTTATTACTTTATGGTTATATTATAATATCCTGCTAATTATAACTTAATTAATTACCATCTGGAACTTAAGTAAATGTTACAAATATATGATAATATGATTAGTTATGGTTTGTTTCATTAGTCAAATAGTATAAATTATTGAAAATAATAAATCTTTCAAAGTCATGTTCTTGCTGAACTGAAATTGTAATAAATATATAATATTTATAATATCGATAATATTTTTTATAATAGTTAATAATAAGGCAAAAATATACTATTATTTACTTAAAACAATGTAATAGACTCAAATAAATATCAAGCAGCTTAGATTCAAGCAGTTTATATTTGCTAAAGGTATCGACCAGAGCAGAATAAAAACTTTGAACAGGAATCAAATGAAGATAAAGTGGATTAAAAATTAAAAAAAAAATACTATTAGTAATACAGTAATAATTAGTATAATATAATTTTGTGAATTTATCTCCATATGCCTTGTCGTATCAGGCCAATAGGTACTAATTACCAATAGGTATTAATATAAAAAAAAACCAAACCACATCGAATTTTAATAAACACTGATTTCCAAATTATTAAAAAAATATTGTTAAATCCAATCTTCAAATTAAGTAATAATTACAAACAAATAAAAGTGAAAAGATCTACCTAAAATTTATGGTAAACAAGCATAGAGGTCTCATGTTGCATACTGCAGATACTTTTTTATTCTCGCATGTGTTTACTGGCAGTTAAGTTAATTGCTGTGACAGTTGTGACTGAATGTTGTTTATTAATTGCGATATAAATTTCGTTTTTTATTATATCATATATATTTGTGTCTTTTATTGTTGTGCATTATCGGTACTAATAGTGGTTTGTGTTGGTCAACTGCGCATTGTAGTTTTCTATCTGCTATATTAGGTACTATAAGAAATCAAAAACTTATTAAGTTACTTAGGCCTGCAAAACGATAAAGGTATTAAAATATAATTATAGATTAAGTATTTTATCATTTTGGCTATGAGTTACATAAACATTTTGCCGTAGCAGCAAAAGCTTCCGATGGGAGTCCCACTTTATGATATAATACAATAATTAAGTACCTACTGTATTACCAAATAAAAATAGAGGAACTTGGGCTAATACATTTGTATTTCTTAATTTTTCCATATTATTTAATAAAATATGATCATACTTTGATTTATTTTAAGATAATTATTATTTTGTATAGTAGTATACCGTAAAAATTGAAAAAATCTAAATATGTTCCAAAAAGTTAAAAGTTAAAGCTAATAAATGGAGCAAATGAGATTATGGTGCGCAGGTTGTTTGATATATCTCTATAATTACAATAGGCAGTTATAAAGACAATAATGTGTGGATTTTAATATTTCTAAAGATTTAAACCTACCTGCCAATCTGTCCTTGACAACTTGCGACGCAAAAGCCGCCGCTGCCGCCGACCTCTGCAAAACGGGATCCAAACTCAGAGTCCACGGATTAAAAACCGCCGTGGTAGCTGGGGGACTTCCCGGACCCCCCAGCGGCCTGTGAGCGGGCACTCGCAACACCCCCTGAGGGTAAAACCCGGACGGTACCAGTCCACTGAACGCACCCCTCTGCTGAAAGAACCCCGCTGGAGTTTGGTACAATGTTGCCGTGTCAGTTTCAGGCTTGTGATCAAAGTCCTTCCCCAACAAATTCGAAATACTGAACGGTAGAGCGCTTTTGGTGGAGGTATGTGAGGAGGTCTCATTGTCCGGACTGCTACAGCGACTCCTGGCATCACTATCACTCCGTGATAACCGCGAATCCGTGTCCAAAATGTTTATTTCGTGGTCTTCCTCCATTAATTCCCGATCAGACATATTTAAAAAAACTTGTTATAACGCGTTAAGAATCAGAGAAACAACATGATTTCGAGCGTTATAATTCACCTGCGGTCTGTAACGAATGGGAAAAAATCAGGATGCGGCTCGAAAGGACCGGGCAGGACCAACTTGCACGAACGACCGCCGTGCACTGGCGGCCGAACGAACCGTTGCCATGGCATCGACAACGTAGTTAACGCCGATCCAATCATTGGCCAGATTGCCGGCAGTGGCTCCACCCCTGCTATTTCCCATTGGATTAAACTGATTCGGGCTAAATTGAATATCTTTCTGTTAATTTTTTTGGGGTGCAGGTAAGCGGTTTCGAGGTTCGTTCGGCTAAAGTTGCCCAGTCTTTTTATAAGTACAAACCTATTTGTTCCGTATAAAATACTTTATTAAAAGGACATAAGCTAGTAAAAGATTTATAAAAAAACTGTATCTAAATTTTGATAGCTTTACTTCTATACCTCAATGTATTCACAGTGTAATTTTAGATATAATTATTGGTATTTAATACTCAAAACGTCTAATTCCGAGTCACCGTGTCAACAATGCAAATATTTTATCTTCGTTTTAATTTTAATCCTTCAGAATTGTGAAATGTTATCCTTATATAAGTCTAATTCAGAGGGGAATTAATGAAAAATTATGATAATCCTAAAGAATACAGTTGGGTTTGGAACCTTTGGCGTTACAACAGCAAAATAATACAAGTCCAGTTCACTACAATACATCAAACCACTTTTATTTAATGATTAAAACTCAGTTTTAATCATTATGAATAGTCAAGACTAAGTTATCGGTAATATCATTTTAAGTTATACCGGGTGCGTCTCTCAAGTGGCTCACTCCTATTACTTTTTTATTTTGTTAAGATAAAAAACGAGATTTGGTATGTTAGTTTATGACATTAATTAGGATTGAATGACGTATTCAATAGTTTTTGGTCACTTCCTGTTTCATCGAAAATTACTACAACTTTTGATTTTTAAATGGCACCGTTGGTATATTTCTACTTTACTCGATAAAAAATGACACTCTGAATAGAATGATATATCATATGTTAACTTTTGATATTTTCGCATATAGTATATTTGAAATTGTAAAATGTGGTTCATAACGACAATTTGACTCGAAATACCAAGTGTGTGGTACCAAATTATTCGTAAAAATATGCGTTGTCCAAATATGCTAATGAGACACCATTGTACAATTTGAAAAAATTGAAATATGATTTGGGCCTCTTTTAACCGGCTAAGATAAGATATAAAAAACATTAGATGATTAAAAATTTCATAGGTTTTTTCACTCTAGGTTGAAGTTTAAAATGCGTTTTTTTAAGCGAAAATGTTAAAAGTTGGCATATCATATGTCATTCTATTGAAAGTGTCATTTTCTTTCCTTAAAAAAGTTGAATACGTCAATCAATCCTAATTTATGTCATATACTAACAAACCAAATCTCGTATTTTTATCTGAAAAAATAAAAAGTTATAGGAGTGAGCCACTTTTGAGACGCACCCGCTATATTAATGATATGCTGATTATACTAACATGGTTAACAAAATGGGTCGTAATACTTAATGTTTTATTTTTCCGAAAGCTATTTTTACCGAAATTTGAAATCAAAAGATGGCGTTAAGGATTATAGTTTCTTGTTTTTATAACAGGAAATACATACATAAGTTTAAGAAATCTTTTAGATACTTCTAGAGCATTTAAATAAATACTTCTAGAGCAATTATATTCAATCAAACAAATGTTAGCAATTTCTCTAACAACTTGGGCAAATTCTGGATAACATAAATTTAAGCCTCATATGAGGTACAATTTATTCCGAACCGGCTGGTCATAAACTGATGTTTTTGTACCACAATAGGTTTAAAGCGGCAATCGACCTTAGCTGAAAAAGGTAATTTTAACAATTTTTTTAAAAAGTAAATAATGGATAGTATTTACTTTTTGCAGAGTACATTTAAAAAAATATGCTAAAAGAACATACGGTTAGCAAGAAATTGCATATCCTAGTGGTTGGATAACGGATGTTTTTTAGATGCCATGAAGCATTTCATAAATTTAGTAAAGCTAACTGCAATATCTATGCCTGATATAGATGGTTCAGAGCAGGATAACCATAAAACGCATATCAGTTCAATTTGTTATGTTAGATAGGAAAAATGATACACGCATCTTCTCCGCAGTGGAGAGGCATCCCAAGTAGCATCTATCTGACTTCGAACTAAATCTGACCTGAAGCGACGTCAGACTTTGTGCAAATATAGGTCGTGTGCTGGTGATACGACCAGTGACGTCGCTTTCCTATTAAAAGCGACGTCGTTGGATCCGAGTCGGTAAATCCAACGATGTCGACCGACAAAATAACAACTTTTTTTTATTAATTTCCCATTACGTACTATTTTTATTAATTTTCCAACGTCGTTCCCTCGTTGGCATACACGACGTACATATACTTGAACTAGCCCGACGTCTACCCGTTGTCCAAATGGGATACGTCTCACTGATAATCCCTAAAGTAACGTCCAATTATATTTTGTTGTATTTTATGTTCATATTTATAACCTAATTTACGTATCTCTATTTACGTCCGTAAATACAACCCATTATGTAGCATTTTGGGGCCTAATAGATATCATGAACATAACCTAATAAAAAGTTTTTGTAAACAAACTTAATTTTTTTATTATGCCTAAAAAAACACTAAAAAGGCATTTAGACATCTGCAGTATTGTTAGCATGATGCCCTATAGATATGCCGGTAACTTTTGCAGTACAGTTGTATTTTAACCAGTTCTTTTTATCCGGAAGAGATGCTGCATTATACTGGTGCATCTTAATTTCTTTTTTTAGCTTAAGAAACCAGCTTCCTCCCACATGTGAGGTACTTGTTCCAATTCTTTTAGATTTTGTATATATCTATTTTATCTATCTTAAAAAAAGTGGCTGCCCATTTGTTTAAGGAGAAAACAAAAACTAAAATATAATTGCACAAATTCACAAATCACTGATACGCAAAGTGAGGTTACGCGTACGAAACCGTTGAACCGTCAACCGTCAAACATTTTTTGACAACAAACAATTGACCTATCATAGACCAATAACAGACAACGTCGGGAATCGTTTACCAGGAATAAGAAAAATTATATGCTCTGTGGCCGACGACAGATGCTCCTACGTATGCCGACCGATCGCAAATTTTACGTGGCGTACGTTGGAATTATATACGTCATAATACGATTGCCGGTCGTCCGGTTTGATGACTTCGGTCGTATGAGACGACTAATATTGGAGACCCAGTCGGGATTGGTATATGGATAGTTCATATTAAGTCGGACACAGAAATCCGCCATTCTTAACAAGTATCCGATTGTCAGCCATTTTAAAATCGTTTTTTGTTTTGAAAATTTATATTCACATTCCGATTTCTAGTAGAATAGTATTTATAAGGTTGAGTTTGGGGTGAACCACAGTAGAGTTTTATGATTAAACCATCTAGAAAATAAAAAAAAATATATTTTGCGAGTTACTCTTTTATAGATATTTTTATTTCAAAAATCTACCTAATTTTGAAGGCGCTCGTTGTTTTCCGGAGTATTTCAAACAGATATATCAAAAAAGTGACTTCCATTGATAAAACTGATGTCTGGATTAATGATTCAGAATTATTATAATATGAAATTAGGTAGGCACTTATATTCGAGAAGTGATTATGAATCCATTTGTAATTAGGTAGTTTGTTAGTAGCGAATTTGAAACCAAACGTAACGTAAGTGCTTAGCGACGAATTTTAAGTAACTGAAATCCAACGTAATATGACGTTGGTAATTCGTAGAATTACATCATCCCCTATTAGGTCAGATACCCACGCGACGTCGAGGCGACCCGAATTTGTATTCCCCATTTAGGTGCAAATAAGGGTCGTCAGGCGGTCGACGCGACGCGCGACGTTGGTACCCGACGTCGCCTAGGGTTTATTGAACGCGACGTATATCCGGTGTTAGATAACATCCAAATGCTACTTGGGATTGACTACAATCATTAGATGTTTATGTATAGACCCTTTAAAGCCATGTATAGAACAACAATGGATTATTGGATGTTGTTAAAACAAGAAAAATTATATGTTTTCTTCATGCATATCAGCAACAAACAAAACAAATGTACTTTTAGCAACCAGAATACACAAAAACAAAAGTTTCTTCTCTGAAGATGCTTTTATGTCCTCATAAAATTTTGTTGAAATATGCTGGGATTAACCAAGAGAGATCATAAAATAATAGAGTGGATACGACAAAAGACCCAGGTAATAGATGTCATCCACAGAGCGAAATCCCTCAGCAAGTAGAGACCTAGAGGAAGACCGAACCTGAGATGGGACCATGATATTAGGAAATTAGCAGGGATATCATGGGCCCGCATGGCGAACAATATAGACAACAATGGTCCCAATTACAAAGAGAGTATGTGAGGAAGGCTACACCATAATTGGAAATGGTTGAATAAGCTGAAAATGATGATGATGGCTGATGAACCGTATCCAATCACTTTACAATGGTTTGGGGCTACTGCTCAGCAGTAAACATTTAGTGTCCATAAAACATTTCTTTAATGGTAATGTTTTACAGACCTGTTTTCAACATTTAATTCCTCCATTACACCTAAATTTACGACTGTAAATATTGTAATATATGTCCTGATTAGTATTTTCTTTCTATTTATATTTATACAAATTTATTATTTATTAGTAATGCCAAAACCTGGAATCTTTATAAATTCATATAATTCTGCCGTTCTAGTCACGGGCAAATCGCGGGCAACTTACAGCGAACGAACGCAGTTGAAGCAAGCCGGAGCCAAGTGTTTTGTTTCAGGAATTAATTGTCATTTTTTTAAGGCGAACCTCTTTGCTTTTGTTTCTCGTCGGAGCCATTTTGATTTTCCTAGAATCGCTGTCCAATTATGCTCGTTCAGCTGTTTAATAAATGAATTAGGCCCGTTTTTCCCGAGTCGGAATTAACAGACGGACAGACTGCCGCCCCATCTGACGGCGAACGTTCGCCTTTTTAATATTATTCCGTGCCGCCGCCTGGAAATATTCGAGTCTGAGAAGTTGGAACAATTTCCATTTTAAAGGGTAGTTAGCTTCTAAATTTAATTTGACTGAGGAATCTGTGTTTTTGCGCCGCCTGCTTTAGAAATGTAACTTTGAATAATTTATTCGAATAAAGATCTAAAACAGTAACTGGCAGTCGTAACAACAGTCGTTGTGACAAATTTGCTTTGGTTTTGTTTAGAATGACGTAATGAGGACGAATGGCCCTCATAAAATTAGTGACAAGAATTTGTCACTAATATTAGTAGATAAAATAAACTCTAATTGTCAGATATGTGCTTATGGTCTATTCTAGCCTAAACAACTCATTACTATAGTCAGATCTCACGATCTCAGAATATTTGACAGTTATTTTCTTGCATTTTAATTGAAAAATAGACAGAAATTTTTGTCACATTTTAGATGTCGCCTGTCGAAATAATCCTATCTCTCGTTGGACAACGTAATTGGTAATTGGATACATGCTTGTTATCCAACACATAACAGCCAGGCCACATTAGTGAAGGTAAAAAATGGAATGAATTTTAGAATCAAGTATTTTGTATTCGAATATATTTGAGAATCAAATATATTTATAATATTTTTAAATTCGAATTCGTTTGAAAATCGATTACTATCAAATGTTTATCAATTGCAATACTCTTGGGAATCGAATACATGTCGAATCTTTTTGAATTCGAGTACTTTTGATAATCGCATACATTTCGAATGTTTTCAATTTGAATACTTTTGAGAATCGAATATATTTCGAATTTTTTTGAATTTGAATACATTTGAGAATCGAATACTTTTCGAATGTTTTTCAATTCGGATACTTTTGAGAATCGAATACTTTTCGAATGTCTTTTAATTCGAATACTTTTGAGAATCGAATACATTTAGAATATTTTTCAATCTGAATACTTTTGAGAATCGAATGCATTTAGAATATTTTTCAATCTGAATACTTTTGGGAATTGAATTCGAAACTTTTGGGAATACATTTCGAATGTTTTTCAGTTTTAATACTTTATTTTTGAGAATTGTATACTTTTCGAATATTTTTCAATTCGGATACTTTTGAGAATCGAATACTTTTCGAATGTCTTTTAATTCGAATACTTTTGAAATCGAATATTTTTCAATTCGAATACTTTTGAGAATTGGATACTTTTCGAATATCTTTTAATTCGAATACTTTTGATAATCGAATACATTTCGAATATTTTTCAATTTTAATACTTTACTTTTGAGAACTGAATACATTCTTTCGAATCTTTTTCAATTCGGATAATTTTGAGAATCGAATTCTTTTCGAATGTTTTTCAATTTGAATACTTTTGAGAGTTGAATATATTTCAAATCTTTTTGAATTAGAATACTTTTGAAAATCGAACACAAATTTCTAATCTTTTCAAATTTGAATAAATTTGAGATAAAAACCAATACATTTCAAATTTTTTCGAATTCGAATCTTTCCGGTTTCAAATCCTTTTAAATTCGAATACTTTTGAGAATCGAATACATTTAGAATATTTTTCAATCTGAATACTTTTGAGAATCGAATGCATTTAGAATATTTTTCAATCTGAATACTTTTGGGAATTGAATTCGAAACTTTTGGGAATACATTTCGAATGTTTTTCAGTTTTAATACTTTATTTTTGAGAATTGTATACTTTTCGAATATTTTTCAATTCGGATACTTTTGAGAATCGAATACTTTTCGAATGTCTTTTAATTCGAATACTTTTGAAATCGAATATTTTTCAATTCGAATACTTTTGAGAATTGGATACTTTTCGAATATCTTTTAATTCGAATACTTTTGATAATCGAATACATTTCGAATATTTTTCAATTTTAATACTTTACTTTTGAGAACTGAATACATTCTTTCGAATCTTTTTCAATTCGGATAATTTTGAGAATCGAATTCTTTTCGAATGTTTTTCAATTTGAATACTTTTGAGAGTTGAATATATTTCAAATCTTTTTGAATTAGAATACTTTTGAAAATCGAACACAAATTTCTAATCTTTTCAAATTTGAATAAATGTGAGATAAAAACCAATACATTTCAAATCTTTTCGAATTCGAATCTTTCCGGTTTCAAATCCTTTTAAATTCGAATAGTTTTGAGAATCGAATAGGTACACTTAGAATTTTTTCGAATTCGAATAGTTTTCAGAATCGAATACTTTTCGAACGTTTTTCAATTTGAATACTTTTGAGAATCGAATACATTTCGAATGTTTTTTAATTCGAATAATTTTGAAAATCGAATACGTTTCGAATATTTTTCAATTCGGATACTTTTGAGAATCGAATACATTTTGAATGTTTTTCAATTCTAATACTTTTGAGAATCGAATATATTTCAAATCTTTTCGAATTCAAATACTTTTCAGAATCGCATACATTTCAAATGTTTTCAATTTGAATACTTTTAAGAATCGAATATATTTCAAATCTTTTGGAATTCGAGTACTTTTGAGATTCGAATACATTTCGAATATTTTTCAATTCGGATACTTTTGAGAATCGAATACATTTTGAATGTTTTTCAATTCTAATACTTTTCGGAATCGAATACATTTCTAATGTTTTCAATTCGAATACTTTTGAGAATCGGATATACTTCAAATCTTTTTGAATTTGAATACTTTTGAGAATCGAACAAAAATTTCGAATCCTTTCGAATTTAAATATTTTTGAGATAAAAGCTAATACATTTCAAATATTTTCGAATTCGACTACTTTTCGGTATCGAATACATTTCAAATCCTTTTAAATTCGAATACTTTTGAGTATCAAATACATTTCAAAATCTTTTTGAAAATTAATACTTTTGAGAATCGAATACATTTCGAAAATACAACATTTCGAATGTTTTTGAATTAGAATTCTTTTAAAAATCGAATACATTTTAAATCTCCTGAAATTCAAATACGTCTGAGAATCAGAATATTACTAATTATTATCTTTGCTGTTTATCAAATTCAACTTTGAATGCTCACAAATCTCTTTTTCTAATTAAAATTTTCTGGTTCTGATCTGTTTAGCCTTAAAAATTTTTGAATTATTACATTGTAATAATTGCCAAAATGTAGGTGCTTACAGTCAGCCCTAAGTAGATCTATATGTTTTAAAGAAATATGAATGTCTAATGTTTAACATATAGGGGGGGGGGGTATTCCTGTAGGTATTCTTTATTTTATTTTTTTTTTCATTATTTACAAAAGTCGAGTCTAAAAGTCTTTAACTTTTTTTTAAATGTTTGAATATTCTGATGTATTCAAATGTGGTTGGCTGTGAAATTGTGTTTATTAAATAAAAAGTAAAAGCTTTTTGCTAAACACCTGCTAATAGAAAAATAACAAATTCATTTTTATTAAAATATTAGCTTCATTGCTAACTCTTCCCCAATTATCAACTCGATTAGTAGTAATAAGCTCTCACCCGGCAACTCCCTTTTCCATAAATCATCTGTGCTCCTGCAGGAACTTCCGAACTGCTCCCGCAGGCGAATCCATTAAATTTTATCGCGTATCTGGACTGTGTGTAAGTCGTCTGCCATAATTGGCGCCCTAAGTTAAAAAGGGTTGCGTTAAATATTTAATAGGTGCTCTTCTCGCGCCTCGCGCCGGTCTCTGTCAGGGGAGTGGAAGCTAATTATTTAAACGGAAGTGATTTGTGATTGAAATATTATACGATAATAACTAAAATTAAATTCCCGTCTAGTTTTCAGTATTTTTATGAAGTTAATTAATTATATAAACTACAGAACTACAGAAAGTTCAGAAAATTGGGCGCATGTTTCCAAAATGTATTAGACAATGTGTCTAATGATGAGTTCCAAACCTATAGCCATTATGTTAAAATTTATATATTTAGCTATATGATAAAACGCATCCCAAATAATAAATAAGTATTCAGCAAGAACTTTCTAGGATATATTGGAACAAAAAATGTAGTCACTGAAATATAATTTTTTAATATTTTTAGAAAAAAAGGTCTGAAAACTACTTCAAAGCATCTCGAACCTTAGAAATCAGTTTGATCAACAGGGAAATGAAACTAATAATCTTGAAACGAACAAATAACCATCAGAACTATATTTTGATGGAAAAAATAATCAAAATGTCCTCGAAACAAAGATTTTTTTTAAATTAATGTATTTTAAAAAAAATTTCATGTTATAACAAAAAAAGTCAAATTAACAGGAGACTTTCCGGTTTTTCTATAGGAAGTAGAAAGTAACTTTAAAATTTTAACTATTCCGATGCAGAATTGCGACAGGAAGAAAAATGCTTGAGAACAACATTATTTGTTCTCTTGAAAACATATCAGAAAAGTTTCCAAAATATGTTTGTTTTTAATGTGTATGACAATTTTTTTACTTATGTGTTTTTATAAGAAATAATATAAGAATTGCGTTTCATTTAGAAAAACATATAGGTATATTTATAATAACAGTATAAAGATGTGTTCCCTTTTTTTTATTAAAAAAAGTAAACAAAATTATTATTTGTCCAGTGCGCCAGAGACCCAAAAAATATTTGAACACCGGCCTGCGACTTCCTCCCTACGTCACTGCCAAACACTTATTTAAAAATTTTGTTAGCCAATTTAATATTCAGCAGATGATTAGGGTCGCATCTTCTCAACTCTGATATGCATCATGATAACATGGATAGCAAAACATGCGTCCACTGATTAAATACATGTCTTGGCGTTTGTATACTATCTTTGTAAAATTTTCTGTTTTTGTACCAAATATTTCCTACCTACTTATTTTTTTTAATTCTTTATCAATCCACTATTTTTTATTTACTATTTCTATTTTTATATACCATTTCAGAGAATAAGTTTCTACGCTACAATAATTATTTATACTTACATCACTATTCGTTTATGTTCCAATTAGGTATTTATCGAAGTTTTGTTCTTTCTTTGGATAGAAATTGTAACGAAAATATTTTCGTTACATTTTTCCTTTTATATCGTTTATCCGTTTTTTTTTTATATATTATCGATTTTTTGCGGAACCTCGATAGTGCTACACATCACTAGCGATGGTTGTTAGTTTAAATCAGTAGTTCCCAAACTTATTTTTCTCGTGGGCCACTTTCAAAATTTTACTGGTTTCGGTGGACCCCCTGCTGCTACATTTCTACCACATTCTTAAAGTCGCCAAAAAATAAAAATTGTGTCACTTCTGAGTTCTGTCCCTATATTCCGATATGTAAAATAAAAACGAAAAATGGTACATTTTATATCACTTTATTTATTAAAAGAATAGAATTACAAGAAAAAATATTAAGGTAATATAGGTTCAGGTCATAATTTTAATTAATGGGAAGGATGTATCTGATGGAGTGTCAGCAAACGATCAATGTTTGGCTTTATTTTTGTGAGCAATAACCGCAAATCCCCCGCTCTGTGATGTTTAATTTGCTCCTTTTTTTTTGTTAAGAGGTTTGTAACGGCACTAAAACTCCTTTCGACAAGGTATGACGAGGGAAAAGCTATTAAAAATTTCCTTGCGATTTCCCACAGTCCAGGATATTTTTCGGGTATTTCTGCTTGCAGCCAAAATGTTGGGTAGCCTTTTCTAAATTTCACCTTCAGCTCCTCATTAGTGCTTAGCTCGAGCAGCTCCTCTTGTAATACAACATTGGCCACTTCCGTTTCATCAAATGGATTTATGATCCATGGTGGTATATCCATCGTCAGTATATCTTCAAACCTGGTTTTGAAGTCATCATGCAGAGCACTTAAATGTTGACTGTAGGTATGGATATCCTCATCAATACATTCTACCTGCGACAAGTTTGGAAATTGAGAGAATTCGCGCCGACTAATGTTTTGCTTCATAAATTTCAATTTCCCAAGAAAAGCCGAAATTATCCCCTTTGTTTTTATTAAATTCAGGCTGTCCCCTTGTAACTGCAAGTTAATATCATTAAATTTTTTAAACAAATCTGTCAAATACGCAATGTCTGCTTTGAATTTGATCAAGTTTTCTTTTAAATCTGGATCTCTACTTTCTAAGAACTCTAATATGGAATCGAAAACAGAGTAAAATCTCGTTAAGCATGCACCTTTCGACAACCAGCGTACTTCAGTATGTAAGAGCAGTCGTTGGAAGTCTTCATCATTTTCGTCGCACAATTGAGCAAATAAACGCGTATTCAATGCATTGCTTCTGATTTTGTTGACAGCTTTTATTACAAAATGAAGAGATTGGTTCAACCTGTCACTTAAATGTTTTGCCACAAGATGTTGTCGGTGGATTACGCAATGAATAGCTGTAAGTCCTGGTATAATTCTTTTGAGATGACTTATAAACCCACGATATCGCCCGACCATTGCAGGAGCTCCGTCTGTTGCCACTGAAATAATGTTTGTAAATGGGATCGATTTTTCCGTAAAAAAATTACTCAGGACATTAAATATTGATTCGCCTTTAGTGTCAGTCTCCAAAGTTCTGGCAAATAGCAATTCTTCGTGAATTTCTTCCTCAACAATAAATCGGACATATGCCAATAGTAATGCTTCATTACTGGGTAACGTTGACTCGTCCAGTTGTATAGAAAAATGAGTTTTTTGCAGATGATTGCACAAAAAGCTTTCGATATCAGAGCTCATTTCATCAATGCGTCTTTGTACAGTATTGTTACTTAATGGAATTCTTTTTAGTACGTCAAATGGAGATTTGTGCAAAACAGTTTTTAAAACCTCTTCAACAGCGGGTAAAATTAATTGTTCTCCGATAGTGTGCGGTTTTCCAGATTTTGCTATAAGTAATGAGATATTGTAAGATGCCCGCAAGCCATCATCGTTACTTTGAGATGTTGAAGCGAACATACTGTGCATGGTGGGTCTCTTTCCATATTTTTCTTTCAATGTTTGAAAATATTTTAAATCTTTACCTATTTTATCAGTATGACACCTTTTTAGATGATCTTCGAGCTTTGATGGTTTCATAGAGTCATTGCTCAAAACTTTGTTGCATAATAGGCACATGGGCAATTGTTTGTCTGCCTCTGATGGAACAAAACCATATTTCAAATAATCGATACTATATTGTCGACATTTTTTCTTTGCTGTAGCCATGTTTCGTGTCAGTTACCTTACCTGTAAAAAAAATGTTTTAGTAACCAAGTTTTTTTCTGAATATAGGTATCACACCGCAGCCTTTGTCAGCACGCGGAAATAGAATTACGGCTTGTAAAGGGACCAACTAATAAACCGCTGAGACAAATACAGACGTTTTCACAAAACGGTATCAATTTTAAAGTACATAATTTACCACTAATTTTTAATAGTATAAATAAAATTGGTGTACTCAGTATCGAATACTGATCATATTTGTGTAGGAAAAATAAAAGTCGAAATCCCAAAATTGTCCATAAAAACGATAACTAACATTTTATTAAATCAATGAGTTCACGCGCTCCGTGTATTTGCGTATTTTTGTCTGCGGCTTCATTGTTAAAACGTGACAAACTGGCATCGAAGTCCAAGCCCCGCCCTTTTCCCGTCGCCCGCGCACCGCTCGCTCTTTCCGAAAAGGAATAGTTTTGATAAAATAGTTACTTCAAAACCAATTTAAAATGATTATGAAATTACTGTTTTATAAAATTAGTAGTTATTTGCAAGAAAAATTACAAAATTAATTGCTCTGCAATATTGCTTATTCGGCCTTTTAGAGGCAGTGTTTCTCTCGTGAAAAACAATTGAATAAAACGTGCTGTGTTTGTCTTCAAATCGAAAGAGGACAATTAAAATATCTGTAAGTTACTAAGTTACCTATCTATACAGGCCGTTGTGATCAACCGACTAGTACACGTAAACAAAATACTTAAGTACTATAACAAAAAAAGGTAGGTTACTTACTTTTCTCCGGCACTAGCAAACACAGATATAAATTTTCTCACAACTTTTTTTCCAAATTCCGCCTTTTTTCGAAATTCCGGAAACAAATGAATGCGTTTGCCTTTGGCATCAAGTATTTATAGTGGTGATCAAGTTCATGTCTGAACAAGCATTAAGCATTGTCGGGCGGATAGCGCTTTGCAAGTCTGTACACGAAATTGTACGTAATATCGAATACGCAAGTTTGGACAAGTAACAGTCGCTTGCCTTATTAAAATATTATCTGCTTAGATAGGTACTTAAAACAATGTAGGTAGGCCCTTATAAAAACTATGCTTACATTTTTGCTCTTTACTATCAAAAGCAGATAAATTTTCGTGGACCCCCATTAACATCTTATGGACCCCCATTTTTTGTTCACGCCTACGTAGACCCCCAGCAAGTCTCCCGTGGACCCCTGGGGGTCCACCTGGACCACTTTGGGAATCACTGGTTTAAATTGTTTAAATATTTTATATATTTTCTGGTTGCCTATGGGTTACCGATAATAATTTGTTTATTTTTAATGAAAACGAAGGTTTATTATTAATATTTTGTTTAGTGTTAAATAATTAAGATGCAATTGTTACACACATTTTTTTGAAGGTATGTAGGAAATTTTATCGTATTTATTATTTTTACTATTAATTATAAATTTTTATATTGACATTTGGTACTTAACGCATGTCTAAATGAATGGGAGAATTCTATAAAGGGACTTTTGTTTTGCCGAAAATCACTCTCTCTCATCTCGATCTTCTTTGCTTAAACACTTAGTTTTTTTTCAGACACCGGCACGAGGTACGACTTTTAAATTATTTATTAGTTTTATTTTTTTAAACATTTCTTACTATCTAATATGATTTAATTATTTGATTTAATTATTTAATTAGCTTGTAACTTTAAATTCCTTTTTCTATTTTATCTTTTTATCTCACAGTTCATTTTTTTTTATCATCATTTCTTTATCTTCTTATCTTAGTAGCACGTGTATGGTAGTTTTGTACAAATTTTTCTAATACCTTTAACTTTTATTTAGTACTAATTATTTTTATCTTTCTTATTTATGTACTGAGACGCAAGCTGTCGAACAGGAACCCTCAGAGGTGTTCGATTTAGTAATCTCAGTGGCCATGCATAGAATCAATCACTGCAGGAGTACTCTCAGAGACGAACCAGGAGGGACTCTGGTAAGTAAGGATTTTTTATAATATTTTTATTATACGACTTATGTCACCTTTAACGAATCCTTGCTTGCCAGAAGGCAACTCTTGTCTCTTGTTTTATCTGGACCCTGTAGTGGTGGTGGCTATTGGCAGGCCATTCGACAGATAGATTTTTGTTTTTTTGTTGTTTTTGGGTCACTCTAGGGAACGTATCTTTATCTCGTATCTGCCAAATTTATCTTATCTTACCTTTATCTTATTTGGCGGATGCATTATCTTTGTTCCTAGAGTGACATATCTTTTCTTTTAGTTTTTATCTGTCGAATTGCCGCATTTATCGTTTTTCGTATCTTATCCTACCTTTCTATTTACCTTTATCTTTCAAACTAGTTTTTTAATTTATCTTTTAATATCGCATTTTAGTATTAACTTTTGTTCTAATTTGAATTTTCATATATTTCTAGTTTTTTTATCTTACATATTTTTTTATTCTTTTTACACGTGTCTACAAATTAAATCAAATAATTTACTGTAACAATATATATTTTTCTCAAGTCGTACCGAAGTGATTGTGGTGGTCTGGAATTTTCTAGAGAGAGAGAGAAAAATATTTTTCTTTTATATTTTTTTATAATTCTATATTTATATTCTTTATATTCTTTAAATCATTTGGACAATCTTTTCAATTATAACTAATTTAAACTGTCATTGCCTATTTTCTTTTTTAAATTTTAATTATAATTTTTACTATAATAATTAGTAGTTGGATTTAGATATTGATTATTGTTTATTTGAATCACTAATATGTTGTTTAATCATAAGTTATTTTTATTGTACCTTCATTGGCAACCAACAGACAGTTCAATTAGTAATTTAGAACACCACCACAAAACTGGGTACTTATCAATTGTGTTGAGTAGAATACTGCTGTTTGTTATCTTCTAGGAAGATACGAGAATTGACCCTCCCCATAAGTAGCTCACGCACTGAGACTGGTGGCGTCTCACAAGCTCTCCAACGTTAGCCGGACAATCACGCTACCCACCAGCGGACGAGTGCAGCGAAGAGGGTGAGGCCTTTCTCCCAACCAACCAAAGCAGAAACACTTAAGTATTCCAGTTGCATATCTAATCTCATATAATCGAGACTGTCACAGCCAATTACATTGATTGTTTATAATTGTTAATTAAATATAAGTCATTAATGAAATTTTCTATTGTCTTATTTAATTCCAAAGCATACTTCCACAAACCAGTAACTTTTAGAATTTTGTGGGTTATAAAATTGACAAATTGTTTCCTATTTATACCATATTTCTTTATTTAGTTCCTTATTTTAATCAGCCATAAAGAGCGTACAGGCTTAATTTAGGTACATTTTTTTATTTGTAAAATACTTATACGTAAGGAGAGTGGGACTCAATCTTTCTTTAAGCTGATTAGAGGACAATACCCAGTAAACCTCACCCCCTCACTCCTGCCACGTCTACCAGGACCCGTTGGAAGGATCTCTTCAAATAGACGCTGGACCGTTTTTTGTTTCATTACCGCTGCTCTTCGCTGTATTTTGCTATACAGTTTTAATACGGTTTCAAAGTTTTCCCTTCTTTCGGTAACTGATTTTAGAAAGATAATCTGTGGGGATCTGTAATCAATCGCCATGCGCGCCTCGCATCTTTCCTGTTCCCATCTTGGACCCCAAATTTTATGTCTGGAGTATCGTTGAGTTCAGCACATTATTGGCATGGAAAACACTCTCCTTTTTTCAGTTTTGTTTTGTACAGATATAACTCCTAAAATTCCCATGACCACTCAATATTTGAGTAAGATAGAAGTTTTCCTCTCCATGCTTTCTTTTAATCCACATATTTACATTTAGGATGACTTGTCCATCTTCCTTTTTCCGATACTTCCCATTCTGCCTACCATTGCTGTACTGACCGGTTTCTCTCCTATATAATAATAAATGTTTCAAGTCATTTATTATTATCATTGTATTTCTTAATTTCTCTTTATGATGAACACTTCAATATGATTCGAGAATGTTTACCATGCTGCCTCAGTCACTAAAACTTTACCAACTGAAAGCAGAACTGAAGAATCTGGAAGACTCCATCCGTAACCTGAAATGGGTGTCCTCCAACGGTCTAAGACAATCAAAAAAGTTCCTCAGAATTTACAGAAGTAAAAACAATCTTCGGATTGTCTCCTCAACGAACACCCCAGTAGGCTGAAGCTGAGAAACAACGGCGAATGCAGATTCTGTGGGGAAAATGGGGAAACATCAGAACACCTTATCACTGAGTGCACCGAGACGACGACCATTCGTGCCATGAACCTTGGTACGTCTGATGTCGAGGATGGAGAGCTGGCTTCTGTGGAGCCGTCTCACATACTGGCTTTTGTTAAAGCCCTGAGACTGTATGATTAGTTATAACTCGTTATAACTCAAGAAAGGGAAACACACAATACATCTGTAAGGTCGCGGTGATTAACTCCCCTCCTAAACATTCTACATTCTACACTCTACACTAAAATTTTAGTAGGTATTTTATATTCTCTGTGATCAGATCAGTTACTTCTACCGATATTGTACTGATATGTCTAAAAAGGCATTTATTATACACCAATTCACATTGTCTTTCTGCTCAATATGCAGCTAATTGAGTTGATAATAATTAATGACTACAATATTATATTTTTTTTTCGAAAATTTATTAATTTAATTTACAGTGTTGCATGTTCTTCTTGTGTCTCTTCATACATATAACACAGCACGGAGCTAATCATTTTTTTTGAAGAATATTCTTATTTTATATGTGGTCATTTTAATTTTTATCACAAAGTTTTTTTTTTGTTGTCCCATAATGAATATTTATTTCAAGATATGACAAAATGCCAATCTCGACATTATGGAATAATTAATGTGGCAAACGGAATATTTTCATTGAAGATTCTATGAAATTTATGAAAATATTGGGAGTTTCCGGGAGTGTCGGAAATATTGGAAATAATGGAAATATTTAATAAAAAATATACCCTTCTGGCAAGCGAAACCTTGGGTCGGCGTTTACGTGTATAGGAGTGAATCGCTATGACAATTTAGTAAGTCGGAGGAAGCAAAAATACGAAGTATTTATTACATAATCACTTAATTTGACGCTAGATTCGATGCACTTGGAAAAAATTCTTCGCCTTCTGTCTTTATTCAGTACATTTTATTTTACTAACCGTGTTGACCGTACTCTTTGTACACACGAAAATCGGCAAACTAAGACCAGAAATGCCGACCCTTAGTATACACTTTTTTCTAAATGAATCAAAACATCGGTTTATTATTATATTTTTTACATCTAGTAACCCCTATCAACATCATCATCACCATTCTCAGCTATTCAACCATTTCCAATTATGGTGTAGCCTCCCTTACATGTTTAGATACTTTCTTTGTAGGGGTCCTATTGTTGTTGCCTATTGTTGGCTATGCGGGCCCAAGTTATCCCTGCTAATTTCCTAATAGCATAGTACTATCTCAGGTTTGGTCTTCCTCTAGGTCTCTTAATTCCTCGTGGGTACCATGCTGTACTTTTTGGGTCCATCTGTTGTCCTTCTTAATATCCTTCCTAATATCTTCCTTACCAGGTGTTCTGCCCATTGCTACTTGAGCGATTTGATTCTGTGGATGACATCTATTACCTGGCTTTTTTGTCGTATCCTTTCTATTTATTTACGGTCTTTCTTGGTTATTTCTAGCATATTCTGTTGCATTGAGCGTTGTGCGACCTGAAGTTTTCTTATAATATCCGTTTTAAGTGTCCAAATTTCGCATGCATAGATAGTGAACATTGGTCGAATGTTTTCTTCTTTAGATAAAGTGGAATTCTAGATTTGAATTTTCTCGCATTAATAATCCATGCTAACTTAATTCTTCTGTTAATTTCTGGCAGTAGAGATCCCGAGATGTGTATTAGTTGCCCCATATATATACAGGGTTGTTCACCACATACGACACGGAGTATTGTAGCTAAACAATGAGATTTTTACAAATTGTAAGTTTTGGGTTCGATGAAGGACTATTAGAGGTACAATTTAAAAATAATTTTACAAGATACAGAATGTCCCAAATAAGTAAAAAATATCAAAGTTGTATTTTTTTAAATGGAACACCCTGTATATTATTACATTTTTAGTTTCTACGATTAAAATAAAGGTAAATTTGATTAAGGTTTATTATACTTAAACCTTACCGTTTTTGAAATATTTTCAATTTTGTGAAATTGCAGTAAAAATTTTAAGGCTTCATTTCTCCAAGGGTATCAAAGTTTTTAATACTAAATATTTACTGAAGTTTATTTACTGATCAGTTATTGTGTTGCAATAATAAAAATAATACTACCTTATACAGAGTGTCTAAAAATTTATTTTAAATAATTATTAGCTTCAAACGGCAATAACTTGTTTAATTTAAATGGAACACCCTGTATATTTTACGACAATCAGATGCACAATTTAATTGTCTATCAAATTATATTATACCATTTTTTACCTATCTCTTTAAGTTTCCGTAGAAAATGCATTTTCTTGTAATTTAGAACTTATTTATCAATATACCCATGGACTATTAATATTTTAGATTATTTTTAAAGATGTACCAAATTTTTAAAGAGTACAGATACTAATATTGTCGATATAATTCGTTATTTCATTAAAAAATAAAAAAAAACTGTTTAAATATTTGTTAAAGAGGATCAGTTAATATGATTCCAGTATTCAAACAACATTAACTGACTGTTTGCTTTGATTAATAATAATTGCTCCAAATACTAAAAAACTGAATTTTGTATGGGCATTAGACAGTGTGATAAAAAGTAACACCTTAAAAATGATATTTCATTTTTTAATAAATGCTTATTTATAACTACAGAGACTTTAATTTGATAACTTATTATTATATTGATTTCTGACTCAAATCCACATTTATTTATAATAATTTAATAACGAACACAATTAAGTATGTAATTAATTAGTATATGGGCGCAAATAATGGTGTTATATTTAATTAATGGTATACTCTTTTATAAAGATTTAAATAGTTTTCTTTTTGCATACAAATGGGCTAGTAATATTATCGTTTTGCTAAAAACGATAATATTACTAGTCTGTACATTTTGTACATTTGTTGCTTTAAAAACAATCTAAAATGTCAATATTCCATTGATATATTGATAAATGAGGTCTAAATTATAAGAAAATGCATTTTATACGAAAACTTGAAGGGATAGGTAAAAAATGGTATAATACAATTTGATAGACAATTTAATTGTGCATCTGATTCTCCTAAAATATACAGGGCATTCCATTTAAATTAAAGAAGTTATTGCCGTTTGAAGCTAATAATTATTTAAAATAAATTTTAGACACTCTGTATAAGGTAGTATTATTTTATTATTGCAACACAATAACTGATCAATAAATAAACTTCATTAAATATTTAGTATTAAAAACATTGATACCCTTGGAGAAATGAAGCTTTAAAATTTTTACTGCAATTTCACAAAATTGAAAATATTTCAAAAACGGTAAGGTTTAAGTATAATAAACCTTAATCAAATTTACCTTTATTTTAATCGTAGAAACTAAAAATGTAATAATATACAGGGTGTTCCATTTAAAAAAATACAACTTTGATATTTTTTACTTATTTGGGACACTCTGTATCTTGTAAAAATATTTTTAAATTGTAGCTCTAATAGTCCTTCAACGAACCCCAAACTTACAATTTGTAAAAATCTCATCGTTTAGCTACAATACTCCGTGTCGTATGTGGTGAACAACCCTGTATATATTCTTCTACTATTTCCAGTTTTGTGTTATTTATTAGAATGTCTTTTCTGTCTACTAGTTTGTTGTAAATTTATTTAGTTTTTGTTAAATTAATTTTGAGACCTACTTTAGCCGTATTTTTTTTAATTATTTTTATTTACAAAGTTGAGTCCATTTGTATTTATTTGATGTTTAATTTTTTTTTGATTCCATTTTAAAATTTATTTTTTATTTACTATTTAATATTTTGTATCTTTTTTTATCTTTAGTTTGTTTCCGTATTCCTACATATTTTTACTTTATTACATTGCGACTAATCATTACTATCAAACGAAATCCAAAATGATTAAGATAAAACGTTCGCTAAAAACCTCAACAGAACAACCGTTAATCATCTCCTAACTGCTTCCATCGTCTGTTACTCGATGGAAGAAGACTCGATTAACTTAATTAGCAGTTTGACGGGTGAGCTTTCCCGTCGTCGCCATTGGTCGGCGCGCAGGTTCGATCGCTAAAGAAGAAAATAATTACGTCTAATGAACGGTTGCGTTCGGCGAATGCCCGGTTCTTTACGTTGAATTATTGAGCCGGTAATTGGCCGCGATTATCGATTCGTTCGGCGATGCGATGCCGCGTTGTTCCGTCTTTGATAGATGCGAAGCTTTTATTTCGACTAAGGCCCGATTTTATATCTTCCAGTAAAACTTGAGATTAATCTAAGGTTTAATCTTTAGCTTAAACTGGAGACTTAAATAATGTTTATATTTTTATGGTGGTTCATTTCTTGAAAAGTCTGGATATTTTACTGACTATTAGAAATACTACTAATTGCCTGCAATATCTATAGAAAAAATACGATTAACTTAGCCAAGTACAAAGAATGTCAGAGGAGAAGCTTCCAAAACATATCGTCAACTGGACACCAGCGGGATGACGAAAAAGGGGTAGACCACGCAAGAGCTGGAGAGAATGGATGACAAGAAGCTAAAAGAAGGAGAGCTCGAAGACGACCTCTGGCTAGATAGGGAGCAATGGCGACTGGGCATCTGAAGACGTCGAAGAACATTTTAAAACCGATTGATATACAGGGTGGCGCCTCTCATACGCCGCGGAAGCTCCAAGGAGAACGGTAGTTTATATCGAAATTAAAATTTGGCAGCATATGTAGGTCAAAAGATACAGGCTTAAAACATAATTTAATTATTACAGAATTAAAACTGGATATAAACTTATAATTATGTGACAAAAATTAGCTAGAAGAAATCAGTAATGCTTCCTTACTCAAAATGCTTCCTTTCCTGTTAACTGCATAAAATGATTGTCTTTTCTTTTCATTTTAAAAGGCATATGTGGAGTTCTACCTCGAAAAGTAGCTACAATCATTTCTCTCATGTTGTCGACAATAGTTCGAGTTTTAGTGATTACTGCCTTTAACATATCCCCCCAAAAAAAAGAGACTAGATAAAATCAGTATTCTATTAATTGGTGCACACTACATTCACCAACTAATAAAATCATATCAGTTCTCTCTGATGTAGGATAAGTTTGCATATTCGTCAAATTTCTGGGAATTTTTTTGTTTTAACTGACACAAAATGATAACTAGTTGGTAAAGTTGGACTAATTAGAGAAGTAACGTCAGACATCACAGCCACCTAGATTTTATTAAATCATTTTTTTTTTAATTTTTAAGAATGCCAATTATAAACTTGTTATAGAGCTAATAATAAATTACAACAATTATATTAGGTAATCCGAAAAACAAAACACCTACACTAAAAAGGTCAGGTATTTATGTAATTTCATGTAAAGATTGTAATCAGAAATATGTTGGGCAAACCAGAAGATCAATATTAACTAGATTTAAAAAACATATAGCTCAGATAAGATATGGTAGACCGGATAAATCTTGCGTTGCTGAACAAATTGTTTATAAAGAACATTGTATAGATATTAATAATTTAAAATTAGTTAAACAAGTCTCAAATTACAGGTAATTAGATTCATATGAGAGTGTCAAAATTAATAAATGTAAAGATAGTATGAACAGAGACAATGGTCCAATTCCTTCCAGTTTTCTATTCTTACTGCTGTAGTTTCGGTAATTAATTATTACGCTCGGTTGGTTTTGCATCGCTTGGCTAGTTTTTGACACGCCAGTTCGGACCCTACTGACATTGGCGTAACTACAGGGATGCCCGGGGGTGCCCCCCCCCCCGGGTACTGCTGGGCACCCCCAGAGAAATCCTGAATTATGACTCTTGGCAACGTCTTAATTTTTATTTGCTTGTGATGCAGTAAAAATTACGTTTTTTAGTTTTGTTTAGTTACTATTATTTTGGTGTGTTCAAAAAATGTGTTAATTTTTATTTTTTTTAATTTGTTGGTATTTAAGTACTCTACGGGTACACGGTTTGATAACCAAGTCTATGAAATTTATTGATACAGAAATTCATGTAAACGTTTTATCCAAAAAATGTGTTTTTTAAAATTATTTTTCATTTTTAAAAATACGAAAGCCCGACTCCCCCTGGGCTCAACCCCAGCCCCCCCACCAGGCCTCCCGCCCCAGGCCCACCCCAGGATAAATTGCTAGTTACGCTAATGCCTACTGAGCGTGTATATACACGCTCAATTTGTAGATATTAGTTTATTATATCAGCAGATTTAGTAATCTGCTGTTGATGCTATGGTTAGATTTGGTTTGGTTTGGTTAGCAAACCGCGCTTCCAGTATAAAAGTAAAAGTGTTTTGGTGTATTGTGGTGATTTAGTGTTTTATTTTGCTGTTGTAACACCAAATGTTCCAACCCCCAACTGTAATCAATATTTGAGAAAGACTGGCCTTGGCAATTAGGACATAAATTGATCCTACTTTTCTGCATTTCCATTTAGCACTACAGCCTTTTTTGCAGTTACAAGAAATAGTATTAAGGTGTTTTTCCGAAGTAGGTAGTAGTAAAGTTTGAATCGGTTCTAAATCCAAAGTATTATTAGTTAATTTCCAACCCCAGTTTCATGGGTTCAATTGATTACCTAGCCATATTTGAACCTGACAGTAGACTCGATACAAATGTTGCTATGCTAAGGCCGATTTCGGAGAAAAACAATTTAGCTGTACTTATTTATTGTTCAGTGTATTCAATCAAATATTGTTGATTGATGGAAATATCTGTACTTGTCTATGCAATTGACTTTTTTGGGAGTTCCATAAACAGCAAGGAGAAAGTAAATTCCTGCAAAAAACAATTTCTTTAAATACTTAAAGCGATATCAATCAAACCTATATAGGCTAAACACCTTATCTCTCAAAAGGTAGACCATTTTCTCATTCTTAAGCATCATCTAAATCTTATTTTTCTCGTTTTAAATAGGCCGCCTTTGGAACACAACCTGCATCTAGATTAAAATTCTATCCGATCCCTCGAGAACAACAAACAAAAGAAGAAATCTCTCTTTCTCCATCTCTTCTCTTTTCGCTCCTCCCGCCTTGCTATTTGTAGATTCCTAATGACTGCCACCGCGGCTCCGGTCTGACGCCGGAATACAAATCGGCTCCGGGAGATAATCCGGTTAGCGCTTGACCCGCGCACGTTCTAGCGAAAATATCGCAATGTTAGAGTATAGTTTGGAAGTGGGGGCCGTAAGGGGAGTTGTACGTTTCTCCCTCGCAATCGTTGAAATTTTTATTTGAGAGGGATTTTTTCTAGCTTCGTAAAAAAAGCTTTAATTCGGTTATATTGTTAGTGATGACCGGTTATCGGTTAAGGGGCTAGAACTATAGGTGTATCAGTTCGAAGTTGGTGTTTTTATGTATAACTTTGCCCTTTAACTACATAATTTTTCATTATTATTATATACGTATGATATAAAAAGGGCTGTAGAATATAGAATGTTTGAGAGGGGGGCTAATCATTGTGACCTTACAGGATCTAATGTGGGTCCCCCTTTTTTGATTTATAACGAGTTATAACTCATCATACAGTCTCAAGGCTAGTCTCTGAGACGGCTTCACAGAGACCAGCTCTCCATTTCCGACATCAGCCGCATCAAAGTTGATGGCACGAATCACAGTCAGTGATGAGGTATTCTAGTGATTCCCCATGTTTCCCACAAAATCTGCATTTGTCGTTGTTTCTTAGCCTTAATTAAAATAATAAATTGAGTTTCTTATCTTTAATGTTTAGCTGTCCTGTTAAAAACCCCGTGACAATTCAAATCTTGTTCTTACTTAAATCAAGAAATATCTTTGTTTTTTCTCGGTAGTAACTTCTGAGAAATTTCTTCAATTGTCTTAGACCGTTGAAAGATTTCCGTTCCAGATTACGGATGGAGTCTTCCAGGTTCCTGAGTTCCGCTTTAAGTTGGTTTCCACTTGGAAATTGGAAGAATGGTTCTGGTCCAATTAGTGGAGTATTCACTGCTTTTCTAGCTAAATGGTTTGCTTTTTCATTGCTTTCTATCCCTTGGTCAGCTAGCATCCACCCAGAGTAGGATGACTTTATTTTCATTGCCTAATTTGTTCAGCTTTTCTAGGCATTCTTTGATCAACACCGAGTTGATGGTTACTGAGTTGATCGCTTTTAGTACTGCTTGACTATCGGATAAGATGGCTATTTCCTGTTTCTGATAGTTCCTATCATCTAAGATAATTTGAATGCATCTTTCGCTAGCTTATATTTCTGCCTGAATGTTGCTGAGGTAGCTGCCCATTATCTAAATTTGTTAGTATTACAATACCTACCAATATATTTGACATTAAAGAAAAATACAGTATTTGTGATTTATGACCCACAATATGGTGGTGGCAGTGTCCTAATCTGGAGATACATGTCAGCAGTTGGTGTGGATAAATTTACAACATGTTTATTTAAATTAAGAAACTAGTTAGTGCCTAGCAGATTGCTGCGTTTATTGCAATTTAAATCAACGTTTTTTTCTTATTTCCTGGTGCTAAACCGGTTAACGCTATTTCAACTATAAATTAATATTGAAAATATACCCAAAATACGAAGTGAATACGACCAAAAAATGACCATTTTTCCGTCCTATAGTTATGTTTTCCTCCGAAAAAAAAATAAGGCGTCATTAAAACAAAGCCTTTGTGAAGTCTAGATTAAAATTGTATCCTATTCTTAGAAAACAGTAGACAAATGAAAAGATCTCATTTCCTCCTTCTTTTCTTCTCTTTCTATTTTTCCCGGCTGGCTATTCGTTGATTCTCCGCAGCGATTCCCCTGACGTTTCTTCTACCGTGGCTCCGGTCCGAATCCGGAATACAAATCGGCTCCGGGAGATAATCCAGATAGTGTTTGACCCGCGTTTGTTCTAGTAAAAGATCGAATAATAAAACAACGTTAAGGTCTATAGTAGGGACTGAGGGCTTTAAGTCAAGGGCCTGTGTTACTACTCGCAGTTGTGCAAGTGTTTATTCGAGATTTTTTCCAGCTTCGTAAAAAGGGCTAAAGGGTATTATTGGCTCTGCAGGCCCAAGTTATTAATGTTATTTTAGTGATCCATCTGTGCCCATTGCCATTTGAGGGATTCGACTCTGTGGAATAATAGACATCTATTTCCTGGGTCTTTTGTCGTACTCACTCTATTATTTTACAGCCTCTTTTGGTTATTCCCAGCAATTTCCTTCCATTGAGCATTGTGTGACCTGCAGTTACCGTATGATGTCCGTTTTAAGTGTCCTGGTTTTGCACTTCTAAAAGAGGGAGAACAAATTAGAAATCGCTGGAAAGAACATTACAGCCATATCCGTAACCAAGAAAACACCCCCAAGATGGAACCACTAAACACAATACCTCAATATAACAGCCTCGATATATTAGATATCCCAATAACAGAACAGGAAATAGAGACCTCCATAAGACAGCTTAAGAACAACAAATCGGCTGGCTGTGACGCGATTCCGGCGAAAATCTATAAGTGTGCAAGTAAAGAACTTATTGGTCATCTTAAGGCTCTCTTCGATGTCGTATGGGAGAGCGGGGAGGTACGTCAGGACTTTCGCAACGCGAATATAGTAAATATATTTAAGAACAAAGGAAGTGCATCAGACTGCGGAAATTACTGGGGAATTTCACTATTGGCTATCGGCGGCAAAATTCTCGCAAAAATAATGTCAAATCGCCTGCACCCATATATAGAAAAAATCCTTCCAGAATCGCAAACGGGTTTTCGTACCAACCGCGGCACCGTCGATTCCATATTTTCCATCCGTCAACTACAGGAAAAAGTAAGAGAGCAGCAGTCTAAACTTTACGTTACATTCATCGATTTAACAAAAGCTGTGAACAGAGATGCGCTTTGGGCAATTATGAAAAAGTTCGGAGTACCCAACAAATTTCTTACAGTGTGTAAAAGCCTTCATAACAACAACAAGTCAAGAGTGTCATATCATGGATCACTGAGCGACCCATTCCTAACAAATACAGGAGTTAGGCAGGGATGTGTCTTAGCGCCTCTTCTATTCAACATATTCATGGCAGCGCTCTTCATTATAGTGGACAGCAAACTGCAGGAGAGAGGATTGGGCATTAGATACAGATATGACGGAGGTCTGTTCAACATAAAAAGACTCAGGGCAAAAACACGTACAAAATTCATCACAGAACTTCAATACGCTGACGACTGCGCTCTAGTTGCAAACACGGTACAACAATTACAAGAAATGTTGAACACATATACCTGGGCATACGAGGCTTTAGGCCTTAAGCTAAACATCGACAAAACTAAAATCATGTGCAGTCCCCCGGAAAATCATAACAATACTATAAAAATCGGAGAAGAACTATTGGAATATGTGGCGGAATTCAATTACCTTGGCAGTTTGATTCCGGAAAAGGCCAATATTGACCCTGAAATTCAGCACAGGATTAGTAGCGCCTCAAGAGCATTCTGGAAATTAAAAGACAGGATTTTCTACAATCACGACTTGAGTACAAAAACAAAACTTGCAGTGTACCGAGCAATTATAATCCCCACATTGTGATATGGGAGTGAAACCTGGGTGCCGTACCGCCGACACATGAACGCATTAAACACAGTTGTAACAAAGCACCTTAGACAACTCTTAAGAATCCGGTGGTTCCACCATGTCTCAAACGTATCGGTCCTTGAAAAAGCTAACTGCGAGAGTATTAAAGTCATGGTTACAAAATCCCGCTTAAGATGGGCTGGTCACGTATGCAGAATGCAAGAAAACCGCATACCAAAATCTCTGCTTTACGGTGAGCTTGTAGACGGTAAGAGGAGGCCAGGTGGACAACTGAAAAGGTACAAGGACATTTTCCACGAAAACTTAAAGGGGCTTAACATGCAGAATGAGTGGGAAAAAGCAGTTCACAATAGAACTCAATGGAGAAGAGTTGTAAACTCAGTTAACAGCGACAACCAAAAAGTAAAGAGGCAACAAAGCAATGAGATTTTTGAATGTCCGGAGTGCGGTAGGCAGATAACATAACGTATCGGGCTTTTCAGTCACAGAAAAGCTCATGAAAGAAAACGACTTGCGTGACCATCTTCTTTATGTGTGTCGAATACTCGTCAGCGAGTAGCGGCTGTATGTATGTATGTATGTATGGTTTCGCATGCATAGGTCATGACTGGTGGTACACATTAGTCGAATGTTTTCTACTTTAGATAGAGTGGCATTCTAGATTTGAATATGATTGAGTTTGTTTTATAAGTGCTTCATGCTAACTAAATTTCATTCTTCTGTTGATTTCTGGTAATATAGAGATTTCGAGCTGTGAATTAGTTGTCCCAAATATATACATTCTTCTACTATTTCCAGTGTTGGTGTTATTTATTAGAATGTATTTTCTTTCCACTAGTTCGTTGTACATTACTTCAGTTTTTGCTAAATTCATTTTGAGTCCCCTTTTATTTCTGGCTGTATTTAGTTCATTAATTTGTGCTTGTAGTTCTTCAGACTATGGGCAATTAGGACTATGTCATCAGCGAATCTTAGATGGTTAAGATATTCTCCATCTTTTTTTAATCCTTTGTTGATCCAGTCCAGTTGACAGAAGATTTCTTCTAATGTTTCTGTAAATAGATCTGTTGTTGTTTTATATATCAATACTCTTGTTTTGGTTCTTTATATATATTGGCGAGAGTTTCTATAGAAAGCCTGTTAATACCTTGTTTTGCTAAGGCTTCAATTATTGCCTTAGGATATATCGAAAGCTTTCTCAAAGTGTGTAAAGGCTATGGCTAGGGGAAGTTTGCATTATTTTGTTCAGCTGATAGTTTCTCTTAATGTATGTATGTGATCAATCGTGCTGAAGCCGCTTTTAAAGCCTTCTTGTTCTCGTGGTTATGCAGCCTCTAGCGTGTTTTGTATTCTTTTGTTTATTATTTTTGTGAATATCTTGTACGTTACTGGTAGTAAGCTTATTGGTCTATAGTTTCTGAGGTCTTCTTTATTGCCTTTCTTATGAGTTAGAATTATGTTGGCGCTATTCCAATCTTTTGGTTTTAATACTAAATGGCCTAAATTTAATATTTAATGAATTTTAATGATGTAGACATATTTTTATATTGTGTTTTCGTCACTGAAATTTTCGGTTATGATTTTGAAGGTTTTGGCAAATAGTAAAATGTCTAAACCTAATTAACGTCTTAAAATTACAAACATAGTGGTCATAGTGGAATGGATGCAGAACTAATATTGATTTTGTTTTCCAATGTTTTCCGTGCCTGAAGAACATCAAACAATAAATAAATTAACTAAAGTGAAAGCCTGTATCTGCTTTATTCTCCATCCAACCTCGCTGAAGGAGAAAAATAAAGAAGCTGCACCGATAATTGGCGAACAAGAGCAATTTTTTAAGGGGAAACGAAAACTGAATAATTGATACGACGCATTTTATATAAACGGCGGTGGAACGCTCGGCTATACACGACGAGATGGGGCATTCTAAGCAGTGGCGGAAGGGCAGCAAGGGAGCGAATATCAAAATGCGTCCCATGGGCGTCGTGGCGTCGTGCGAGCCGGCTCGCGACGCCGCGCCACCGGCCGAATTTTCCCATGGAGCGCGATTTTTAATAACGTTGCCGGAGAAGAAAGGAAAAACAGCCGCCGAATAAAGTGACAGTTTTATTTTGCGAGGGGCGGTTCGGGTAATATAAAGAGATCGCATTAGGGCGCGCTTTCGTAAAAGCGACGTGACAATTGCGGCGGCTTTTAAGGAAATTTATTCCCTCTTGTTCGTGATTCTACATACGACGCCGACGATGTATAGTTTGCACGTATTTTGTATGTTGTATTAATAGACGACTATAGCTTATTTGCACATACTTTCTTTCTTTTTTCTTGCTATTTTAATATCTATGAAGAAAGTATAAATTTCAATATATTCAACACAGATCTCTTTCCAGACGTCCAGAAGTCCAGACTATACGAGAAAGGGTTTACTACTAGAACCTTTCAATAATTTGATGACGTGATTATCAACTAGTTGGAAGAGTATAATGAAACTAGCGTGTACCAGCGACTTCGTTCACGTCGAATTAATCATTTGTAATGGTGATGATAAAGCAAAGCAAGAATTTCCATTAACATACGAACTGGATAAAATTTTCTCACATTTATGTCAGCATGAGAAAAAACAATATGGCGATATTATTATATAACTTGGTAATATTTGAGGGCTAGTTTCATCTCGTTGGAATTTGACTTTTGAAAAATCCGTTTGCCAAAAATAAGCTTTTTACGTCAAGCAGTTTAAGCAGAATCGTGGTTAAGAAATTACCCAACTTTTTGGAACACCCTCTATGATTTTTTAAAAAATTTCAAAATATGTAAAAAAAACAAATAAATTATGCTTGTTCAAGCGTTTTCCCGAAAGACTAATCGTTTTTTAAATAACAAATATTGTAATATTTGAGGGGCGTTTTCACCCTCTTGGAATTTGAGATTCGAGAAACCCCTTCTTATCGAACCTCTACACCCCACAGTCAATCCGTTTGCCAAAAATCAGCTTTAAACGTCAAGCAGTTTGTATAAATTTATAAAAAATCTTAAAATATGTAAAACAACAAAATAAAATATACGTGTAAAAGAGTTTTTCCGAAAAACTCACCGGTTTTTAAATAAATAATATTTTAATATTTGAGGGATATTTTCACCCCCTTAGAATTCGAGTTTCGAAAAATCCCTTCTTATCGAACCTCTACACCCTAGAATCAACCTGTATGCCAAAATGGAGCTTCTTACGTTGAGTGGTTTGAGCAGGATCGTGATTAATCAGTATGTCAGTCACTTAAGGATTTTATATGTTAGATGTGTTATATGTGATATTAGTATAGATTAAAAAATATTTGTTTTCGAAAAAATGTAAACAAGAAAATCGTATTAATTCATTTATAAGCATCATTATTGTTGTAATAGTAATAGTTTCTATTTCAATTTAAATGCAAATGATGTGGAGAAATTAAAAAATCAATCTATCATGATCATAATCATCATCAATTTCAGCGTATTCAACCATTTCCAATTATGGTGTAGCCTCACTCACATACTCTAGTTGTAGTTGGGCCCATTGTTGTCTATTTTTGGTTATGCGGGCTCAAGTTATTCCAGCAAATTTACTAATATCATTGTCCCAGAGTGTAGAAGATTTATTTTTATTTCAATTTTTTCCAAATAATTTCTGAAGTAATGTCAATATTTGGATGAAAATTGGTGTCTGGTACTTTTTTGATATGATAAATTTCATTTTGATATCAATATGTCTCCTGTTTATAGGGGGCGCCACCTACATGTGTTTTAACTGTTTTGAAGAGTCATAATTTTTCGTCTGTACCTGTATAAAAGCAGTGAGTAAAAAATATACATTTGCAACGTTTTTTACGTAGAAAAGGTCTCTTGGTAAAAATTTCTACGTGTAATGGTCCTCGAGATATTTGGAATCGAAATTATCAATACCTTTCATCAATGACGTAAATTAAACATGTTGAATAAATAGTTATTAGACTGAAATCATAAATATGAATTTTGTGCCAAAAGTTCAACAGAAACTGTTTTGTCATCATTTTTTGCAGAAAAATTTATGATTAATTTAAAAAAAATAAACATTTCTAGAATTTATTATTTCAGTCAAATAACTATCCACCCCACTTGTTTATTTTTTGCCAGTAATGACATGTATTGACTATTTCCATTCTAAATATTTTGAGAACGGTTGCTCGTAGCGATTTTTATCAATAGACTTTTTTTACGTAAGAAGTCACGGAAATGTATGTTTTTTCATACAGTAGTTTTGTAGAGGTACGGACGAAAAGTTATTGCTCTTCAAAACACTTAAAACACATCCTTAGTATGTTTAATTATCTGTAGAATATGCTGCCGAAGTTTCCGGAATACATTTCGGACCACCCTGTATTCTACCCCATCATTCATATTTTGGCCTAATATTTGTACCATATTCGTGTAAACTTGTAAATTCCTCTATTATTCTTTAAAAAATAGTTTTTTCTGCCAATTTATAGCAAAGTGGGTAAATTAAAAATAGCATTATCGCAACTAAATAAATATTTTCGGTTGGCACATTATTCTTGTACCCGCCCCCCTTCCCCTCGAATACATGGTGAATTTTAAAGTCTTTAAAATTGTGTTTGAAAATAAAAGTGTGTTTTTTTAAGTGTAAATATTTCTAGGGATGGTATATTTCGATTCCAGGAACACGCCTATGAGTTTTTTTTGCGAAAAAAATTTAAAATTATATTTCGAAACTTGTTTGGAAAATTTTTAAATCTTCAGTTAAAAAACGTAATCTATACTAATTATCTATACTAATATACAGGGTGTTTCAAAACAAATGCGAAAAACTTCAGGGGGCGATTCCTTGTTCAAAATAAAGGGTAGTTTGCTTCATAAACGTTGGGTCAAAAGTCAACCATTAGGGAGATATCGCGGTACAAAGATGGCGGAAAAATTATGTTTTTATTTTTTTATCTTGAAAACGAAAAGAGATAGACTAATAAAATTTTATGGAAGCATTACTGTTATGAAAACACACTTTCTGGTAATTTTTTCACTTTTTTAAAATGAGTGGAAGGGGTTGAAATAAACTACCCCTATCATTCTTGTTAACGAAATTTGAAGAAAAATCTTATCAAACACATGCAAAAAAATTAATTTGGATAGTTTACTTTGTCTTCTTGTATTTGTCTTCTCGTATTTGTCTTCTTGTAGTTTGTCTTCTTGTCTATCTCTTGTATTTTTTTGATAAAACTCACCGATTTGAAATTAAAAAATAAAATGTAAAGCATTACATATCAGGACAAAAAACATTTTCTGATAAAGAATCTAGTGGGCTGCTATAATTTTTTTAGGAAAAAAACTAGTCGCCCGCTGTTACTTTTTAGGATGTTCCTAATATTATTTTATTTGACATTACTGCAATACGTTATTATCTAGATGATTATTATTATCGTTATTATCACTAGATTCTTAATCTAAAAAATGTTTTTTGTCCTGACATGTAATGCTTTACATTTTATTTTTTAATTTCAAATCGGTGAGTTCTATCAAAGAAACACAAGAGATAAAAAAGTTTCTAAACAAACTATACTATCCAAATTAATTTTTTTGCATGTGTTTGATAAGATTTTTCTTTAAATTTCGTTAACAAGAATGATAGGGGTAGTTTATTTCAACCCCTTCCACTCATTTTAAAAAAGTAAAAAAATTACCTGAAAGTGTGTTTTCATAACAGTAATGCTTCCATAAAATTTCATTGGTCTATCTCTTTTTGTTTTCAAGATAAAAAATAAAAACATTAATTTTCCGCCATCTTTGTACCGCGATATCTCCCTAATGGTTGACTTTTGACCCAACGTTTATAAAGCAAACTACCCTTTATTTTGAACAAGGAATCACCCCCTAAAGTTTTTCGCATTTGTTTTGAAACACCCTGTATAAAATCCTTAAGTGACTGACATACTGATTAATCACGATCCTGCTCGAACCACTGAACGTAAGAAGCTCAATTTTGGCATACAGATGATTCTAGGGTGTAGAGGTTCGATAAGAAGGGATTTTTCGAAATTCCAGTTCCAAGAGGGTGAAACCACCCCTCAAATATTACAATATTTTTTATTTAAAAAACAGTCAAGTTTCCGAAAAAACCCTTAAACACGTATATTTTATTTTGTTTTTTAGATATTTTAAGATTTTTTAAAAATGTATACAGGGTGTTTTGAAAAATCTGGCCATTGATTAATCACGATCCTGCTTAAAGCGCTTGACGTAAAAAGCTGATTTTTTGAAAACAGATTGACTTTAGGGGGTAGAGGTTTGATAAGAAGGGATTTTTCGAAACTCAAATTCTAAGGGGGTGAAACTATCCCTAATATATTAAAATATTTTTTATTTAAAAACCGGTGAGTTTTTCGGAAAAACTCTTATACACGTATATTTTATTGTGTTGTTTTACATATTTTAAGATTTTTTATAAATTTATACAAACTGCTTGACGTTTAAAGCTGATTTTTGGCAAACGGATTGACTGTGGGGTGTAGAGGTTCGATAAGAAGGGGTTTCTCGAATCTCAAATTCCAAGAGGGTGAAAACGCCCCTCAAATATTACAATATTTGTTATTTAAAAAACGGTTAGTCTTTCGGGAAAACGCTTGGACAAGCATAATTTATTTGTTTTTTTTTACATATTTTGAAATTTTTTAAAAAATCATACAGGGTGTTCCAAAAAGTTGAGTAATTTCTTAACCACGATTCTGCTTAAACTGCTTGACGTAAAAAGCTTATTTTTGGCAAACGGATTTTTCGAAAGTCAAATTCCAACGAAATGAAACTAGCCCTCAGATATTACCAAGTTATATAATAATATCGCCATATTGGTTTTTCTCATGCTGACATAAATGTGAGAAAATTTTATCCAGTTTGCATGTTAATGGAAATTCTTGTTTTGCTTTATGATCACCATTACAAATGATTAATTCGACGCGAACGAAGTCGCTGGTACACGCTAGTATCAAAATAAATCACTAATTCACTACAATACAGCAAAACACTTTATACGTTTTAATCATCTGCTGATGATGCTATCATGGTTAGTGAAACGCGCGTCCAGTGCAAACAAGTCAAGTGTTTTGATGTATTGTGGTGTTTTTCTTTTGCTCTTGTAATACCAAAGATTTCAACTCCAACTGTAAAAAAACATATCTATACGGTGTTGACGACCCTATATTGGATTTGAGAACTCTGGGAATTTTTTGCAAATGAAATTTTTTGCAAATTCTGAAAATATTGCAGTGGTTCCTTACTGGAATACCAATTTGCTTACACAGCAAAAATATTTAAATGCTTTAAAGAGTAAATCTTCTTCCATCTTAGAGCCAAAAATATTTACACCAAAAATTTCAACTTAGATTGTTTTTAGCAATACCTACCTCCTCAAGTAAACAGAAATTAGCCTATATAGCTTTTAGGATATTATATTCCATTATATCGACATCAATTCATCCAGCTGAACCCGGTTAACGTTGACTTGGCCTTTCATGTCAATTCGAAGCAATCGCTCCTCGCAATCAAGACGATAACGACTAGTTTCTGCACCGAAATGAGACAGGACGATTTCTAGTTAATGACAATAAAACGGCTTAGAGAAAATACAGAGGAGTAGAAGAAATAGGATGAAAAAACGAAGAGAAACGATCGCTAGTCGTTAGGTGATTATGGTAAATTGTGTGTCGGCGTTTAGGATTTGTATCCGCTAACAAGCGCATAATTACATAGTATTATAATGCAGGGATGGGTCACATTTACATTCTATTTTTTAGTACATCATTCATCACTTTCCTTACAATATTACAACTAGTAAATATTACATACCTAATAATTAATATTTTTTATTGTCTACCTTGTCTTCTTGAGCTTTCTTAGTTGAGACATTTTATCTAGATTCTAGATCCTAAATTAAATATAACAAAATAAGAACAGGTAACTCGCTATCTCAATAGCTTTGTCTGCTTAATAAACATATGATTAGTCTACACAAAAACTGCTTTGTTTACAGATAACTAAATGATCCGTAATCGTTGATTAGTAGCCAGCACTATATGGTCTTCTTCTTCTATCTTCTGTGTAAGCAAATTGATTTATTTTTCTTCATCTCTTTTCCTAGTTTCCATCTATATGAAAGTTGTTACTGCACTGTTTGTGGGGTCTTCTAATGCTTCTGCTTCCTGTCGGTGATTTATGACCAGAGGATATTTGTAACCAGAGCTGTAAGCTCAGAGAAAACCTTTTTTTATTTAAATCACTTTAATGACTTAAGTCGTTTGATTTTAAGTCATTTTTCGAAAGCTGACTGAATACTTAAAATTTAAGTCTTTTTCAAAATAATTTGTGATTTAAATCTGTATTCCAAAATAGAAAAAGATTTAAGTCTTTTTAGAAAAGATTTTAGTCATTAAAAATATTTAGGTCTTTTTATAAAAGGCTTACTTAAGTAAAATTTTTACATATTTTTATGATACATTTTTAACAACAGCATTTCTTTTTAAACTGTTAGGCAGCAGCCAAGCAGCAAAACAAAAAAGAAATGTTATTTGTCGATTTACGCGTGCGCAGTGAGTCTGTTGTGTTTCAAGTGAATCTCCGACTTCGTTATGTAGCCCATCAGACGATTGAAAGGAATTTATCTCGAATATATTGAAGAATACCTTAAAATTCTCTAACTCTTAGCTTATGCCATCCATATATTACATAGTGATCAAAACACATGACCACTTTTTAATAGACATGTATTTGATGACATCTAATAATGTAATGGACATATATAAAGTATTACAAAAGCGTTTACATTTTATAAAAAAAACATATTTTTGTGTTTGTAGTTGTTCTGAAAATTAAACGTTATATTTTATGTGGTCTCATCTGTACCTACAATAAACTAATAATATGATACTTAGTATGAAAATCGCTAATTGGTAACTAAAGATAATTAATATTAACATTAAAAAACGGTACTTAAATTGGTTTCTGGTTGTCTTGACTTGACGGTAATTATATTGATTTGTCATTTTACTGACTTAACTTGCAGATCAATGACTTGACTTGAAATAAAATGCTTTAAGTTAAAGACTTAAGACTTCAATCATTTGAACTTTATGTTGAATTTGGCTTAAGACTTAATATCTTACTTTTAATATCCACTCATTGACGCTAGTGACTTTAAACGGTGTGCTGTCATAATTGCTCTTTCATTGTCATAAGTACCTTGCCAGCGATTTTGCTTACTATTTTCATCTCTGCTGTTTCCAATGTCTTCAAAGTCTCCATTGTTTTAAAAGTTCTTGACCTTAAGGGTTTTTGTTGTGTATGTTAGTATTGATCTGATTACTGTTGTTATTGTAGATTCTGGATTTATCTTCAATTCTTATGTCTGTTACTCCATGAGGTATACTTGAGACATGCGGCTGTTCTTGCTACTTTCAGGGACTGTTCTCTAATTCTGTTTCACTATCTCCGTATTCAGATATTTCTATGCCGAGATACTTCATTTTCATTTCTTATACAAATTTATTGTCTGTTTCTAGTTTACATCTCAGTGGTGTTTTGGATGTAGTCATGAATTTATTTTTTGTTGCTGATATACTTACTCATTTACTACTAAGTACTCATTTTAAACTTTTTGGCTGATGATAATTGATGGAGTAGTCTTTGCAAATCTTCTTCTCTCAGCTATTATTACTGCATCATAGCAACACAATATTTATATTCTCTTATTTCCCATCTTATATCCTTTTAGCTGTGCTTTTAGTTTAAGCAGCTTCTTTATCAGCTCATTCATGATGATGTTAAACAATAAGGAGCGAAGAGTGTAGTAGTATCCCTAATAGTAGTAGAGTACATCTAGAGTATAAACAAAAATTAGTTATATTGAATCTTGGGATAGTTTTAAACGATGATACTGGAGCAACACATATTCCTGAAGAATACTATACGGAAATAGTAATCCACTCGTTGAAGTGAAACTTCTTTACGCGCGCTGAGTGCAAAAAATCCAGGCCGTCACACATGATACAATCAAGGCTATCGTTATGACACGTGTCACGCAAAGTGGTAACGTTCGAAAAAGTGGTAGGCCAATGAGGACGTTGAAATGGATCTTTGGAGCGTCGTAACTCTTGCCCTATGTGAGTTAGGGGAATTAAACCCCGAATGTAGATAGCAAACCCTATCTTTTCATGATATTTTGGCGACATTTCGTGCACTATGAAACCCCATCATCAACTGCGACAAATTCGTCCGATTTAAATGAAATTTGGTATGTCGATAGATTGGACCAAGGACAACTTGCCCGTGTACGACACGTGTCACTGTGACAGTGAGTTTTGACGTAAGAAACGTCAAAAACAATATATTACTGTAGTAAATTCAGTAGAAAATTTTACTTTATTGCAGACCCAACCCTACTAAAATCAGTCGTAGGTAAAACGAAGCGTTTATTCTTTCAATCCCGTGTGGTATTGCAAATCTACGATACACCGCTATGTAACAATAAAGCTGTTTTAATTAGAAGAAAATAAATGTTTACGAGTGTATAAAAAGGCACAATAAAAGATTTTGGCAATTAATTTGGTCTGGAGTCTGACACTGATATTTGTTTTATCTGACATTTTTGTTATCTGCCTTTACTTTTATGAATGAATATAAAGTCAACTAATTAAAAAGTTTTTATTATATTTTCCTGAGAAAATACATTATTAGGTCTCGTCACAAGACTTTAACTGTGTCTCATAAAAATAATTCTGCATTAATTTTTAGCACATTTTATATTTTGTATAACTGAAATAATTTTGAGTTCTTTGAGATATAATTCTCTAAAATTACTGATTATTAATGTTAACTGCAAAATACCATGCAACAATAGATTATTTCTTTATACTGGGTGGTGCATCGTCATTGAAAACATAAGAAATCTCGTGTAAATTTTGAATTAAGTATATCAATATTGGCTGGCCTGTTGATTTTACAGCCAGGTTTTAAATAGGTTTCTTGAAAAAAAAATATCAGATATACTGTCTGTATCAGATATACTCTACTGTAAGATATTTCGCGGATAGTAGCATTTTATCATGGTGATTTTTTAATCAACTGTATAGCTCGTAATATGTAGTTATAATAAAGTATTATAATAGTAAATTAATATTTTAAAATTACATTCGACAATAAGGAAGTCTTAAGGTATGTTGACTTTTACCTAGTCTTGCATTGTTAGGGTGCAACCAGTGGTCGGACAAAACGTGTTTATTAGAGAATAAGTTAAAATATGGTTTAGTATTGCTTCAAATAATTAAAAACCCAATTCTGCCAATTCTTCCGCTTCGTTCTATATCATTTTCTTTCCCTAAATTGTCACCGTGAAACCGTTAAAAATTCGGGAAACTGACGACATGTTTGTGCTTCCTAATTTTTGCCTGTTAAAGATGGAGGTGAGATAGTTCTTAAGGTAAGTTAAAAATTTTGTATCTAATTTATGAAGTACTTTTAACTTTACCTGTATATATAACAAAAAAGGAAACTTTTAATATTTTAATGTTAAATTTAGGTGGCCGATAAACTCTAAGTATAACTAACAACAACTAAGTATATATAATTTTGCTTAACTGCTCCAGTAGTCGGAAGAGTGTCCGACTACTGGAAAGATAGTTCTTTTGTTTTAGTTTTTTTCTTGATAATTGATATGTAGTATCTACTGTCTTTTTCGTTTGAAATATAATGAAACATGAGTTTTTGGTAGTGTTTAGTGGTCGGACAGCAAAAACTCAACAAAAACCTAGATCACAGGAAATAAAAGTTGTCCGACCACGGGTGAACGCTAAATTTAATATATTTGAGAGGTCAGATAGTAGCCCTTTTTCGATGTCATATTGCAGAGTTCAGACTGATTTTTTATGAGATTTTGGGTTATTTTCAAGCATGAAGCCTAAAGTAAAAGGGAGTTTTTATCAATACAATAAAGATGCATTAGAAAAAAAAACAGTCCAAAATGTCCGAGAAGAGGGAAATCGCCTAAAACATGCAGTCAGTACAGGATTCCAAGTCAACAGTACAGCATCGTATTAAAGACAAATAAGTGACGTTTGCAAACGAATGGAACCAGAACTTGTTTTAAACAAAAAAATTGAAAAAAAATTTTTACCCGGATTGAAAAAAAAACAGGTGTATATTTTATCTAGAAGAAGAAAAATTGAAAACGCTGTTTTTAATTTTTACTAATGGAAGCATGGTTTTATGAACTGCATTGGTATCGTTTAAAGATGATTTTTTATACAGGGTGTCCCAGAAATGAGTGCAGATATTTTAAGGGGTGATAGATCTGGTCAAAATAAACATATTTTCTCTTTACCATTTTTAAAATAAATTGAAAATAACCGAGTTATTTAACTTTGAAAATTTAAAAAAATAATCGCAACATTTTGGGAACCGCCGGCAGATATCGCCAACTACATCCAATTACCCGGATCAAACCCGGATTTCAGTTAATTCGACGCACTGTGTTGCCATAAAGACAAGAAAGTATATGTTAAAAGTAAGTCATAAAATCACGACACCTGAGGAATTTGCAGAGATGCATTACATTTTTAAGATTGTGATATTATTACATAAAATAAATTAAAAGTTAAATGTTTAATAATGTGTTAAAAAATGTGTTAAAAAGTTAAATTAAAAACTTACCCAACATTAAAAAGATACTTACGACAGATCGATGTAACTGTGACAGTTCTCTTTTTCGATATACACTTAACTAAAATACACTTCACTGTGCTGCTTTTATTTGTACATGCTGTAGTTATTATAATAACTACTAAAATAACAGTCCCCATTTTTAACACATTATTTTCATATAGGCCTCATCACAATTTGAATCACTGATTTACAAAACACCTTGAAAAGCACACATTACTTTGAATACCTTTCTGAATGAATAAATGTTGAGAATTATTGTCTCTTACCGCCACTTTCCGAACTACTTTCAATCTAAGAAAATACATGTTTCACTCAACAATTTTAAATACGTATTTTGTTTTTTCGCTATTTTTTCTGTGTATTTCAACAATTCCATCAACAGCCCAATCGTCGCGTCGGCCGCCGGCCAAGAGAGCGGCACATCACTGGTAACTAGAGATGAGCGATATTTCACGAACTGTGATTTTTTCACTGATATTTAAAAATCACATATCACGATCGTTACTTTTTTTGAGAAGAAAGCGTGAATTGATATGTGATTTTCACACTATTCAAACGAGCAAAAAGTCGACTTGTTTATCCGTTAAATATTTAATATAACATAAACAAAATGGAAATACCGATACCGATTACCATTGCCGGCCGCCTCGCTTTCGTTAAATATCGCTTTTCTTAAAACTATAAACGGTGATGGTACATATAAGGTACGTCGTCAATCTTGAAGTTATTGATGTAAATTTGATATTAATATATTCTACAATTAATGTTTTAACGTTTTTAGTACGGATCGTATGAATACTCGGTTAAATCTTTGAGATTTGAGATCACTGCAATAAAATTATTTATTTTTTGAGGTTAGAAAAACAATTATTTTTAAATAAACAAAACAAACCCGCGACCTTGTAACCCGGCATGTAGCCGATAATAAATGCAACTTGACTGAATACTGGATAAATGAATCAAACCCAAACTTGTTTGTCTCAAATCTAAAAAAAGTAGATATAAATAAACACGTGAGTATTACGCCTTAATTGGGAACGGGGCAACGGGGACGGAGCGACAAGACTTGTTATTGAAACTGTGATCACATCACGTTTAAAAATCACTGATATTAAAAAATCACAGTAACAGATATCAGTGTGATTAAAAAATCACGATATCGCTCATCTCTACTGGTAACTACTCCTTTGTCGCGCCGGCGTGTCGAGCTTGCGTCATGCGAGGTTGCCGTAGTTTCAACAATTTCAAATTCAAGACACTCAAAGCAATCAAATTCTTATTAAATTTTAAAAATAAAACAGAAAAACATGAAAGGAAACAAACAAAACACAAATGAATTGGTTATTGATAAGGGCACAAAAAAGAAATTTCTAAAATGTTTATCGTAATTCAGAATTCAATACATCGAAAACAGCCCGACGAATAATCAATTCATTTTTGTTTTGTTTATTTCCTTTCATGTTTCTCTGTTTTATTTTTAAAATTTAATACGAATTTGATTGCTTCGAATGTCTTGAATTTGAAATTGTTGTAACTACGGCAACGTTGCTGCTTATCGTCATCTGACGCAAGCCCGCCACGACGGCGCGGCGACCGGCGACTCAAAGGACCAGTTCACACGCGGCGGTTCTTGGCTGACGGTTAGGCCAGAGAAGAACGACCGGTTAGGCTGTCGATGGAATTGTCGAAATACATCGAAAATATAGCGAAAAAACAAAATACGTTGTCAATAATTATTGAGTGAAACATGTATTTTCTTAGATTGAAAGTAGTTCGTAAAGTGGCGATAAGAGACCATAATTCTCAACATTTATACATTCAGAAAGGTATTCAAAGTAGTGTGCCCTTTTCAAGGTGTTTTGTAAAACAGTGGTTCAAATAAAACAGAGAAACATGAAAGAAAACAAACAAAACAAAAATGAATCAATTATTCGTTGGGCTGTTTTCTAAATTTCTTGAATTGAATTCTAAATTACGATAAACATTTTAGGAATTTCTTTTTGTGACCTGATTGTGAATAATATGAATCATTTTATTAAATTTATTCCAAAATAAAGTTATTTTGCAGCATAACGAAGATTTTCGTAAACGTCATAAACGTAATGTTTTAGTTAATTTTCGGTGGTTTTTGTTAAGCTTTCATTGAAAGGGTAAGTACTAAAAATAATTAATGTGTTTTTTTTCTATACTTATTAATAATGAGCACTGATAAAAGATTAAATTTAACATTCCTAATTTTTTGAGTAGAAATTTGTCTATGAATTTATAAATGTAGAACTATGTTCCGCCGAACTATGTAGAATGTGGATAACATAGGAGGTTGCAACACCGCAAGGTTTAGATACACCGTAGGGAAATCTCAGGCGAATAAACAAGTGGCACTAAAAAGTTTTTTCAAATTTCCCGGAAAGTGTCAAGAAAAATTTTAAATTTTCAACATTTTTTTTTCGCAAAAAAAACCTCATAGGCGTGTTTCTGGGGTTGAACTATACTACCAGTTAAAATATTTGCACTTATTTCTGGGACACCCTGTACAGATAACATACAACAATAAATGGTATATAATGTTCAAAATTAGATTTGCTTTAAAATTATACACATATTAAATACGGGAATAAGTGCAAAATCAGCCAATCACAAAGTGCCCGACTTATGGTAACTAGCCAGCCGGATAGTTGCAAAACAGCACTTTTATTTTATCACTTAAAAAAATAATTAAAATCATTTGTGGGTTTGAAAAAATAATTTTATATTTAACGTAAAGCCCAATAACCACACTATCTATTTCATAAAATATCTTTTCCACCAATAAATAAAATTTAATCAACAATTTAAACTCGACTTCTTTAAACTGTCCGGCCACTGGCATATTCACATTACCTTTAAAAGGCGGGTTGTCCAAAACTTTTCAAATTTTGTATGTGTTTTCGGCATACGCAGGTCTTTGCACGTCGTGGATAGAATTTTAAAAAACCTTATCTACGGCATGGCTGTAATATCAACAGGAGAAGCAAATATTTGGACAGTTCAAAATTTGCATGGGATTTTTTGTTTCCAACGCCCCAATGCCCCTCTCGGTATATAAAAACAGTGTATTACTACGTATAGTATAAAAACCAACAAAAAATAAGTTAAAAATATTAATAAAAATCATATGAAAAAATAAATGTTTTTACTTTTAAAATTATAAATGGTTAAAACAAAATTACAAACCACTCATATAAAAGATAAATGAGCATGTCAAGACTGGAAGGAGAAATAAGAACCAGCAAGCCCTAATTATGCCGAAGCCGTGAGTTTTGACATTCCTCGACCAGTAACACATCGGGCGTATCGGACGAGCGAAACATTAAATTGCCTTAATTGCGTGTACATTAATTAATTCACGGGAAGCTGCTTAATTTATCGGCGGAGTTAAAGTGGGCCCTGGTTCGCGTTTGATCCAGCCAAATTCTCGAGAATTCGGTAGCGACCCGATAAAATTTCGATGTTAAAAACTGGTTCAGTTAAGCCTTGCAAAACAGTGGCGTTCTTTGAATAATAAGGATTTTGTAAATATTGGACTTGAATGAATAGTAGGTTCTATCCTAATTATATAAACTACTAAATGAATTAGTAGTTTTATAGAAGCTCTAAGGGAGAAAAATCTAAAAAGCAATAAGATTAAAACAAAAGTTATGGTATTAGGCAAAACAGAAGTCAATATGAAGATAGAAAGCCAAATGGGAATCATTATCATCATCATACTCAGCTTATTCAACCATTTCCAATTATGGTGTAGCTGTATGTACACTGTATATGCAATTCTCATGAGAGAGTAGGCATCCTCCTCATAAATAATAAATAATAATAAATAAATAACGCTTTATTGTACGAAAAGCCAAAATAGCTTCATCGACAAAACATTTACAAAACAGCTTTGCGAAATGCGGAAAAGAATGAAAGCGACTTGATATTCAAAGGCAGATAATTGTACATTTTTTGGCATTGTACAGTATTGAGCCTTTAACTAGTTCTGAGCTCGGGGTTGGCACTCCTAAGTGGATAGTTGTGAGATGGCCTTTCTGGAATAGCAGATATGTGCTTGCGTATTAAGCAAACGGATTCAAAAATAAATAAAGAAGGAAGAGTCAATATTTTGAAATTAGAAAAGAAATTCTGGCAGTGAGTTCTACTGTTCAGTCCCAATAAATATCGAACTGCTCTCTTTTGAAGTTTGAAAATACAATCAAATTTTGTTGCTTAGCAATCATACTGGCGCACTAATATCTCTGTCTTACAATTCTATGGAGGGTCCGGCAATAGTGCGTCGAGCATTTGTAACCCCTACAATAAAAAAAATAATTTTGTTCATGTGCATACCTCAAGTATGTACATCATCATCATCATCATTTTCAGCTTAATCAACCATTTCCAATTATGGTGTAGCCTCCCTCGCATACACTCGTTGTAGTTGGGCCCATTGTTGTCAATTATTAGCTATATATATTGGATATACAAGTTATCCCTGCTAATTTCCTAATATCATGGTCCCAACTCAACTTTGGTCTTCATCTAGGTCTCTTAATTCCTCGTGGGTACCATGCTCCATTTTTGTGTTCCATCTGTTGTCCGTCCTTCTTCCAGGTGTCCTGCCCAAGAAGATAGAAATAAATAACATCATAAGAATATCTAGGAGTGAACATTAACAGCACAGGGGAAAAGGAGACTGAAATGGAAAAAATTGGCAACACGTCCCGCTTGTATCAGGCCATTAAGATCAGTTTTTTAAATGGAAAATACATTTCTAGAAATGTAAAGACGAGTGTATACAAGACAGTCTTCATATCGACGTTGATTTTTGGCTGTGAATGTTGGGTTCTAACTAAATGATTGAAGATTAAGATTCAAAGAATGCAGATGTTATATCTACGAAGAGTACTTGGACAAGAAAAAATCGAATAAGTAACAGCTTTATAAGAGAGGAACTAAAAGTAGATTCGATTCTGTATAGAATTAAGCAATATCAGCTTCGGTGGAATAAATACTTGATATACCATTAAAAAGAGTATAGGAAGCTAAAATGAAGGGGACTAGACCAACGGTTAGTTAACCTTTTGTTCGAGTTCTCGGTCTAGAGGTTCTCTTTCCACCTATTTCACGTTTCATTATCATATTAGGAATTCTTGCTTCAGCCATTCTTTCAATGCGTCCCAGCCATCTCAGTCTTTGTGCTCTTGCTATTCCCTACTCCCGTTATACTCGGTGCCCGATATAGATTTTTTTTTGGAGGTGTAAAATACCTTTACGTACGGAGTGTGGGACTCAATCTCTCCTTAAGCTGCCTGGAGGTCACTACCCACTAAACGTCACCTGGACCCGCTGGACGCATCTCCTCAAGTAGACGCCGGACTGTTCCTTTTTTGTCATTACCCCTGCTCTTCGCTGTATTTTGCCTCTAGTATATTTTGGGCCAGTTTTGAGATGGCTTCAAAGTTTTCTCTTCTTTCTGTTACCGATTTTAAAAAGGTATCTGCGGAGATGTTGCCACCAATCGTCATGCGTGCCTCACATCTTTCCTGTTCCCATCTTGGACAAGCAAACATTGTGTGTTCTGGAGTGTCATTGGGTTCAGCACAGTATCGGCATTCCGCACCTCTTTTCAATTTTACACAGATAACTCCTAAAATTTCCGTGGCCACTCAATATTTGAGTAAGATAGAAGTTTACCTCTCCATGCTTTCTTTTAATCCACATATTTATATTTGGGATGAGCTTATATGTCCATCTTCCTTTTTGTGATACTTCCCATTCTGCCTGCCACTGCTGCACTGTGCGGTTTCTCTCCATCTCTCTGCTTGCCCTGGTTTGTACTTCACCCTTGAGAAAGGGTCGTTCTCTTTCTCTTGAGAGAAGATGCAAGGGCACCAGACCCGATATCACCAAGGCTGCCTCAGTTGAAGTTGTCCGATATGCCGACCAGACCCTCAAAGCCATGACTCTCTGTGCACCTTCAAGTTTTTTTTATTTACGTGCATATTGGTTGCTTCGTTCCACACAGGTGCTCCATACATAATAATATTCTGGCACGCATATGCTAACACTCTTCTCTTTGCTGGTGTTGGGCCCCGAACGTTTGGCAGTATTGCGGACAACGCTTTAGCAGTTCGTTGTGATTTCAGACACACCTCCTTGATGTGCAGGCCCATCGTGAGTGCACGGTCTATGTGGAATCCAAGATAGTTGACTTGCTTTACTGGATTTATTATTATATCCTTAAAATTAAACCTTATATAGTCAACTTTTGTCTTGCAGCTCGGTAAAATCGCCTCTGTTTTTTCCACAGCTATTTCGAGTCTGTGCTCACGCATCCATCTGGCTATGATCTTTAGTGTATCATCCACAGTCTGCATTAGGTCGAGGTCGCTTATTTTTTTGTTTCTTTTAGTTTTTTTTGTTATTATCACAGCAAGATCATCGGCGTAAGAGATCAACTCTGTCCCACCTGGTACAGTAAGCTCCATGACACTGTCGTATAATATGTTCCACAGAGTTGGCCCCAGCTCTTTCATCTTCTCTACTGAGAACTATAAATCTATTATCAAGATAGCTTCTTATTATGTTCACCAAATAGCCACTTATGCCCCATCTTCTAAGTTCTTTAATAATTATTTCCCATGACGCGCAATTAAATGCATTTTTAACGTCGACTAAAATCAAAGGATTATGCCAAAAGTGGCTTTTCTTTTCACGATATCCGATATTTTCTTCATTGCATGTGTGGTAGATTTCCCCTTTACAAATCCATACTGGTTTGGATGCATACCATTTCGTTTCTTCCTAATTTCTTCCAAGAATCGCTTATTGATGAGTTTCTCATAGACTTTCCCGATTACATCAATGAGGCAAATCGGACGATATTTTGGTGGATCATTTAGGTGCTTCCGGGGTTTCTCTATTAGGGTTAATTTAGATCTCTTCCATTCTTTAGGGAATTAATTTCTCTGAAGAAAGTTATTGAAAAATGGTCTAAAATATTCTACATTGTCCAATATTAGCGTTTTTATTACATTTGGTGGCAAATTATCACAGCCCGGAGATTTGTTAATTTTTATATCTTTGGCAGCATTTATTATATCTGAATCACAAAAAATATCACATTCTCTTATCACAGTTTGTATATTATTTGGTTGAGTCCAGGTTTGTCTCTCATATACAAATAGAGCCTTAAACTGTTTGATTTTTTCTTCTGGGTCCATTTGAACTCTGGGTGGCATTTTTTTCAGCTGGGATCTTATTATCTTGTATGCTTGACCGTAAACATTTTCTTGTAAGTCATCGCACAGTTTTTCCCATGAACTTATTTTTGCAATTCTGATCTTTTGAGACAGATCCTGCTTTGCTTCTTTGTAGGTACGTTTATAGAGCTCGCGAAGATCATCGTTTCTTGTTTCTCGTTGAAACCTTCTTCTCTTTTTTTTTACTTCTAAAATGTTTGTTTGGATATCTTCGTTCCACCAGTACGGCATCTGGAAGTCTTCATCATAACGGACAGTCGGAGTACTTTTATGGTATGCTGCGCGAATTATTTTTGCCATTTTGTAAGCTGACGATATAGATGCTTTAATTCTTCATTAGTTTTTTCTGGTCCATATGTTGTCTACCTTCAAAAATCTTCCTATTCCTCCAAAAATCTTACTCAGTATTTTTCTATCCCAAATCTCTAGCCTCGAACTTTTCGTTCCGTTGAACGTCTGCGTTTCACATGCATACAGCACTATTGGTTGTATCATTGTTGGATACATTTTTTGGATTTTTAAACTATGTTCTTGTTTATATTATGTTTGTTATAGAGATGTTCTTACTCTTAATAATTTTCTAAAAAAAATACAACATGTACCATTTAAAAAATGGAGAAAATTGTAATAAATTCTAAAATAAAATGAACATCTATACCTGAATTAAATTATGGTAGAGCTAATATTCCTGTGGTGTTCAAGATTATTTTGACTGAAAATAATTAAGTAATAATTTAAAATTCTACTGAAGTAACAAATTAAGCAATTAAGGTCATTAAAAGAAATAATTATAAGAAGAATTCGAACAGTTCTAATTCTAAAGAACGGTCCTTTTTTTGGTTCTCTACTACTATAACTGTAGTTTCTGTAATTTATTGGAAGAGCTTGGATAGTTTTGTCTAGCACTGTGTATTTTTTGCGTTTTGTGACGATATTCTCAATTTCTGTATAAACTTTATGTTACAATGTCTTTCAAGAGTTTAAAATAATGTCTTTTAGTATATAGTATCTTACTACAGTTTGACAGTCTTCCTGTCTGCTCATCAGATCCACCGGCAAGACTGACTATTAGCATATGAGCTTTAAAGATACCTTATCTTCTTTTACTCGTTTTAGTCGTAATACATTGTTCTCGGTAAAAAAATAAAAACCATATTATTTTATTATAAAATAATACAAGAATTTTAAATTTATTCAAGTATGTTAATAGTAAGTATGTCCTTAATAATAGTGTCCTATGATGAAAAAACCCTAAAAAATCTGCTTAATTTGATTAGACATAATATATACAGGGTGGTCCGAACTGTATTGCGGAAATTTCGGCAGCATATTCTGCAGATAAAAATAAGAAAAAACGTTTGTATTAATGTATGTCCTAAAATGCTTAATTTCGGCGATACAGGGTATAGAAGTTTCATTTTTATTTCGATCTTTTCCAAATAATTTCTGAAATAACGTCAATTTTTGCATGAAAATTGGTGTCTGGGAGCTTTTTGACATGAGAAATTTGGGGATGTTAATGTTAATATGACTCATATTTGTAGGGAGCGCCACCTACATGTGTTTTAACTGTTTTGAAGTGTAATAACTTTTCGTCCGTACCTGTATTTATATAGTGAAAAAATCTAAATTTCTGTGATTTTTTACGTAAAAAATGTCTCTTGGTAAAAATCGCTACGAGCAACCGTTCGCAAGACCGAACCAAGAGACCTTTTTTGCCTAAGAAACGTCGTAAATCTATATTTTTTTCAGTAGCTTGATACAGATACGGACGAAAAGTTATTACTCTTCAAACCGGTTAAAAAATATGTAGGTGACGCCCTCTACAAGTAGGAGTCATATTATTGACATCAAAATCAATTTCTCATGTCAAAAAACTCCCAGACTCTAATTTTTATCCAAATATTGACGTTACTTCAGAAATTATTTAGAAAAAATCGAAATAAAAATGAAACTGCATCTCCGGAACTATAAGCATTTTCGGACATACATTTATACAAACTTTTTTACTTATTTTTATCTGCAGAATATGCTGCCAAAGTTTCCGGGATACTGTTCGGACCACCCTGTATATTTAAATTATATCTGCTGTAATTCATGATTTAAAAAAAAATTGTATATAATGATAAAGAAGATACCAGCATGTATCGCTAACCACCCTGTAGCTTTGTTATTTTCAATAAAATATTTTTGACGAAATTTTTTCCATACATCTTTTTACCGTATTTTCACAAAATTCCATAAATTTGTATTAAATTTTAATCCCCTCCGTCACGTCACTGATCCGAACACCATTACAGCTTTTCCACAAAGCTTTTTCACTCGTTTACTATCGACTTTTGATCCTATATGGGATTTTAATTGACGTAGTTAATAATTTATAGCTGACGATGTCATCGCAGATACCATTCGAATTTAATGAACCTTATAAATCATTCCGTGAGCATAATGGTGAATTGCCTTATGTTTCTATTAATATCTTTATTGTTCGGCCATCAAATTTGTAGGTTCTGGCCACAGTCCGTTGGTTTATGTTTGCATTAAATATATAGTAGAACACATTTTTGTTCAGGTAAATAAATAATAATGTAAAAAACTAAAAAGCGCGCTTCTCTAGCAGATGGCGATAGTATACCAGAATATTATAAGTATGTCCTCGGATTGTCTTTACAAGAGGAAAATCTTTTTTATTATTCACATTTTCAGAAAAATGCATTCATCATAAAATTTTTGGCTTGTTCTAAAATTATTATGAATTAATGAAAATTATAAAAAAACGTGAAAGTATAGTTGAATTTTTCCTCAAAAACAAATCGCGTTAGTATGGTAATATAATTTTGTGTTCATTCTTTGATAGATTGTTACTGATAGCATTTTAATTAACGTCATATTTTTTGCTGTTTTTAAATGTTAAAGAAGCACAAAATTATATAGTTCAATGCTACGGAAAGGGTGATACGTAATAGTTATCGGTAAATGTGATACGTTAACAACAGCAAAAATATGACGTTAATCCAGCGACGCGCTGTCCATATGGGCAAGGTCGTGCGGCGCACAACGGCGCCAAAGCCCTAAAGGCGCCTGCGGTCATGACTTTCAAAAATAATAAAACCGTTTTTTGAAACTTATCAACAAATTAACATAAAATTTAAGAAATACTTTTATCTATGAACGCCAGTGGTGAAAATATATTATCCACCAATGTCGAGCGCCGCGCCGCTGGTCATTGGAAATTTTGGTTTAATATTATAATATTGGAGAAAGGCGCCTACCCGTATTTCGCACCACGGCGCCGAAAATACTTGGCGCGTCCCTACGTTAATCAAAATTAATAATAACCATCTATCAACGAATGAAATCGAAATTCTATTAGCATAGAAACGCTTAAAGACTTCGGTGAAAAAAATCAACCCTATTTTCAAGTTTTTTTTTATTTTCTCTAAAACGGTATGGAAATTTTGAAAAGTGTCTTCTTACAGTGCCATACTCTATACAGAGCGTCAGCTACCCCTCACATGTACTTGTGATGTGTGCAGGGGTGGATGGGGAAGCGGAAACCGGCCCGGGAAAAACAGGCAACCGGCCCAAATCCACAAAAACAAAATGACCATAACGAAGAAACATATTTTATTTATTAATATATAAGTAAGGGTGTTTTTCGCTCGTGCGAAAAAGCTCTTTGGCCTCCGGTTTAAAAAAAAAATAAATTGTCTTGATCAAAATTTAAAGACCGTAAGACCAATATTGGGGCGGACCAGTGGCGGACTAAGTTTGTCGGGGGCCCGGGGCGGCGAAGCTAAATGTGGCCCCCGGTTTGTTCAGATAATGATATACTTCTAATGCACATTTTGTGAAGATGGAATTTTACAAAACGTATTGACGTATGTATGACAAAATTCAAGTATTTATACAGGATGTCCCAGACTGAGCGTGCATTAGAAGTTCCTAGAGAACTACAATATCTAGATCGGATATTTTTTGCACATCATTGTTTCACAACGAGATCTATCGATTAAAAACATTTTCAATATGGCGGAACTTCCGGAAGTACCGGAAGTTGACAGAACTTTCTTATTTTAAACGGGTGCCCTCATTTTTTACATACTTAAATTCTCTGTAAAATTTTATGAATTTTGATATTAACCTAACGTTAACTGTTTTTGAGGAAAAAAAAATATTTATAATTTTCGCAGAAAAAAACTTCTTGTCAAAAACATGTGTATAGCCTAAATGTCAAATTTAGTGATTACCACAGCGACTGTACCATAAAGAGAAGACATGTGGCTATCTATTTCAAAAATTAAATTGTGTCTGAATAAAGCATTGTGGCTGAATGTCATATGATAATGGCCGCAGCTGTCAAGGAATTGAGCGATTAATACAATTTGATATAATAAAACAAGTAATAGTCAACTATAAATTAGAGGTGGCAAAATTAAAAAATAATTCACCACAATACATAAAACCCTAATATTTAATCATCTGCCGATGATATTAACATGGTTAGCGTTAGTGCGAAAATAAAGTGTTTTGGTGTATTGTGGTGAATTAGTGTTTTATTTTGCTGTTGTAACACCAAAGATTCCAAGCCCAGCTATAATAAATTAAAGGGATTAAATTATTGAAACCCCCGAGTGAATGTTCGCATGTATTTAATGGCCGGTTCCACAAAAACCGCTACAAAATATCGCGATTTTGTAAGTCCTCCAAGATTCGAGGGGCCCCTTCGTTGCCTCCGACTCGTGGCTCCTGTTATACTAAAGACGGCAGTACACACCATCGGTTAGAAAGCTAGAATACAAGTTATGCTGTGCATTGGTTGTAATTTAAAATGTTTATTCAGTAAAAATCAATAATGAAACCATTGAAATATAACTTAAAAGCTAAAATAAATAAATTCAAGTTTATATTCATAATTATTGTTATCTTTAAAAATTATAAAATATAATAATTATTCGATATTTTAAACAAAGAAAATTACCCCTTTATTTAATTTCCTAAATAGAAAATGCCATTAAGAATTACTGGGGCCTGATAATTGATAATTAAGTAAATATCTGCTTCTATTTATACTGTTTATAGTTTGCGTATCCATACACATATATGGTTTGCAACTCCACCTACAAATTGCTTCATAACTACTGAACACATATTGGTCTTGTTTGCCAGTTGAATAAAAAATTACTTGTTGAGATTTGGAGGCCCCCTAAAAGACGGGGCCCGGGGCGGACCGCCCCTTCCGCCCCGCCCCCCTAGTCCGCCACTGGGGCGGATATCTGTATTTTTACTACAAAATGGCTCAGTTTTACAGGGTTCTACTGCTTTATTTCCATTATCGATCGGTAATTTGATCTTGAATAGGCTACGATTTTGAGTCACAATTTTGAGAAACTTTAAGACTTCCTGATTGATTCAGTTAAGCTGACCCAATCCTCTGTGAAATACATTACCTTTAGCTTTTCGGGTGTATACTTTCTAATAAGTGGTAAATATTTTCAGGGGTGGTATATTTCGACCCCAGGAACACGTCTATGAGTTTTTTTTGCAAAAAAAGATGTTAAAAATCGAGCATTTTCTTTTAAATTTTCCTGTATATTTGAGAAAACTTTTTAGAACTTCCTGTTCACCGCAAATTTTCCCACGGTATAGTTTCTTAATCTATGATATTACGGCACTAAAAGAGATGTAAATACCGAAAAATTGAGGTGGTTCAAATTTTTTTAAAAATAAATCTATTTTTTTAAATTTCCAAACTTTAATAACTCGATTGTACTTATTTGAAACTCGATAAAGAGAATATGTTTATTTTATTGAGATCTACCAGCCCTGAAAATATTTGCACTTATAGACTCACCTTGTATAATAAAAATTTTCAAACCGAACAAACAACAGATGATTATTAAAATTATAACTGTCCCAGAGAAAGACATTTTACAATAGTTATTTTACAAATTGGTGTTTATGTTAAAAAGCAACTGACGATTATACTGAAGCAAATTGATTAGTTAGTTATGGATCAGTAAGGATCTTACGTCACTTTAGTTAGAAGATTAACCATTTAATTTTTGCTAATCCAATCTTTTTTGACCTGTGATCGGGACCGGTCCACAGGCCCATCTTTCCACCGGCCCACCGGCCCACCGGGAATTTTCCCGTTTTCCCATATGGCCCATCCACCCCTGGATGTGTGTAATCAGTGTTTCACAAGTACACCGCTTTGAAAAGTATAAACGGGATTAAGACAAGCAACATTTTTTATGAAGAATTAATTTTGCTCAAAATGTCCATAATAAAGAAGTTTTCCCTCTTGTAAAGACAATCCGGGGACATACTGTATAATGCCAGGTGGATTAATTTTTAATAATAAATTAAATTTAATAATGACTTACTTACTTACTACCATTACTCGCTGACGAGTATTTGACACACATCAGAAGATGGTTACGTTTTCTTTCATGAGCTTTTCTGTGAGTGAAAAGCCCGATACGTGATGTTATCTCTCTTCCGCACTTCGGACACTCAAAAATTTCATTACTTTATTGCCTCTTTACTTTTTGGTTGTCATTCTTAAGTTTAAATTATTCTCCATTGCGTTCTATTGTGCGCTGCTTTCTCCCACTGATTCTACATTCTACTTATCCTCTTTAAGTTTTCGTGGAAAATATCCTTGTACCTTTGAGCTGTCCACCCGGTTTTCTCTTACAGTCTACAAACTCATCGTAAAAAAGAGATTTTGGTAGTCGGTTTTCTTGCATCTTGCATACGTGACCAGCCCATCTTAAGCGGAATTTAGTAATCATGACTTCAGCGCTCTAGAAGCTAGTTTTTTCTAGGACCGATACCTTTGAGACATGGTGGTACCATTTGATTCTTAACAGTTGTCAATGCTTCCATGTTGTGTAGCTTCCATATAACATGGTGGATATTATTATTGCTCGGTAAACTGCAAGTTTTGTTTTTGTGCTCAAATGATTTTAGAAAACCCTGTCTTTTAATTTCCAGAATGCACTTGAGGCGCTGGCGCTGCTAATTCTTTGCTGAGTTTCATAGTCGATATTGGCCTTTTTCGAAATCAAACTGCCGAGGAAATTGGGACCGGGGAGCGAATAGGGGTGCTGGGCGGGGTTAAAGCGTACAAATTACATTAGCGTACATTTTCTGTGCTAAAGTTCAGAACTAAAAAAATATTTTTTTGATAAAATGGATGACAATGAAACCATTTTTTTCGAACTATTTGCACCAAGTGAATCAGATTATCAGCCATCTAAAAGGTCTGATTCTATCGATTCTGAAAGTTTAGTTTGATTTATCATTATTTTCGCTATTATCACATCAATAAGTTGGCTGTTTTTCTTACAAATACCTAGATATCTAACATTTTGTTGATCTGATTTGATAATGACGTTACATAAATCATAAACACTATTTCATAGGTCTGTTGACTGGGACAAAAAGCAAAGGCATAGTTTTAATGTAAAAATTACGAAAAAATGCTAGTGTCTTCTTCAAAAGCGAATATCTAAAAAAAACCTATTGAGATAAAGCAAAAAACAAACTATTGAAAAAAGATGCACCTAGATGATTAAATGATTTTCAAATTCCTTGCTTTTTTAACATATTCCACAGGGTGTTCCAAACTTTCACCAAAATAACATTTTGTGTAATTGACAGATGGGACAAAACTTTTAATTTTAATTTAGAAAGAGGTATTAAAAAGACAAATAATTACTACAAACTGCTTGAAAGGTTATGAAAATAATTATAAAAACACTGGAGTATTTGGTCAGTTAAAGTCTGTCTGGAACAAGTTTCCACAAACGCAAACATTATAAACGTACCAATAAAATAAACAATACAAAACCTCTACCATTTCATATCGACAGACAGACGTACTCACAGAAACAAAAACAAAGGTTTTTACAAAACCCAAATTATAGCTTAAGTCTCTGAGTCGTCGTTTAAATCTCTAAAGCGACCACGATCACGATCATTTTTTAATGGCGTCAGATCTCTTGCGACAGTCCGCTTATTAGAAAGAAAAAATTGTCCCGGGAACATGTCCCGGCCCCGTTAAAACGCTATTAGAAGCGTTTACCTGTCCACATCGGACGTTTATAAGCCACCCATTTGGAGGCCCCGTCGGAAATTGACCGCAATTATCCACCGCAAACCTTCTGGAAGTCATTTCGACGTAATATCACCGGGTGTGTTATTATTTCGGCCCAAAAAAATACGATCGGTGCGATTTCATTTCTTTTATAGTCGACGTGAGATTTAAAATATGACTTAGTTTTAATCCAGTGAAAATGGCATTAGTTTTAATCAATTTGATATTAAGGTTCAAGAGTAACTTTGAAGAAACTACGACAGAGTTATGTTAAAAAGGAAATTAAAAAGTAAATAAACGCTGCCGTGGCTATCAAAATGTTGATATAATAACACTTTGATTACAGTTGAGGGTTGGAACCTTTGGTGTTACACAGCAAAATAAAACACTAAATCACCACAATACACCAAAACACTTTTACTTTTACACTGGACGCGCGTTTCGCTAACTAACATGGTTAGTTAGCATCATCAGCAGATGATTATGAACTGAGTTTATAATCATCTGCTGATAACACTTTCACATTTAAATCATTACTTTAAAAGTAAATGTTTCCAAATTCGACCATGACTCCAGTGAGGAGACGTTTCTTGTTCACTGTCATTGACATTTCCTAGAAGTCCTACAAGTCCTCGATTATATTTATAGAGGAAATGAGAGTTAGTTTTTTATTGTTATTTAATTAAAATAAAACAAGCTGGAGAAGAAAACTTGATAGAATGCATTATTATATTTTAAATCGTGTAATTGCAAACTAAAATAACTTCAGAATGTGTGTTTCTACTTTTTTGAATTTTTGAACTTGAAACATTTTATCTCTGAAAATATTTGAAGAGATATAAATTGGTTCATCGGTATATTCTTCTTCGTCATTAAGGGATTTGTTGACTTCACATTACCTATTAATAGCGCTTTCTTCGATTTTTATAAAAATTATGGTATAGGTATAGGCGGGATAAAGGGAAGAAGATCTTTCATGTGTTTTGTTCTTTTGTGTGTGTTTTGTTTTTGATCTTTCATGTGCCTTTTAGAGTGTGTTACGTTACGTCTATATGAAATGATAAGATTTTTCTTCCTTGTGTAAAACTACACAAGAGAGAGAGAGAGAAGAGAGAGATATGTGTTAAAGACGCATCGACTGTAGAGTCTTTTAGCGTCACTTTATCCCGTTATTTATATATTTTTATATATGTCGATATCCTTTATATAATCCAACATAGCCTTGTTATTTTGGTAGGAAAGGGCCTCACCCTGGTACCTCAGGGTTATCCACGATACCGTGTTGTCTTCGTTTTAACGTATTCTTTGGGCATTCAAAGATAATGTGTTTGACAGATATTGGAAGATTACATGTTTCACAAATGGGCTGATTCTGTTCTTTAAGGAGGTGTTCATGGGTAAGTTTCGTATGTCCTAAACGAATTCTAGTGAGCACAACGAAATCTCTTCTAGGTAGGTTCAATACATTATTTTCAAAATAGTCCCTTTTGATTTCATGAACCTTATTATCATTCATGTCTAAGTCTCATTCTAGTTGGATTATATTATCGATCATATGTTTGCCATAATTCTTTAGATCTTGCACGGAGAAAACAAGGTTGGTTTTATGAAGGTTGGGAGTTTTTGTAGCCAAGTAGTCAGCTCTGTCATTGCCAGGAATTCCTATGTAGCTCGGAAGCCAAATGAAAGTGACGCTGTAGTGGTTGATATTGGCCTTCTGTAGAAGCATTTTGATTGCTATAACTAGTGGATGGTTGTAGTAGAAAGAGGAGATACTTGAAATGGAACTCAATGAATCGGTAGCCACCACCCATCTCTTATAGCTGGAGGTCAATATATGTTGAATGGCCTTAAATGTTGCAAAAAGCTCTGCTGAGAATATTCCCGTTATGGGACTAAGTGAGAAACACATTTCTTTATCAAACGTATGAAAAGAAAAATCTTATCATGTGACTAAAAGCAATTGAATACGTCAATCGATCCTAATGTATGTTACATACTAACATACTAAATCTCCGTTTTTTATAAAAAAAAATGAAAAAGTTATAGGGGTGAACCACTCTTGAGAAACACCCGGTATATCATTGATCGTGGCCCTAGAAAATAATACCTTCTCTAAAAACAAATAATATCATAGAGAAAATTCAGTCGCAGTTTATTATAAAATGCTTCAATAGACCACAAAATTACATTCACAAAAATAACGCAAATCGCAACTAATAAAAATCAAATTCGCAGATTGAAATCACGGTCCCAGTTTACGAAATCACAATCGCAGCAAAATCGCAAATCGCAACAAAGTCGCAAATCGCAGCTATAGTAATCTCTACTGTATAAATTAAAAATCACAAATAGAAGAAATCGCAATCGCACTTTCCTATGAGAGTCAATCGCAAGTTGCGATTGCGATTTTAAAATCGCTGCGATTGAATCGCAGTTTGCGATTTCTTGCTCATCTCTATTTAACATATAAAATAACAACAATATTCATTTCCAAGCCACCTCTGACGCCGTTCTTTGTTTAATCATATTATAATATATTGAATTGTTTAATGGTAGAAAAGCCGTATTAATAACTTACTGTACCCAAAATCCGTAAATCTACAAATTAATTAGTAGTTCTGGCAACACTGTCTCCGGCAACCACTCACTCTGTCGACTGAAAGCAGAACTTACGGTACAGTATTCTTTATCTGCTCCGCTGTAAACGACTATCAGCGCGCAGCGGCGCAGAGATAAAGCATAAGGTTGCGCATCTTCTTATCTCTTCAATGAACGATAATACTTTATTACATAAAATAACGTTCCAATTCCATTCTCTGTTAGCGTCTACCCTATAGAATTCATTAAATTTGCTTAAAGCGCGTGACCTTGGCTGACAGTAGCATAAACTAACAGTAGACAGTACTCAACGATGAATGCTATCTTGAGACATCAAGACCTCACTTCGTCGTGCGCTTAATAATGTATATCTATAAAGAGACCACCCTGTCTCTAATATCAGAAGTGGGATGTACCCGTTTACGCCGTAATAAAGTGCCCTTTGATTGGTTTATGGTTTGTTGTGCTATATTTTGGTGATAAAATTAGTTTTTTATGGCGAAAGAATGGTATTATTTTCAAGTTGTTTTATTGGGTGAGAGGTCAAGTGTAAGAAAATGTAGGTATTTCGATTATGGGTAAATTTGAGATTGAGAAAAATGAGATTTAGAGGAAAGATTAATAGAAGGGCCGATATATACGAAGGGCGAGGTGTTTGGCAATTTACGTTAGGGATGTACGACTCGAATTGATTTTAGTCGAAGATCGATCTTTTTGCAAAAAAATCCATTAAAATATCCACTCTGTCTCTAATAATTCCGACTATCTCTATACGGAAACCCATTGGCAGAACGAAAATTGGCCGCGACAGCACGACCTGCACTTTTCTCAATCTCTCCTTGATGGGCGAGGGCGGGCGGCCCTCGCGCCAACTGCACTCTCCTCTGATTTACTGCCGGAGCCGGCGAGTCGTATATATCCGAGGCCGGCCGAACGTTTATTTTATTCGACTTCTCTCTAAGTTTTCCGGTTGAGTGGGTTTTGTCCGGAATAAAGATGGCGCAATAACTTCGCCTCGGTGATATATTACGATGTCTCTAGGCTGCACGGCGTATAACGGACGCGGTCAAACACTGGGAATTGTTTTACGGCCCTCGGCCAGTTTATTGTTACTTTTCAAGTAAGCGAAATCTACGGATTCAATTTATAAATTGTCCGGTGCAGTTTTATGGAGCAGGGTTTATTCGGAGCGACAGTTAATTTATTTTGTTAAAGATGAAAAATTCATAGATGGTTAAAGTACTGCCTATAAATTAGATGGCGCTCGTAAGTTTTGAGATATTTCCTACTCCTGCAGGATTGCAGGATGTGAAGGATTGGAAAATGCAGTATGTCCCCGAATTGTCTTTACAAGAGGAAAAACTTTTTTATTACATATTAATATTCTGAGAAGAATGCATTCTTCCATTAATATCGATATATACTTTTCCAAATTTCCATACCGTTAAAAAAAATGAAAATATGGTTGAAGTCCTAAAAATCAAAAAGCGATTCTATGGTAATATAATTTCTTCTTCTTCTTTCTTCTCAAACTCTCCTTTTCAGGAGAGAGTTGCGTTGCCTAGGCTGCCAGGGCCCAGGGCCATTCTGGCAAAGTACTTTTCTGTTTTTATTTTTTCTGGGATTTAATTCTATGATAGATGGGTTTTATTAATTTTGATTAACGTTATATTTCTTACTGTTGTTAAAGTATTTGGGGGCACGGCGGTGCCCCCACGTCGAGCACATCCTTGTCTCTTGTCTCGAAGGTATTAGCAGCACTTTTGACCACCCTGTAACTTCGTTGTGAATAAAGCAAGAATATTAATTTTCACTACATGAGGACATAGTATACCTGGCTAGATTACCAAAATATCTAGTAATTATATTTCATAGTTTATGAATTATTGTCAATTTTTTTTTTTAATTTCGACATTGACTCACTGACACATCTTCAAAATTATAAGGTACTTCTAAATGTGTCAGAAACTTCAAATTTTGAATTTTAGGTAGCGTCAGGCTTTAGACACTCAATGGTAATTTTATAGAACTGCAAATTTAGTTTCTTCCGCATTGCCAGACGGCGCAAAAGACATTAAAGTACAGGTTTCTAATTTATATATGAAAATGACATGACAGTCTCTATGTTGACTACCGGCGCCTATGATCTAGTTGACGAAATGTTGGAGATCCATCAAGTTATTTTTAAATCATTATTTAATAATTAATTATTATAAAGTTCGATGGTTTGTGTTTTTATTAGTTTGTGCATTCTGATATTTATAGTTGATCATCATTTTAGTGTTAGATACTAAACTTTTTTTCTTAAAGTCATTTCGACGTTTTAGAAATGATAAATTTATGAACGAAATAAAAAAATAGAATCATAAGTAAGTATATAGTTGGTAATATAGCATTTTTAGTAACAGTTAATTATTAGTAGTCTATATAATATTTTTTCTATGTTATAATTTATTTGTTAAATGTTGGTGTTTAAAATGTATGTTTCACAATTTTAACTTTGTTTTGACCATTTTACACTTGTAATGATCTAATAAAACATAAAATGTAGTAAAAAAGTTTATATTTATTTATTATTTTATATTTTACGAGCCCTAACAACTATATGTTGGCACAAGGTCTATTTTTGCAATAAAAATAGTAATTTGTTAAAACGACTTAATTTATTTTGTTTATTATTCTAAATTCAAACATTACAATATGATATAGACAATTTTACTATACTTTTATAACTTTGCAAACAAATCAATTTTGATAATAGCTTATTTTGCCAAAATCAAACCAAATTTGCTGACAACTATATATTGGGACAGCACAACAAGAAATTTGTTTAATACGGAGTTACATCACCTTTCGCCTTAACAACTGCCTGAACTCTTAATGGCATTGTATTTACCAAAGATTGGATTGAGGAGAAAAATGATCCCATATTTTTTTTAACCCCCTACAGTTTTGTCCGCAAATCAAAAATTGTTCGTTAAGGATGGTTTCTTAAATATTGCTTCATTTTATGCCACACAGTTTCTATAGCATTGAGGTCCGGACTACTTGCAGGATAGGATAGAACTTTTATATTATTATTACCGAACCAATTTTTAGTTGATTTTGCTGAATGGCACGATGCTCCATCTTGTTGAAAAATATAGTCTTCGTTTGGAAACAATTCTTGAGCACTAGGCAAAAGTGATGTCTCAAGTATATATTGATTTTTTGGGCGTTAATAGTGCCACCTATATAATTTAATTTGCCCAAACCTCTTGCTGACATGCAACCCCAAACCATAATCCCCTTAGGAAATTTAACAACCCTCTTTAAGCAATCTTTATGAAAGGCTTCTGCTTTATTTCGTATTTTTCTTTTTCGATGATCTCCAACGCAAACATCAAATTTAGACTCATCGCTAAATATGACTTTATTCCAATCATTTTGTGTCCACGATAATTTAGATTTTGCCCAATTGTAGCGATTTTTCTTTTGAATTTCTGTCAGTAGCGGTTCTTCTTTGGTCTAAATAAGAATTTGTATCAATAATCTTCAGGTAATTGATTATCCACACAAAATAAAGTTTACCTTGTAAAACCCCAGACCGCATTTATGGATATATTTTCGGCAACATTCTCTTGATATATTTAATCGAGTTACGGTATTCCATTTAACTGTTACTTCGCGAAGAGTACTTCTTCTCGCAGACTTGCAAATTTTTACTAAATTTCGTAAATCTCTCTGAGATACAACTTTTGGCCTTCCCGAACTTTTACCTCTAACGCCTACACTGGCAGATTCACCGTATTTTTTATTATATCAAAGACCGTGGTTTTTGGAATACTTAAATCATCAGAAATTTTTCGAATTGATTTTCCCGTACTGTATTGACGAATGATAATTTCGCGTAGTTTTTGATTTGTAGCTTTGCCACGGACCATTACTTTGGATTAAATTAACAAAATTGAAAATTAAAAAAATTAAAATTACTTACAGTAAGTCTCACTACTCAAAGTATCGAGTCACTTACAAGCTGTCAATGCTGAAGTAAACAGTTTGCGACATTTGTGACGTTTATAGCAAAGCCGCCTATGATATTAATTATTTAAAAATACTTGTCCCAACATTTAGTTGTCAGGCAAATTTGTCCTTTTATGAACAAAATCCGCTACTGTAAATATGGATTGATTTACAAATTCATAAAAATATTGTCAAGTTGTTTAGGATATATGGCTATGTTTATATTTAAACAATTAAACATATATTTTTAAGTCATTTTGAAAAACCAGAGCAATAATTCCAAAATATGACCTTGTCCCAACATATAGTTGTTAGGGCTCGTACAAGGAATAATTTTGCGCTTCCATAAAGTTACCGTTTTAGTTAGCATGAATAGGCAAAGGAACGCTAAAATTATGTTATGCCAAAACTCTCCATTAGTTTCTTCCGGATCACCAGGTGGCTAAATGACGAACCTATTTGTTTTTTATCAGTGCCCAATCTATCTCTAGTACATGACATTAGTGTATGGATAGCGTTAAGCTTATAACCAAAGGAAAAAATGAAATATCTCGAAATACTTATCCTTATGGATTAAAAGTTAGGTGTCTAGGCGCTACCGGATTGACTTTTCAGTCGAGAAAAAGGAAGAAAACTAGAATAATCGAAACGGTCTCTTCTGATTTCATTTGTGTATAAATGTAACAACAATAATTCAAGGATTATGAATTAGTGACACTATTGATACTCAAACTTCTTTGACTTCGACAGTGACTCACTCACCGTCATCAAAATTCTGAGGTACTTCTAGAAGTTTGTAACGCTTTAGGAAAGATTTTCTTTACTTTAGGATTTTTTTCTTACTTTAGGAAAAAATTTGTTAGAAATTGGTAGTATCAGTATTAGACATTTTTATTTCTGTAATAATTATAATGACTTGGCAATTGCACAGCACCATAATTATAAAGAAATAAACTACCATTTCGATTACTAAGTAAATCTAAACAGTGCCCTTAAAAATAAAGTTTTTTAATTAGTATAGAATATCATATCATGCAGTTGCCAAGTCATTATAATTTTTACAGAAATAAAGATGACTAATAATCGTGATACTAACAATTTATGACATAAAAAACAGGTTCCAACAATTAGATCGGTGGGACCAATACTGAACCTGTATACCGGCTGGACCGGAAGGACTGGAAGACCGGATGAACCGGAATATAGGAATGACCGAAATAACAGTTTTGGTTGTTGTGCCAGTGAGCATATACCTCATGATACCGTATTAAAAAATGTAAATAGAAAGTTCTCGTGCTTGTAACGTTAAGTAAATACGGTAACGTAATAAATACGGTATTTTGAGGGGTAAATTAGATCTCTCGGAATATATCGTAAACGATCGCAAATCTCTCCGTTACCATTATAACGTTATTGAATTTGATTCTTTTTTGTTTATGTTCACATTTCCGGCATACATTCTGTGATTTCTTGTCTTGAAAAATGGAAAAAGTACTGGAAGCTGCTGTTCTTGGAGATATAAATTGAGCGGAATGGAGATGCTATTTTACATATTTTAAATAATAAAGTTTAAAAAAAATTAAAAAATTAAGAGTTTTACAGACATTTTAATTTATATAATATACATGAGCGATCCTTGAGTAAGATGCTTTACTTGAATTTTATGTACTAAATAAAGAAGACTAGATTACTAGGCCAAACTAGACTAGCAATGCATTAAACATACATCAAAATAAATTACATTACATGTTCCTGAGCGTATTATACCGAATGATCGAAAAAGAAAACGGCTTCCAGGTGGCCTGGAAATGAACATCGATTACATTTCCCATATTATTTTACATATAAAACTACAGCGATTTTTATTTCATAGCCATCGCTGACGCAGTTTGCACAAAAACCGATACCGAAGTCGTTTCCGGTATACCGGTCTTGTAAAAGACGATACCGGAATATTTCAAAAGTACCGGTCCTGGTACCGGTATACCGGAAGATCGAACATGCCTAACCGAGCTTAACGTAGAATTGTCTTTGGCTAAGATATGACTTTGTTGAAGACATACCAGTTTAAAAAAAATAACTAGTCTAGCTCATTACTTAAAACAAGATGAAAGAAATATTGAAATAGTCCGTTTCTGTCGTGTCTTTAGGCACGCGTTTGCTTAACTGTTCTAATACTTTTTAACGGACTATGTCTATATTTTTTCTTGTAGTAATTATTTTCTTTAGTAACGATTTTCAATATTTTAAAATTACAATTAGTCCAATTTTTGTTGCCCTAATTTTGTAGCACCATAGTTAATAGCCATTCATTCACCTCCCAAACAAAAGAAAATCTACTCCCCTTCTTCCCGCGCACCCCCTCATTGTCAGTCTTTCGTCTCTGTCGGCGGCGAATCAATTTTTCATAGGCGGCGCCGAAACAAATGAGCCGCCGCCTCGGAAAATTGGCCGGAAGTGAAGGAAGAGACGGCGCGGCGGCGGTTACACGCGGAGCTTTATGCCGCCCCATTGTTTGGAGGGGGGGGGGCGGTTGTAGTGGCGGTATGAATCTTTGAAAACGACCGTTTTTACGCCAGGCACGGAATGATTCGCGGCCCGATAGAGAGGTTTTACGACTTGGAGAAGTGCAGGCGGCGCGGCGGTAGGATGGAGGGAATGGGCGACTAAACAAAAGGATGTTTCTGACTGTAAATAAGTGAAGAGGTAATAAAAAAATCGGAGCTGGTTGCTGCAGTTTTATTTTCTTCATATCTACTAAAATTGATATAACTTTTGACTCGTTTCGACAATTTCAAAAGACAGCTTCAAAAGCTCAGTATTAAAATATTATCATATCCTAATCGGTAATATCCTAAAATCGCCCTAGTATTAGAAATCTTATCTTGGTCCAGGGGCAGTACTGGGAAAATCCAGGTGTATCACCCGTAGCACAGTAAATTTCTGGATAAGGAAAATAGACCTCCACCGGAGAAGCAAAAAGAGGTACAGGTATAGCAAGGCCTTCATGCAAGAACCTAATTCTAAAACTACAAAGGAACTGCTAATGCTCGGCAGGAACCTGAACAAACTCAATCTATATCATGAAGTATTTGCTGGCAGACACTGCGAAAAAGATCCTGAACTGGAAAAACCCCGAACATTAATTGTTTTGATACACAATTATTAATACAGAAGTAACACTAAATATTCTAAGATGACCTGCATTGTTGCTGTTCTCTGCATTACAGGTGCTATGAGAACAATGCGGCAATTAGAATGGTCATTGACGGATTCAGTACTGTGCAAGAATTTTCATGTCACGGGTTTGGAACACCCTCAAAAAGAAAATTCCACTCCTCCAACTCCCAGTGGATGACATACCAAGAATTTACAACTTTGACAAATACCTAACTATAGTATTGAGCAATAAACTTACTTACTTACTTACTGCCATTACTCGCTGACGAGTATTTGACACGCATCAGAAGATGGTTATGCAAGGCGTTTCCTGTCATGAGCTTTTCTGTGACTGAAAAGCCCGATACGTGATGTTATCTCTCTTCCGCATTCCGTACGTTCAAAAATCTCATTACTTTGTTGCCTCTTTACTTTTTGGTTGTCTTTATTAACTAAATTTACAATTCTCCTTCATTGCGTTCTATTGTGCGCTGCTTCCTCCCACTGATGCTGCATACTTATCCCCTTTAAATTTTCATGAAAAACATCCTTGTATCTTTTGAGTTGTCCACCCGGTTTCCTCTTACTCTCTACAAGTTCACCGTAAAGAAGATATTTGGTAGGCGGTTTTCTTGCATCCTGCATCCAGCCCATCTTAAGCGGGATTTAGTAATCATGACTTCCGCGCTCTCGCATCTTGCTTTTTCAAGGACTGATACTTTTGAGACATGGTGGTACCATTTGATTCTTAACAGTCGTCTAAGGTGTCTCTGTTACAACTTGTTTAATGCGGTCGTGTGCCGGGGGGCGGTACGGCACACAGTGATGCAGAAGTTCCCAATAGTGGCAGAAAATCAAAATATCAAAAGTATTTTTTTTAATTATAATTTCACTCGTATAGTTCCTAATAGTCCATATTTTCAGAATCGTGAACATTTTTGAATAAAAACGGGCCCATTATTAATCCCTGATAAGAAATGTTCGAGCTTATAGGATTATTAGCTGAAGCTAAAATAATTTGATTAAATTTTGATTAAATAAAATTAGTGCGTTTAACGTTGGTGATAAATTAGCTAAAAACTGATGGTACTCTGAGAAAGTACAATGCTTTCAAATCTTTTTCCTCGTGGTAATTCAAGTTTTAACTTTCCTGGTACCATAAAAAAAATCAATAAAGACCTTGATGTAATTAAGAACTGCTTAATCTAAAATCACATTTTATGTAAGCTAATACAAAATGCTCCAAATTGTTCCAAAAAAATATTATGTAGGTTACAATTATTAGCCTTTTTTCTTCATAACTACAAAGTTTCATGACCAACATTAGCCCACAAATTGCCTAACTCTCCTGAAAACCATGATTTAGTTTTCCAAAATAAATTATGTATGATAGTATATTACTGGGTGTTTCTTAGATGCTGTAAAATATTGTTGTTGGTTAGTTTTAATTAATTTTAAAAAGGAAACTGTAATATATTTTCTCTTAGTCAATTTAATTTTCGATATACAAAGTATTCAAATTTAAAAATAATTTTTAATGTGTAATTTTAACTAGCTTTTCCCTATTAAGCCGAAGTTTTTATTCGTTTTGTGCTTATACAATCTACAAGGTGAGCGTTTATATACTCGCCCAGTGGGCCCCGAGTAGGCGTGGCAAAATCTAGCCAACCGAGTCAGAGCCAACTGAGCGTAACAGTTAGATTTCCGCCACTAGAGTAGTAGGAACAAAGAACTTGAAGGAATTGGACCGTTGACTCTGTTCATACTATCTTTACATTTATTAATTCTGATGCTTTCATATGCATCTAATTGCCTGTAATTTGAGACTTGTTTAATTAGTTTTAAATTATTAAGATCTATACAATGTTCATTATCAATAATATGTTCGGCAACGCAAGATTTATCCGGTCCACCATATCTTATCTGAGCTAAATGTTCTCTAAATCTAGTTAATATTGATCTTCTAGTTTTTTTTTAGCAAACTAGAAGATCAATATTAACTAGATTTAAAGAACATTTAGCTCAGATAAGATAAATTATAACATTTTTAGAGCCATGTTGATAATTAACATTTGTATAGATCTTAATTAAAACTAACTAAACTGAATCTCAAAACATCAGAAGGATGGCATATGAAAGCATCAGAATTAATAAATGTAAAGATAGTATGAACAGAGTCAACGGTCCAATTCCTTCAAGTTCTTTGTTCCTACTACTCTAGTGGCGGAAATCTAACTGTTACGCTCAGTTGGCTCTGACTCGGTTGGCTAGATTTTGCCACGCCCACTCGGGGCCCACTGAACCATAATCTAAGGATAATATTTTTACCACAGGTAATTACAGATATTTCTAAATTATAGAACATTTAAAAATATAACTAAAATTAAATGGTTGTAAGTGAACAACTGCTTACATCTAATGCAAAAAGAGCGCTCAATCTTTTAGATGTTTTGGTGTTACTTTCGTTAATAGCTAACTACATAAAATATACAGATGTATTAAGTTTATTTTTTTTCTTTTTTTTTTCCCGTGGATATGAATGTCAATATCTTGAATTTAAGTAATACTTATTGGTAACTAGTTCCGAAAAAAGGATTAATTATATTAAAAACGAAATGCTAATTCTATTGTTGGGGCTGAAAATAAAACCCTGTATATTTATTTATGTGTTTACACAAACTTTTTTTGATTTTTTAAACTTTACTAAGAATAGAGTATTAAATTAATAGCTATTAAAGACAAAATAATATAATTAAATTTTTTACAACCCATTTTTTATTTTTTACAGCCAATTTAAGTACACTCTGTATACATAATTTGATTTTCTGAATTCAAAACATCACTTATACACTTAGAAAACCACATTTAACAAAAATAATTTAAGAAAATGTAGTAGTAGGTTGAGAAATTATTTTTTGCCACTTTTCGCGTTTTCGGCATCACTGTGCGGCACCTAGATTTCGCTTCCATATAACATGGTGGGGATTATTACTGCTCGATACACTGCGAGTTTCGTTTTTGTGCTCAAGTCATGACTGTATAAAACCCTGTCTTTTAATTTCCAGAATGCTCTTGAGGCGCTGCTGATTCTGTGCTGAATTTCAGAGTCGATATTTGCCTTTTCCAAAATCAAACTGCCGAGGTAATTAAATTCCGATACATATTCCAATAGTTCTTCTACGATTTTTATAGCGCTGTTATGATTTTCCGTGGGAGTGCACATGATTTTAGTGTTATCGATGTTCAGTTTAAGGCCCAAAGTCTCGTATGCCCATATATATGTGTTCAGCATTTCATGTAATTGCTGTAACGTATTTGCAACAAGAGCGCAGTCATCAGCGTATTGGAGTTCTGTGATGAATTTTATATGTTTTGCCCTAAGTCTTTTTATGTTGAACAGACCGCCGTCATACCTGTATTGAGGAATAAAAAGGATTGGAAGAGAGAAACGTTTGCTCAGCATGTAAAAGACCATACCATAACGTGGTATACTGATGCTTTTAAAACCAAAGCATGGGCAGGTTTGGTTTGGTTTGGTTTGGTTTGGTTGTGATAGCAGTATTTATATAAAAAACTAAATACTCTGAACCAATGGGCACCTATCCCAGCTAAAATAGTATCTCCCGTAAATACACGCTATCGAAAGATACGTACAATTTATTTTAAATAGAAACTATCGAAAACAGGAAATAGTCACCTTATCCGATAGTCAAGCAGCACTAAAAGCGATCAACGCAGTAACCATCAGCTCGAAGTTGGCCAAAGAATGCATAGAGAAGCTGAACAAATTAGGCAAAGAAAATAAAGTCTTCCTACTCTAGGTACCCGCTCACCAAGGGATAGAAAGCAATGAAAAAGTAAATGACCTAGCTAGAAAATGAGCGGGAGTGTTCGCTCATTTTCTACTAACTAACTGGACCATAACCGTTCTGTTTCTTAAGAGGAAACCAGCTTAAAGCAGAATTGAAGAACCTTGAGGACTCCATCCGCAACCTGGAATAGGAATCCTCCAACGGTCTAAGATACTCGAAAAAGTTCCTCAGAACTTAAAACGAATGATATCGATCAAAGATTTTCGTTTATTTAAGTAAGGACAATCCTCGGATTATCACGGGTTTTCTAACAGGACATTATCTCTTCAATGAAAAAGTTAGGATAAGGAAAGTGAAAAAGAAATATTTGAGGTAAGGACAGGAAAAATTTGGAGTAGGGACAGTGAAAAAGTTTGGGGTAGAAACAGTGAAAAATTTGGTGTAGGCACAGTAAAAAAGTTGGGATTGGGACAAAAAACATAATTTTAAACTTTAAAACTATGCATTTCCATACACATGTTTATAAGAACTTTTTTCGTATTTTTTGATGAGGAATCAATGAGTACTTATGTATTTAAAACTTTTGCAAGTTAATGATATTAAAATATTTGAAAAGTGGCTATCTTGGACCACGGCAAATTAATAAAGTTGCGTTTATCTCACACAGGAGGCCAAAATCGACAAAATATCAAGAGACAACTTTTAAACCGCATTAAACTGCTTACACTATTTCGCTAAGCGTACATTCTTTTTTTTAAATATTCCAGTGATAACCCATATGCACGTCCTTGGTGAATATTTCGGCACATTTTTAGCTTTATAATATGTCGCATTTACAGCAACTTTTACCCTCAAAATTTTGATTCGAAACGCTAAAAGTGCTTTGAAGAAAATTATAATAAATCGAAAACAAACATTTTTACTCAAGTAAGACACCCCTCGATATTTCGCTCTTGAGAACATATTTGTTACGTAAATAAAAGAAAACCAGATTTTTGAAATAAATATTCGTCTGTTTTCATTTGCAGTCCGCTTTCCAAAACCGCTGTCCTATTTCCTTCAAATTGTCGTTGACCCCGTCAGCAATAAATCCAAGTTGGAATGGACCAACGGGGAAGGTCCGCTGCCTTTGCCGATTTCTACTAATGCGTTTTGCTTGTTGTGCGATTATCAAGTCGGCGGGTGTTTAACGTTAACGGCGTGCCTATATTCTTGTAACAGTGTCGTTCTGAACGGTTTATTGTCGTTTTATTAAGCGGTTCGATGTTTAAAAGATTCCTCGAGATTGATTGATAACGGTGAATATTTTTTATTACAGTTTTAAGCGATGTTTTTAAAAAAAATATCTTAAAAAGGAATACACAATAATGTCAGCCATCAAAATCACATGAAATCGCTCAAAACTCAACAAAAATGCTGTATACAGAACGATCTGTCCCAAAAATACTCCATATCCATAGACTTAAAATAAGATATAGACTGAGCATCTCATTCATAAATAGCTGGAACATGCGGTCAGACACTGTCTTGTTATTGTTGTGTTATTGTTTTAGGTTATAACGAGTGCGACACGAGCGATAGATAGGTTGTCTCTGTCGTAACGGTCGTTTCCTGACGACTCTGCCGAGAAACACAACACTGTCTTTCGTTTCTCAAGTACACCTGAACTCTCCGTATCATAGCCGGGTAATTTTTTTATTTTAATGAAGCTATAATTAAATTAAAAATATATCGTATTTAAACTTTTTTATATTTTATTAAGATTTAGGACAGGTTTTTTAAATAAAACTTTAGAAAAAACAATTTAGAGTCCAAAAAGGATAAAAATAATAAAATACACGTTATAGAAGAAATTTTATAATCGAAATTAGGTAATTTTTGAAATTAATAATAAATTATTAATTTTAGTCAAACATTTACAACCCCTAATATTAATCAAAACATAAACCCTGTAAAGTGCAGTTAGAAAATGGACTGGTCCAAGAAGAGTCCAAGAGGGGAGGACGCATAATAAGAACATCTTTGACCTTTGAAAGACATTATCATTACTTAACGTGAAATTCTAATAATATTGACGCCTATACAGCAGTTATCCATGGTTCTATTTTGAAAAGTTGCACTAATGCATAATATTTTGGGCATAAAATAATACTAAATTACGTTATTTCTAAAATGTAGTTACTCGTATATGTATTGTCAAGACTTAAATATATGTCTTCTTGGGTTTATATCAAATTGGAAAAAGTAAGGTCACCGAAGTTCGATACCCTATTCCACAGATATAATAGAATCGGCGACAGGGAGAGAAAAAAAAATATGATTGTTGTAATTTTTTTTCTGGTTAAGTGATGTCTTATTATGTAAATTAGAGAAAACATAAATCTGTTCCATTAAAGCAAGGAAGGTGATAGGAAGTGGATAAAATAAAAACTACATTTATTTAACTCGGTACTGTCTTTATTATACCGGGTGCGTCTCAAAAATGGCTCATCCCCCATAATGTTTTTATATTTTCAAATAAAAAAAACAAGATTTAGTATGTTAGTATATGAAATAAATTAGGATTGATTGACGCATTCAATTGTTTTGGGTCACTTCCTGTTTCACCGGAAATGACTATAACTTTTAATTTTTAAACGGCACCCTCGGTATATTTCTACTTTATTCGATAGAAAATGACACTCTGAATAGAATGACATATCATATGTCAACTTTTGACATTTTCGCATATGGTTTAATTGTAATTGTAACACGCGGTTCATAACGACAATTTGACTCGAAATACCAAGTGTGTGGTATCAATATATTCATAAAATAATGCTTTTTCCAAATATGCTAATGAGTCACCCTTGTTCCATTTGAAAAAATTGACATATGAATGATTAAAAATACGATTTGTACATCTTTTAACCGGCCTAGACAAGACACGAAACCTATTAGACGATCAAAACTATTTTTCCAAGGCTCCTTGATTAAAACTTAGTGGATTGAAAAAAAACTGGATTGAAATTTAAAATAGGATATGTTTTTAAGCGACAATGTCAAAAGTTGACATATGATATGTCATTCTATTCAGAGTGTCATTTTTTATCGAATAAAGTAGCAATATACCGAGGGTGCCTTTAAAAATCAAAAGATGTAATAATTTCGGTAAAACAGGAAGAGACCAAAAACAATTGAATACGTCAATAAATCCTAATTTATGTCATATACCTACTAACATACAAATCTGTTTTTTTTATCTGAAAAAAATAAAAAAAGTTATAGGGTTGAGCCACTTTTGAGACGACCCGGTATATTAAAAAATATTGTTTCATAATGTAATATCATTTTAAAATTCTTGTATGTTATTTTAGATTCTGAAGATAATTTTAGAATAAACCGGAATATATTTTTAATAAAAACATTATTAATTATTAACAGGGTTATAATTATGATTTTGTTACAATGTAAGTAAGTAAATAATGTAATGTAAGAGAAAAAATTCAGATTTTACATTTTACTAAAATATTATCTAAATAAGCGCCTTTCTACAACAACGCCACTGACTCCCAATGGGTAAATTGAGAGTTGCCTACCGGTCAAAAGTCGTTTCAAGACTTAAATGGATTATTTAAGTCAAATTTCTTGCAAATTTGGCACTGGCGAACCATATTTTATAGTTCTTGAACAGAAAAAGTCAATAAAATAAACACTTAAGCACTACAAGCTAAGAAAATGCGTTAATACAGCCGGGGAGATAGCGGCAACAAAGCTTTACCGCACACGTGCGACACGTACTACAAGGTAATAAATGAATGAATAGGCTCCCTCGCCTCTAATCGGTGTTGTCATATTGTAAAGAACTTATCCTTTTTAAACAGTATCCGACTTATAATTTAGTAGTATAAGGACTATTTAATACATCTCTGGAATATTAAAACCTACTTTATTAAACTGTAGTATTAATATCTCAATATATGTGTATAACAAGAAAAAAAATATTGATAATATTAAAGACGTGACAACATAGGCTGGATGAGGAAGGCTCGGTCGACTGTACCCAGAAGTAAACATGTGTACAAAAAAGGTTGTTTGTCCGCGTTGAGATGTAAATAGTGTAGTCTATATTTTATTTTAAGTCTATGTCCATATCAGATTTGATATTTTTATTCCAATCTATATAGACTCACCCTGGTCTTAAATAAGTGCAAATTAAATGCAATAAATAATAAATGCAATATTTTTAGGGGTAGTATATTCCGTCCCCAGAAACACGATTACGAGTTTTTTTCGCGATTTTTTGTGTTTGAAAATTTGGTATTCTTTTGGATTTTAGTTAAAAAACATAATTTCTTAATAATATGGCAGCATAGGTAGTAGATTAAATTTAGAATAAAGAAAACCCAGAAAAGATCCAGTGGTTCTCAAAATTTAAGCAATTTTTTTTTATTTTCAAAGTAAAATAACTCGGTTATTTTGGACTTATTTGAAAAACATTAAACAGAAAGTATGTTTCTTTTATCGAGATCTGCCAGCTCTGAAAATATTTGCATTTATTTAAGACTCGTCCTGTATATAAAAAAATACTGGTAGTGATATAGAATGTACGGGAGGGAGGGTAATCACCGCGATTTTACAAATCGATCGTGTCCACCTTTCTTGAGTTATTGTAGCGTTTTTTTTAAACAACTACCACTGCGAACGGCAGCTTTTCATCGGAGAGCAGTCGTGGATAAGGTATTTCACTGGAAAGAAAACTAATTAAGAACAATAAACAAAAAAATAGATATTGAGCGCCAGGCATGTACAGAGAAAGAAAACACAGTTGTATGTTACCTAAAACTAATGACTATATTTACTCATGAAGTTCTTTGCTGGTACATGACATTGTAGAGTTCTAGTAAATATATATAGTGGTTATATGTCAAAGAAAGTGGTGGTAAGAGTTGTACTAAATATCTATGAAAACGACTATGATAAAATACAAGACATGTAAAGTTTAAGAGAATGTATGAAATGTAGCATTACTTTAATTAATTTGATATATTTTATTTGATGTTAGAGTGCAATAATAATATCTATAAAAAAGTAATACTATTACAAGACATAATGCAATGAAACCTAAGATCTAAATTATATTTTAATTACTAAATCGACATGAATGTTCTTAACAATCTAACCACTCAACATAGTCTATACGATATTATTTAAGATGTACGTTATTGTTTAAGACTGTAAATGTTTTGAATGTTAAATGCAAAACTATAACTTAAATCTAGACTTAGCTGTTCTTTATGTAATCTTACTTTAAACAGTAACAGCGTGAGGTGGTCTCGCATCTCTGTACTCAGCCATCCAACACAACCAAAGGGGCCAGAATGAGAACACCATGACTTGATACACCCGTAACTAACTAGCTTATAGCTGGGAACGAAGCAGCATGAGACTCAAGCTACATCCACGCTGTGGCACTTATATATAAGAAAAAATCGTTCTTACTGGGGACACTCGTCCACAGGACATCCGTACATAAGATAATGTCCGTACATAAGACACTACCCGTACCTTGGACACAGTCCGTACCTTGGACACAGTCCGTATCTTGGACACAGTCCGTATCTTGGACCCTAAAAATATGAAACTCTTGTTTAAAACCAAACAAGGTCTAATAAACAAAATAAACCTACCTCGAACTACTTCCGAGGGCTCAATAAATAATAAACAACATGTCCTTTCTTCCATGTGACATTCTGGAGGACAAAAGAAAAGGGACGCCAACGTGCCAGCAAAACACAAATACAAGTTGGGACATCCGTAACTCTACCCTAAAAATATTTAATAATAATATCGAATCTATAAAAGGTAATAACTCATCTTTACCTGTAGCCTCGAAATAGCAGCTGATTCAGATTATACAGCAAGATTTAAATAATCACCATTTCTAAAAGCTGGGATACAACAGAGCGTCAAAACAAAGTGAGGTTAAGCACGGAGAGAGTTGACAGAAGCGATGTTGACAGCGCCTCCTCAGAGCGATAACAGGGTTGTGTCGAACGATAACAGGGTTGGCGACTAGGGAACGTAAAAATTACGCGTCAAATAAACTATCCGGCCTGAACGAGAGGGAATCCGGTATTGATAGGCCAGATATCATATATTATATATAAAAAAGACATGTAACGAACTAAAAACGTTACATTATAACAAGTTAAAACTCATCATACAGTCTTAGGGCTTTGACAAAAACCAATATACAAGACGGTTTTACAGAGGTTAGTTCTCCATTTTCAATATCAGTCGTACCAAACTTCATGGCATGAATGGTTGTCGACTCGGAACACTCAATGATGAGGTGTTCTGGTGTTTCCCCATTTTCTCTGCAGAATCTGCATTAGCCGTTGTTTCTTAGCTTCAATCTACTGGGGTCTTCATTGAGGAGACAGTGTCGTGTTAAAACCCGCGTGATAATACGAAGATTGTTTTTACTTAAATCAAGGAAGTCTTTGATTTTTCTCGAGAAAATAACTAAGAAATTTCTTCGGGTGTCTTAGACCGTTGGTGGATTCCCATTCCAGGTTACGGATGGAGTCTTCCAGGTTCTTGAGTTCCGCTTTAAGCTGGTTTCCACTTGGGAAGTAGGAAGGTTCTGATCCAGTTAGCGGAGTGTCTCTTTTTCTAGCTAGATCGTTTGCTTTTTCATTACCTTCTAACTCTTGGTGGGCGGGCACCCAGAGTAGGAGGACTTGATCTTCCTTGCCTAATATGTTCAGTAGGGTGGGTTGAAAACGACAAAAAAAATGTTTTTTTAAATTTTCTTGTAAGGATAATGAAAAAAAGTTGTTTCGTATATTAGGAAAACTATACAAAAAAACTGGACATTGTCAATCAACATTTAGCCGTCCCCCTCCCCATCAAAATGGGTATTTTTTTATAAACATAAAAAACGCTCTGGGTAGTAAATAAATATGACTATGTGTTCTACGTAACACATGAAATAAAAATTGATGATCTACGATCAATTCTAGCTGCGCCACTTTAACCTCAAAGATCTGTAAATGGCTGCAAAACTGCGTCTATATAGCATATTGTTATTAAAGTACGGATCTCTGCTCAAACCCTAGACTTTTGGAAATTCTAGACGACTTGGAAAGTAACTCAAGGTTCCAAATTAACCCAGAACTCACCACGGGGAGGTGGCCGTACGTCGAGTTCTACCCACCCATCCTCTTCCATTTAATTTAATCTCTTCTTCTCAAATCTTTTGCTTTGTAATATTTTCAAAACTTGGTAGTTGTCTTCTGGCTTCAAGTTTGGCTCTTATTGTTCTCAAAAACTATACACAACGGCTTTACGAGTTCCACAAATGTCGGACTCCGTCTTGAATAAATGGTTTTGATTTTATTCTAAACTACATAGGTGCGTAGACTTTCATTACAAATTCTACCAGAACTTGAAAATTCACGGATGGATTTTGGGTAGAGATATAAAGTCTAAGAATTCTGTTGGCAGTGGTCAACCATCTCGAACGTGCCATTTTCCCTGGGTTTTTCTTGGCTAAGTTATCGGAACATCTTCCGCTTTTTATAGCTTCAAAAATGTGTAATAAATAGTTTTGATCAGTGCTAAGATCCTTTTTGTCAATTTCAGGTAGTTCTGCATCAACGATTTTGAAGTTTACAACAGGTTTCAGTTCACAGTCACTTAGTGACGTACCAATTGGTCCAGAAAAGTTATACGGTCCTTTTGTGTGGCCATCCAAGTGCTGAACAAGTAGCGAAGAGGCAATTCATTTGCGTGTGGTAGGCAAATGCTCAACTGTAAAGGTTTTTTCATGGAAATCCCAAGATAGCGTGTAACTCCTCCTTTCCACCCCGTATTCACATTTGTACCATCGCATCCTATTACCCGAAGATCTTCTCTTTTGATATTATGATTCCTTAAATAGTTAATGATACCATTGGACAAGTCGGCTGCTTTTACTGGTGTAACTAAAGACAAATGACCAAGATAGAGGCTATCAGGTTCTTCAACAAGTGCAATATGTTCTTCAGATCTAACTATTCGTTTTCCATCTATGTAACTAAAGACAAATGACCAAGATATAGGCTATCAGGTTCTTCAACAAGTGCAATATGTTCTTCAGATCTAACTATTCGTTTTCCATCTAGGTAACAATGGATTGATCTTTACGGCCATCAAAATACAGTCCCTTAATACTTTTGCTGTCAGAAACATTAGTTTCAGTTAACTTTTTTCTGTTTCGTTTTATTTCCCTACGAATTTTACTCTTATCAATTACTTTGGAAGGGACAATTCTTTTTACAATAGGCGAACCACTATAAAAATGGTATTTACTACTAGGACGATTAAAGTTTTTCGATAAGGGGCGCGGTTAAAATTCAAAATACAACGTTCAGTTTTTTTTTCAGTGTTCTATAATAATAATTTGAAATTTTAATAACCACCCCGAAAGTTTCTTTTTAATATTAAAAAAAATTCTTTGGGGCGGGAGGGGGGGCGGCTAAATTTTATTCGATGTTGCCCATCTTTTGAACATAGATTTCTAATCTGGTAAGACAAGTTTTTATCACTATCCCTCCGGCAATAATAAAAAATGTTTTTTTCGACCCACCCAAATGTTCAGCTTCCCTAGGCATTCTTTGACCAACTTTGAATTGATCGAAATCAACAAAACCAATGAACACTGGAAAACAAACAAAAAATGAAATATAGAAAATACCATGTGAATTTTATATTGGTGAAACATCTAGACACTTAAATGTTCGAATTAAAGAACATAAAGATTATTTAATTTCCTAAATTTAATATTTGTCAGCATTCATGAGACACAGGGAACAGAGTAGATTTTAGCAACGCAAGTATTATTATGAAAGAAGCGATAGCTTCTATGCGAAAAATGAAAGAGGCTTTTTAATACAGGTTTATAAAATTAAATGTAATGCTCAGGCATCTGTAGAGGTTAGTAAAAATTAAAAATATAAGCAAAATTAAAAACAAATTCAAAAATAATGATAGAGAAAGTTTCAGGTTTTTTGGTTTTACTTCATTAAGTAATTGTTATTAGTTAGTAATTTCTGTTAATTTTAAAATTTAACTTGATAATATAATGTTATTTTAACAGAACGTCAACGGTTTTTATAGACGAATCTGCTGAAAAAAAAATAAAGTGTTCTTGAATAGTTGTATTTAGATATTTTAAATAGTTTTTTTTTTGGTTTCTTTGTGTTTTTTTTTTGCTTCCGGCGACGGAAAAGGATATATTTCTTGAAACATTAAACATTTTTTGTTTGTCCGTTAGGCAAATTTGTTTATTAGTAAATCACTGCTGACAAGTTAGTCTCCGTTGGATTAACGCAGAACGTTAATCAGTTTTTACAAAAAATAACTATTTTATTTTGTAGATTTTCTTACAGTGGCGAAATACCGATGGACAGGCTTTTGTTAAAGCCCTGGGACTGGTATGATGAGTAATAACTCATTATAACTAAAGAAAGGGGAACACACAATGGATCTGTAAAGTCGCGGTGATTAACTCCCCTCCTAAACATTCTATATTCTACCCATAAGACTACTTTATATACCTACTAGCGTGTACCAGCGACTTCGTTCGCGTCGAATTAATCATTTGTAATGGTGATGATAAAGCAAAGCAAGAATTTCCATTAACATACAAACTGGATAAAATTTTCTCACATTTATGTCAGCATGAGAAAAAACAATATGGCGATATTATTATATAACTTGGTAATATTTGAGGGGTAGTTTCATCTCGTTGGAATTTGACTTTCGAAAAATCCGTTTGCCAAAAATAAGCTTTTTACATCAAGCAGTTTAAGCAGAATCGTGGTTAAGAAATTACCCAACTTTTTGGAACACCCTATATGATTTTTTAAAAAAAATCAAAATATGTAAAAGAAACAAATAAATTATGCTTGTCCAAGCGTTTTCCCGAAAGACTAACCGTTTTTTAAATAACAAATATTGTAATATTTGAGGGGCGTTTTCACCCTCCTTATCGAACCTCTACACCCCACAGTCAATCCGTTTGCCAAAAATCAGCTTTAGACGTCAAGCAGTTTAAGCAGAATCGTGATTACTCAAGGGTCATATTTTATGAAACACCCTGTATAAATTTATAAAAAATCTTAAAATATGTAAAACAACAAAATAAAATATACGTGTTTAAGAGTTTTTCCGAAAAACTCACCGGTTTTTAAATAAAAAAATATTTTAATATTTGAGGGACGGTTTCACCCCCTTAGAATTCGAGTTTCGAAAAATCCCTACTTATCGACCTCTACATCCTAAAGTCAATCTGTTTTCCAAAAATCAGCTTTTTACGTCAAACGCTTTAAGCAGGATCGTGATTAATCAATGACCAGATTTTTAGAAACACCTTGTATACATTTTTAAAAAATTTTAAAATATGTAAAAAAACAAAATAAAATATACGTGTTTAAGCGTTTTTTCGGAAACTTGACCGTTTTTTAAATAAAAAATATTGTAATATTTGAGGGGTGATTTCACCCTTTTGGAACTGGAATTTCGAAAAATCCCTTCTTATCGAACCTCTACACCTTAGAATCAACCTGTATGCCAAAATTGAGCTTCTTACGTTGAGTGGTTTGAGCAGGATCGTGATTAATCAGTATGTCAATCACTTAAGGATTTTATATATTAGCATATATTAGTATAGATATCCATTACAGTTTAGATGTCGATCTCAGTTCCATTAAAAAGTAATAATACACTCTATGAAATATATCCATTGGATAATCTAAGGACTGGATGATTTTAAGGTACTCTTCAATATAGTCGAGATCAATTTTTTCGTTCGTCTTTTGAGCTATATAACGGAGTCGGCGATTTACTTGATTCACTTGAAAGACAAGAAAATAGAGAATAACTACGTTCGCGTAACATGACAAAAAATATAAACCGGTTGCGAAAAACTAACTTTTTAGTTGCTAGTGGTTATTGAGTGTTGTTATTCTGCTGCCTGGCTGCCGCCTCACAGTTTAAAAAGAAATACTGCTGTTAAAAAGCGCGGGCGAACTTTCGACACCAAATTGTGTTTGTACCTGGGGTAATCGAGGGGTCAAATTTTATTATAGGAAATTTCGACACCGCGCCCTAAAGCAGGTAGGTAGGTAATTAATTGGGTTTCCCCAATATTTATTGTCACTTCTGTACTTGTGACTAAATTTACACGAAAATTATTCAGTTGCAGTTTATTGTTTGACGTTGACTAGTGCACTTATAGATATTTTAAACATGAGTTTGATAAAAAGTTCCCGTGGTCGAGATTTATTAGTGGTGGAGAATCATTCGTTCTCAAAACAGAAAGTGTTAAAAAGCGGCGAGATATTTTGGCGCTGCATTCAAAGAAACACTAAGTGTTCCGCAAAAGTGTTTACAATAGGCTGTAATGACCTCACCATCACAAGACGTGATTTGGTACATAATCATGAAGCCGATCCGAAAAAGCTTCAAGTAAAGATGGTTACCAATGCATGTAAAAGAAAAGCCGAAGAGGATATATCAGAAAAGCCTGCAAAAATTACAAGAACTGCTGTTACTGAGTGTGATGCCAATTTGCTAACGGTTCCTGACATAGCTTGCATAAGAAAAAACATTTACAACTGTCGTCGTAAACTGTTACCAGGTCCGTTACCTAGAAGCATATCAGAAGTTCATAACGCGGTTAGTAATTATTCTCCTAAAACCTGTCGCAATGAAAGTTTTTTGTTTTTAAATCATCCTGAATTTAATGTAATTGTATTTTCATGCGAGACAAATATTCGTTTGTTGTGTAAACTACAAACTTTGTATATGGATGGTACATTTTCATACAGTACCAAATTTTTTCTCCAATTATTTACAATACATGGCTTTGAAAATGGACATTATGTACCTTTAGCATACTGTTTGTTAAAGGACAAATTGTCAATGACATACAAACATTTATTTTCTTTATTAAAGTCAAAGATTTTTGAAACATTTGAGTTATCATTAGAGCCAACTGAAATATTTGTGGACTTTGAAAAAGCAATTCACTGTGCTTTATTGTCTATGTGGCCAAATGTAAAAATTAGTGGATGCCGTTTTCACTTACATCAGAACTGGTTTAAAAAAATTCAATCTTTGGGTTTGGTACAAGAATATAAGGATACAAATTCAGAAATTGGAAAATGGTTAAGACATACGTTTGGTTTAACTTATTTAAATCCAGTAGATGTTGAAGATTGCTTTGTTTATGATCTTATGTCATATAAACCTAAAAACGCGTCACTTGATTTATATGCAGACTATTTACTGGAAAATTACATAATCGATAGCGCTCTATTTCCACCGCACATATGGTCTAATCAGAATCCGTCTATTGCGAGGACTACGAATGCCTGTGAATCCTTTCATTCAAGATTTAATACTTCTTTTTATTCAACGCATCCTTCTATTTTTATTTTTATTGAAAAGTTAAAAGAATTTCAAGTAGAGACTTATGTCAAAATAAATAGTTTAAAAATACCAGCAAAAGTCAAAGATAATACCGTTAAGGCTAAATTGGTATTTATGGAGAAAATGGTGGATAAACTACGATCCCAACAAATATGTAGGTTAGATTTTATAAAAGCTATGTCTTACCATTCCTATAATACCAAATAAATTGTATTGTATTCAGATATTATTAATAAGTATTGTATTCAGATATTATTAATTTTAAAATATAAAATGTACATTATTTTTATTAAAATAAATATATAAATTAATTATGATATTTTATTTATTTCGCAGCTATATTTATTTGGTGTCGAATATACCTGTCAGATAAAAACGGAACTTGGGGCTGGTGTCGAAAATTGCCATTAAATTTTAGTCGCTACCTGCTTAGTGTCGAAATTTCCTCCGCCCGTTAAAAATTTAGCATAAAAATCTGACTTAAGTCTTTTATAAAAAGACTTAATTTTTTTAATGACTTAAACCACAGTTTAAACAATATATACATATACAGTTGGCTCACTCTAAGGAATTCTATTGTTATTTTGACTTCAAAGGCGGCCCGCGACCCTTCGAGGTGACAAAAAATTTGTACGTTTACCGGGTGCAGCGGAAGTGCTATTTTATCAGTCAGAACGCTGGCCGTATACGAGGGATCAACTAAAAATACTAAGGAATTTTAATATAGCAAGTAGAAAAATAAAAATACAGTACTAGTTTTATTGATTAACAATTTTAGGCGTCTTTAATAATTGATCAATATTTATTTACTTTCTTCTTATTATTATTTAATAACATATCTCATAAACCGCAAATTCTAATACGGTTATGATATTGTTCTGGTGTATAATTTTCATATCTGTGGGATCCTATTTTCCTTATCAGACTCTTACAGTGAATAGACTTATACATATTATGGTGAATACATTAATATTAAAATATTAGATATATTATTCTATCCTAATTCTTTGGAATATGGAATCGTCAATAGGGGAATTATTATTATATAATATAAAATATATAAAATATATTAAATAATATAAATATAAAATATCTACTAAAATATCGAAAATATCTACTAAAATAATAAACTAACTGTTAAAAATAAATATATTGTGCATATTTCGAGTAAAATATTTTCTTAATTTATGTGTATATTTTTAAAACAATTTATTCATAGTTGGGTTTCCATAACTATAATATACTTAATATGTCTAATACTTTAATTATTATATACTTAATATCCTATACTATATAAACATATACCTTCCTTCATCTTTTGTGCACCTAAAGAACGATATATTGTCTATCATTCTACTTTCACAACCATCCACTGCACAAATATTTCTAGTAGAAATTTTATTTACAATTCGAACAAAACAACTAAAACACAAGTTTTTGTTCACCCTATACGTCGGACCGAAAACAAAACTTGGAACGCTGTGTACACGTCAAGCAACGGATGTAGACTGACTAAAGTCTACAAGACAGGCGGGGAGCGGCGGGAGGAATTTTGATACGGGCGAAGAGTGGGCCAACTGATCTGTGCTTAAACCTTTTAAAAGAATAGTAAATCTTTTTTTTAATGAATTCTTTTTCTATTTCGGAATAAAAATTTACATCGCAAATTATTTTGAAAATTACTTATATTTTAAGTCTTAAGTCTTCTTTCGAAAAATGACTTAAAATCAAATAACTTAACGTCATTAGAATGATTTAAATAAAAAAGAAGTTTTAAGTTTTCTGTGAGCTTGCAGCTCTGCGGCTATGTATCAAGCAACGCCATATTGATATTTTTTTTTCTGTCTGCTGCGATGCTTCGTGGTGATCGTAGTAGAGGGAGAAGGCCGATTCACCATCCTCCTCCCGGCGCAGGAAGTGACGTCATCAGCGACGTTATCAGCTAAGAACATGTAAAATAGGCTAATAAACAAGAATAAACAGGTTTGAACAAGAAACAACGGCTTTAAAATTGAAATACACGGGTTTAAACAAAAAAAGCGGTTCAAAGCTGATCAGAAGCGGTTCAATGCGGTTCAAACCTGTTTATTCTTGTTTATTAGCCTATTTTACATGTTCTTAGCTGCTAACGTCGCTGATGACGTCACTTCCTGCGCCGGGAGGAGGATGGTGAATCGGCCTTCTCCCTCTACTGATCGTTTCGATCAAGGAGTGAATTGTGGTACGTGAGGTCTGGATATTAAATCCCGGGATCCTAAAGTGATTTGACTTTATACACTTTAATTTTTCAAAACACGATGCTTCCCTTCCAATGTTGGTTCGAATCATTTGGCATAGGCTTCGACAATATTGCAATTCACAAGGGGTCTGCTACACGATGTGGCAAATATTCATGTGTCCAACGTTGGAAGGTGTTTGACACATCGTGTACTTTGTTTTGTCTATTTTAATAAAGCTCTTTTCTCATTTTATTTTTGATATATGTAGCTGTATTTTTATTAAGTATTTTTGTAGATTACATTTCTCATTCTGATGGTCAATCCCGGAATTTCAAAACGAAACTCCGGTTCTGAAAATTGGAAACCCGAGTGTGCACTGACTCCTTTTTGACACAACATTTCAATACCCTGTTTTGCCATCACCTGATATGGGTTATTTAGTTTATTCTAGTAGTAGTATAGTTATTCTCGCTTTTTTTAATTGAGGGGAAAAGTGTTAATATTTATTTAGTTTACTGGCCTTGCAAAATTTTGACTTCGTTCTTCTTAGTTCCCATTTAGAATTTTATTAGCAGTCATTTTGTTTTTAATTATTATTTAATAATTACACTTTAAAAATTATTGAAACCATGCATTTCGTTGAAACAACTATTCTTAAAAAATATAATTAAATAAAACTTGTTTTAAGTCAGGGGTCTTTAGGGGACATTGGGCACATTTAAATAATTGATATTAATAGCATGACAATAAATAAGGATTAAATCAACCATCAATACAAAAATAATGAAAACTCCACAGCATTGACATTAGAGACTACAATATTACATAAAACACTATCTATATCTTTTTGTAACACTGCTTTCATTTACCATGCATAATTTTTCTTTATTTAAGTAAATACATTGTTGCATTCAAATTTATTCACCTCTACCTTCTTCAAAACCACACGTAAATTATATTTGCGGTGGCACGGGTCCCATGGTTACGTAATAACACCCTGCGCCTTGCAGGGTCGGTTTCAACCCAACATCTTAATTGCGTAACAACTAATGGGTAATTGTTTGGGTTTAAACCGAAGGAACCGAGTGAGACGCCGGTCGCGAATTCCACAGACCAATAACGTTTATTATCTTGTCAATGCGAATCGGCCATATGCCGAGTTAAGTATAGGGTGGTCTGCCCACACGATAACATACTGCGTGGAGCAATAAAAAATTATTCGAATTATATTTTATCGGCTTGTAAATTTTATGGCTGTAATGCGATTGCTAAATATTGTGAGATATTCATTTCTCTCATATATTAACAGTATATACCTATGCGGATACCATTGAATGTTATTTTAATGTGAATGAATAGTGTAGTTGTGTTTTGACTATAGACTTAATATAATCATTTTTTTTTGCAAGATTTGACGTCATTATCGTAGTTTCATAATCATCAAAAAAGCAAAAAATAACAGTTAAATCAATAAATATCTCTATTTATGCAATAAACATTACTACTACTAGTGCCATTACTCGCTGACGAGTATTTAACACGCATCAGAAGATGGTTACGCAAGGCCTTTCCTTTCATGAATTTTTCTGTGACTGAAAAGTCCGATACTGAAAAGTCCGTTATCTCTCTTCCGCACTCCGGACATTCATAGATCTCATTGTTTTGTTGCTTTTTTACTTTTTGGTTGTCGCTGTTAGCTGAGTTTACAATTCTTCTCCATTGCGTTTGCGCTGCTTCTTCCCATTATTCTGCATGCTTATCCCCTTTTACTTTTCGTGGAAAATATCCTTGTAACGTTTGAGTTGTCCATCCGGTTTCTTCTTATCGTTTACAAGCTTACCATAAAGAAAAGATTTCGTTAAGCGATTTTCTTCTACCAAACCATCTTAAGCGGAATTTAGTAATCATGACTTCAACGCTCTCACAGCTAGAATTTTCAAGGATAGATACGTTTGAGATATGGTGGAACCATTTTATTCTTAAGAATTGTCTAATGTGTCTCTGTTGCAACTTCTTTCATGTGCCGGTGGCGGCGGTACGGCACCCAGGTTTCACTTCCATATTATAACATGGTTGGGATTGTTATTGCTCGGTACACTGCAAGTTTCGTTCGATTTTTGTGCTCAAATATGGATTTTAGAAAACCCCGTCTTTTAATTTCCAGAATGCATAGTTCCATAGTTTGAGGTGCTGCTACTTCTGTGCTGAATTTCAGAGTCGATATTGGTCTTTTCCGAAATCAAAATGCCGAGGTAATTAAATTCCGCTACTTATTCCATTAGTTCTTCTCCGATTTTTATAGCATTATTGTGACTTTCCAGGGGAGTGCACGTGATTTTAGTTTTATCGATGTTCAGCTTAAGGCCCAAAACCTTATACAGGGTTGTTCACCACATACGACACGGAGTATTGTAGCTAAACGATTAGATTTTTACAAATTGTAAGTTTTGGGTTCGTTGAAGGATTATTAGAGCTACAATTTAAAAATATTTTTACAAGATACAGAGTGTCCCAACTAAGTAAAAAATATTATAGTTGTATTTTTTTAAATGGAATTCCCTGTATATTATTCTATTTTTAGATTCTACCATTAAAATAAAGGTAAATTTGATTAAGGTTCATCATACTTAAACCTTACCGTTTTTGAAATATTTTCAATTTTATGAAATTGCAGTAAAAATTTTAAGGCTTCATTTCTCCAAGGGTATTAAAGTTTTTAAAACTAAATATTTACTGAAGATTATGTATTGACCAGATATTGTGTTGCAATAATAAAAAATTTACTACCTTATACAGAGTGTCCAAAAATGTATATTAAATAATTACTAGATTTAAACGGCAATAGTGTGTTTAATTTAAATGGAACACCCTATATATTTTGCGTGAATCAGATGCACAATGTAATTGTCTATCAAATTGAATTATACAATTTTTTACCTATATCTTCAAGTTTTCGTAGAAAATGCATTTTCTTATAATTTAGACCTCATTTATCACTATACCCATGGAATATTGACATTTTAGATTATTTTTAAAGATGTAACACATTTTCCAAGAGTACAGATACTGATATTGTCGATATAGCTCGCTTATTTCATAAAAAAAAAATAAAAAAAACTGTTTAAATATTTATGTTAAAAAGGACCAATTAATATGATCCCAGTATTCAGACTACATTAATTGCCTGTTTATGTTGATTAATAATAATTGCTCCAAATACTAAAAAACTGAATTTTGTGTGTGTATTAGACAGTGTGGTAAAAAGTAACGCCTTATAAATTTTATTTCATTTTTTGCCGAATGCGCTGTTTTATAAAAACAGAGACGTTTATTTTCATAATTTATTATTATATTGATTTCTGAGCCAAATCCACATTTATTTAGAATACTTTATTAATTAAAACAATTTAAAAGTATGTAATTAACTAATTTTTGGTCGGAAATAATGGTGGTATATTTAATTCGTATACTCTTTTATAAAGATTTAAATAGTTTTTTTAGTATACCAATAGGCTTGCAATATTTACCACTTGTACATTTTCTGCATATATGTTGCTTAAAAAAAATCTGAAATGTCAATATTCCATGGGTATAGTGATAAATGAGGTCTAAATTATAAGAAAATGCATTTTCTACGAAAAGTTGCAGAGATAGGTAAAAAATGGTATAATGAAATTTGATAGACAATTAAATTGTGCATATGATTCACGTAAAATATACAGGGTGTTCTATTTAACTTAAACAAGTTATTGCCGTTTAAAGCTAGTAATTATTTAATATAAATTTTTGGACACTCTGTATAAGGTAGTAAAATTTTTATTATTGCAACACAATATCTGATCAATAAATAATCTTCAGTAAATATTTAGTATTAAAAACTTTGATACCCTTGGAGAAATGAAACATTAAAATTTTTACTGCAATTTCTTAAAATTGAAAATATTTCAAAAACGGTAAGGTTTAAGTGTGATAAACCTTAATCAAATTTACCTTTATTTCAATCGTAGAATCCAAAAATAGAATAATATATTGGGTGTTCCATTTAAAAAAATACAACTATGATATTTTTTACTTATATGGGACATTCTGTATCTTGTAAAATATTTTTAAATTGTAGCTCCAATAGTCCTTCAACGAACCCAAAACTTACAATTTGTAAAAATCTAATCGTTTAGCTACAATACTCCGTGTCGTATGTGGTGAACAACCCTGTATACCCAGGTATATTTGTTCAACATTTCTTGTAATTGCAATGCTGTAACGTTTTTGCAACTACAGCGCAGTCATCAGCGCAGCGTATTGAATTTCTGTGAGTCTTTTTATGTTGAACAAACCGCCTTCGAATATATATCTAATGCCCATTCCTCTTTCCTGCAGTATGCTGTCCACTATAATGGGGAGCGCTACCATAAATATGTTTATAGGAGTGGGGCTAAGAGACATCCCTGCCTAACTCTTGTATTTGTTAGGGGGAGATCGCGCAGTGATCCATGTTGTGACACTCTTGACTTGTTGTTGTTATGGAGGCTTTTACACACTGTAAGAAATTTTTTAGATACTACGAACTTTTTCATAATTGCCTGAAGTGCATCGCTGTTTCCAGAGTCGAAGATTTTTGTCAAGTCGATGAATGCAACATAAGTTTAAGCATTGAGGAATAACAAATTACCTCCATAAATGCCAAAAATATAATAAAAGCCAAAAGCATTGAGGAATTATAGAAATGGAAATAAAATGACATATCATAAAATATAACATTTACAGAATAAAAATAAGCGAAATGGTATGTAATATAAAATGTACCTTATATTATATTTAACTGTATGATCAATGCAATATACAGGGTGTTTCAAAACAAATGCGAAAAACTTTAGGGGGTGATTCCTTGTTCAAAATAAAGGGTAGTTTGTTTTATAAACGTTGGGTCAAAAGTCAACCATTAGGGAGATATCGCGGTACAAAGACGGCGGAAAATTAATGTTTTAATTTTTTATCTTGAAAACAAAAAGAGATAGACCAATGAAATTTTATGGAAGCATTACTGTTATGAAAGCACACTTTCAGGTATTTTTTTTACTTTTTTAAAATTAGTGGAAGGGGTTGAAATAAACTACCCCTATCATTCTTGTTAACGAAATTTAAAGAAAAATCTTATCAAACACATGCAAATGCTTTAATTTCGATAGTTTAGTTTGTTTAGAAACTTTTTTATCTCTTGTGTTTTTTTGATAAAACTCACCGATTTGAAATTAAAAAATAAAATGTAAAGCATTACATGTCAGGACAAAAAACATTTTTAGATGAAGAATCTAGTGATAATAACGATAATAATAATCATCTAGGATAATAACGTATTGCAGTAGAGTAATGTCAAATAAAATAATATTAGGAACATCCTAAAAGTAACAGCGGCCGACTAGATTTTTTCCTAAAAAATTACAGCAGCCCACTAGATTCTTTATCAGAAAATGTTTTTGTCCTGACATGTAATGCTTTACATTTTATTTTTAATTTCAAATCGGTGAGTTTTATCAAAAAATACAAGAGATAAAAAAGTTTCTAAACAAACTAAACTATCAAATTATTTTTTGCATTAATGTTTGATAAGATTTTCTTTAAATTCATTAACAAGAATGATAGGGTAGTTTATTTCAACCCCTTCCACTCATTTTAAAAAGGAAAAAATTACCAGAAAGTGTGAAACAGTAATGCTTCCATAAATTATATAAATATCTCTTTAAAATGATAAAATAAAAACATTATTTTCCGCATCTTTGTATAAGATATCTCCCTAATGGTTGACTTTTGACCCAACGTTTATGAAGGAAACTACCCTTTATTTTGAACAAGGAACCGCCCCCTGAAGTTTTTCGCATTTGTTTTAAAACACCCTGTATACGCACAATATACGGCGGACAGGTGCTACTGCATGCTATACTGTCCAATTATTATACTATACAGGGTGGTCCGAACTGTATTCCGGAAACTGCGGCAACATATTCTGCAGATAAAAATAAGTAAAAAACTTCGTATAAATATATGTCCTAAAATGCTTAGTTCCGGAGATACAGGGTGTAGAAGTTTCATTTTTATTTCGATTTTTTCCAAATAATTTATGAAGTAACGTAAATATTTGGATGAAAATTGGTATCTTGGAGGTTTTTGATACGAGAAATTTGATGTTTATATCAATATGACTCCTACTTATAGGGGGCGCCACCTACATATTTTTTAACTGGTTTGAAGAGTCATAACTTTTTGTTCGTATACCTGTATAAAACTACTGAGTAAAAAAATATACATTTACGACATTTTTTACGTAAAAAAGGTCACTTCTGAAAAATCGCTACGAGTAATGGTTCTCTATATATTTAGAATCTGAATTATCAATACCTGTCATCATTCACATAAATTAAACATGTTGACTAAATAGTTATTAGACTCAAGTAATAAATTTGAAATGTTTTTGTGTCAAAAGTTCAACAGAAACTATTTTATCATCATTTCTTCGCAGAAAAAATTTATGATTAATTTAAAAAAATAAAAATTTTCCGAATTTATTATTTTAGTCAAATAACTATCTATTCAACTTCTTTATTTTTTGTCAATAATGACGTGTATTGACTATTTCCATTATAAATATCTTGAGAACGATTACTCGTAGCGATTTTTACTAAGAGACACTTTTTACGTAAAAAGCATAGACAAACAAATAAAAAGAGACTGACAAATCCCATGGTAAAGAGTGGGACCGCGTTCCCGTAGCGCAACTCAGAATAACAATTTTGAAACCAATTAGCAGGAGCATGGCAGGACGTACGTCTTTATTGCTATTTTTCTTTATTATGTGTGCTTTATATAAAAAAGAAAGAGATAGGTATAAAACGTATCGTAAGACATTATCGCACATTCTGGCTGGCGGAAAATTTAAATTAGCCATTAGTAGTATTCTTTCATTCTGAAACTGAAAATTTTCACTTAAACTGATTTATTCCCTATACCACGTAAAGGGAACGTGGTGTAGGGAATAAATCAGTGTAAGTGAAAATTTGCAGTTTCTTTCAGAACGAAAGAATACTACTATTATAAGGGAAATTATAAAAAAAGCAAAAATTGTACTGTTTTAGTAATATATTTATTTATACATTAAAATAAATAAACTTTTTATAATATAATAACAAAAAATAACAGTGTTTATTCCACCCACCTAACAATTTTAAATGCAGAAAAACTCACTGTTGCAGGAAACGATCGGCCAATTTTTTAAATGGCATTAAAAATCTCATTTTCGAAAAAACTGCCTAATTGCAATAACAAAGTGAATATCCAAGCAAAGAAGACTTTACGAGAATCATGATCCTGAACCATTTTCAAGTTCAGTTTTAATCCTAAAACAAAATTAAATAGGTATATTAATAAAGTTTCTGTTTACTATAAACCAGCTATAAACTGCCTACCCAAAAAATGAAAAAAAAAATAATTGTATTAATTTGTTATATTAAGAGAGGTTCGAAATATTTTTAACACTACTACTTCTACTTTTTTCTTAATAAGATGATAAATACTTACTTTTATTTTACCGGGTGTCTAACATATCTATCAGAGAAAGGGGGCACCACTACATATAAAAAATAGATGATACTGGCTCCTGCAGCGAATAAAATAACAAATAGTATAACTAAAATTATAAGTAACAAAATATAAATACCTATATGGCACAAAGGAATTTGTTCCCTATCCATATTCATAAGTCAATAAAATGGAGAGTTTAGAAAAAAGGGTAAATTACCAAAAGAAAAATTAACAAACATGACGAATTGTCATGATCATTGCCTGGAAACTTATATGGTGAAATTTTGATAAAATAATTTAGTACTCACTAAAAACACGGTATGTCGCTAGTGGCAGGAAAAATAATTTTTAGAGGTTACTAGTTTATTTGGTTGCCTATGATATGCATATACAGGGTGTTTCCTAATTAATCTAAAAAATAAAAAATCGTTAGAAAACGGCGGGCTCTTAATAAGTATATTTATTTTTTTCTCGGCAACCGTTTGATGAACAAGAAAAACTCAAAGATCAATTTTGTTGAAAAAGGATGGCCAGTTAAGAAAAAATTTTCTTTAAAAAAAGCAGTAGTGTACCATTTATGTTAAGCAAAATATCGATTTTTTAAAATTTTTAACACCCTGTAGATCAGAAAGGAAGTACTTTAGACCCAATGGTTATATAAAAAATTGTTTAAGAACACATGAGGAATCACACCACAATTTTTTAGACTAATTAGAAAACACCCTGTATATTGTCAACTTGACAATGATTGTTGATAAATCAAAAAATACCTTTTCTGTGAAAAAAGCCCGATTTTCGCAGGAAAAATTTTGGTTTTTATTGAATTTGGGTCTGCGTCTACAAATACCGGTATGTTTTTTAAGATTCTATCTATCTAAATTTTAAATATCATAGTCAGAAATAGTTTTATTATTTATTAACTGTAAAAATGGTATACTTATAAGTTTTATCAAATATTGTGATTTACTTTCTACCTTGTAGTCAAAATTTATATTTAATAAACTGTAAAATATATATATTCTTATGTTTTATTAAAGTTACTCTGATATACTAATATATCAGTGTAACTTTAAAACTAAATGCTTTGAAATCAAATATAAACATAAAAAATATTTACAGCAGAAAAGGCGAAGGCGCTGGGTTAAACGTAGTCTCTACTAAGAACACGGAGGGGCGCTTTGACCCAAAATTTTACTATTAAGTTTCATATCTATCTTAATAGAAGATTATTTTCTTTTATCTATGGTCATGATGTTGTCATCTTGGTTGTCTTGATGACGAAAACGAAAGGCGATTGTTCTAATTTCTATTTAGAAATTACGTTTTCTATGGCTGCTTCTGTCTCTCTTGTTATATTAGAATGAGATAGTGGGCCCAATAGACGCAATGCGCAGATCAACATAAATAGAACGAAATTTTGCGTTCTGAGTTGCGCTACGGGAACGTTGTCCCTCTCTTTGCCATTTAATTTGCCAGTCTCTTTTTATTTGTTTGTCTATGGTAAAAAGTCATGAAAATGTATATTTTTTCACTCAGCGCTTTCATACAGGTACGGACGAAAAGTTATTACTCTTCAAAACACATGTAGCTGGCGCCCCCTACACATTGAAGTCATATCGACATCAAAATCAAATTTCTCATGTCAAAAAACCCTCAGACACCTACTTTCATCCAAATATTGACGCTACTTGTATTATCCGAAACTAACCATTTTAAGACATACATTTATACGAACTATTTTACTTATTTTTATCTGCAGAATATGCCGCCGAAGTTTCCGGAGTACAGTTCGGACCACCCTGTATAACACAGAATTTGGTACTAACTTTTGAGAGCTTATAGGTACTTTTCTTGTAGATTTACAAATCCATGCACTTTATACGTTCCACCTTAAAGAATTTTTGTCTTACGTTGATAAACATCCAAGTCTCACAACATCCAAGCACGGCTTTTTCGCAGAAATATCACATGAAGTGAAACTTAAGAACGTAAACAAAGCATAAACTCCTTTGAATTTTAATAATCGTAACCAGACGTATATGATTATTCAATTCTAAGATTCTGAGTTATGTTATTATGGATTCTTGATATAGAAACAAATAAATATCTTATATATCGACAGATAAAATTCTATAAATAAAAAAGTGTGTCTCCAAAAAAATCCTATATGAGTATTTCGCCACTGCACTGCAAGAAAATCTACAAAATAAAATAGTTATTTTTTGTAAAATCTTCTGCGTTAAACCAAACGGAAACTACTTGTCAGAAGTTATGTTTACAGTTATACAGATTTGCCTAGCAAAGAAAAAAATTCTTAACGTTTCGGAAAATCCGACACATAAATATAGACATTTTTAAAAAAGTATGGTCTTAAAAGTTAAATATATCACATATTATAATATTATAATTTTAAAATAAAATAAAATAAAATAAAGACTTACTTTTTTGAAATCGGTTTTGCAGTTTTCGCATTCACCATTACGTCAAGAAACCTAAAGTTGAACAAATCCGGTTATACACCTACATTTTTCAACTCTAAAATAAATATTTATTCGTTTAAATATCTTTACAAGACACCAGAATTCAGAAAATTTACATTTATAAGAAAAATATTTATTTTAAATCATTCTGCTGAAATTTAATTTATAACTAAATAAACAAACTGAAATTAATGATGTGTGTATTTCTATCTGGACGCCACTGGGGGAATTTTAAAATTATACAAGTTGCGCCCTCTGTTTTTCAGGGTTCATAGCTGTTACTCTCGTTATAGAAAACAGTAAGTTGTGAATTGTAGTCGAAAAGTAAGTTTTTAAATCATGTGAAGTTCAATTTTGCCATATCTGAAACAGTTTTTAAATTATTTATAATTTATTGGTATTTACTAATTATTTTTATTAATGTGTTCCGAGATTAAAATAAAATAATCTGAATATACGTTTATCCTAAATTTTCTTAATTTCTGATATTTCTATAGCGCGCCATCTGTGTAGGACTAGCAATATTAAATTACAAAGGGTCGAAAAGATCCCTGTATTCAAATTCTGTTTCCTCCGTCGGCGTCGCGCGTCATAAAGAATACATTTGTCGGTGTTTATGTTTTAACCTTTTCTTCATAGAGGGACATCCTATGCATTTTAATTTTTTTAACTGCAAAGTTGCAAAGGGTTTATAGGGTATGATTTCTATTAATTTTCTTAGGAATAAGAATTCTGTTATATTCTTTGGTAATGAAATTATTTATTTGAGATATTACAAATGTTTCAATTTAAGTGTTTTATGTAAATATAAATAATTATTGAAATACATGTTGCGCCTAGTTAAAACAGTTGTTTTGAAAGTCGTCTGACTTGTTATTACTAAGCTGGCTCTAATTGATTTAATTTAACTTTTTTTTATATATACGATAAAAATATCTCAATATCTCAATGTAGACAGTTATAAAAAACGCCATATTACTCTACAGGGTGAAACTTGAATAAGTGCAAATATTTTCAGAGTTGGTAGATCTCGATAAAAGAAACATGTATTTTCTTTTTACCGTTTTCCAAAGAAGTCCTAAATAACCGAGTTATTCAGGTTTGAAAATTTAAAAAGATATTGATTTATTTTTAAATAATTTTGTGAGGCCTGTTTTTTTTCTGTACTTGCATCCATTATTTTAGCGTCGAAGCCAGAGAGTAAAGCGTAAAGCCGTAAGGTTAAGAAATAATTATATCGTTCGTAAATTTGCGGTGAACAGGCAGTTCTAAAAAGTTTTCTAAAATATACAGGGAAAATTTAAAAATAATGCACGATTTTCTACCTCTTTTTTTGCGACTCACTCTGTATAATCGTTTTCAGGAAACGCTGGCCGCGTTATCAATTGAAACATAATAAGTCTATAAAAAATTTTACGGTGCAGATATCGACTCAGAGGAAGACTCGTTTGTGAGAGCGGGGATCTGCAGTACGAGTCAGATACAAATAGTGAGACAGAATAATTAAAATCAGAGTAAATGTATCATATCTGTTTTGAAATAATAAAAAAAATATATTTATAATATAATCGTATACATAATTTATCTATACTTAAATGGCCCGATGAGGCGGCGAGCGTTCCCTGAAAGCGCTAGAGTAATATCGCGCTTTTGATAACTGTCTGCAGCTGATTTAGCCACGATATTTTTGTCTGCCCTTTTGCATACGGCTTTTAAAATAAATAAATATGACATTCCACCAATCTGCATGCATGTATGCCATATTTCTTTTTTCATTCTTCAAATTTCATTTTCATCAATAATTTTCGAGATAATTTTTAAAATTTCATGCCTCTTTCGCGTTGTATGTGGGCATTTTAACGACCCGAAAAATGTCTGCCAACAATTTTCCACGTTTCTTAGTAATAAATAAAAGCTAATTTCGCAATTATAACTCATGTACCTATAATAATATTTTTAGTGTCCAAATTCACCCATCACCCTACCCACAAATCACCCTTTCGATTTGCCGCCACCGCTTTAAGCCCCGGGATCGCGCTGGCAGACATGACTATTTCATAATGGCTACACAAAAGGATACTTCACACAAAAAATTAGCCATGTAACGATGATAATGTTTTTTTATGTAGCCAGCTCTTAGACTATTAAAGCAAATCCATAAGATTAAGATTAGAGTGTGTTTGTTCTATATTTCTTGTTCTATCTCCAAAACAGTGTGCTCTGCCTCAAGTATATGGCCTAAAGTACATAGGACCCTTGTTACATTATTTTTTTTAAATTTAAATACGAAATTAAAGGAAAAAGCAACCATATCCACTGAGTTTGCCATTCTATTTATTTTGTTTAAAAATGGTATCTTACTTATATTTAGAGCTTCTTAAATACATTAGGTATAGGTATATCAAGCATATCCTTATAGTGTTCATGCTAGAAATGACGTCACTATTTGATTTAATAAAGCGTAAAAAATATTATCATGCACTCAATTATATAATTGTTTCTTTCCTTTAGTTCAATTATTCTTATTTTTTTCATTGTTATTTATTATATTCTGTTTTATTTTTTTTATATAGTAGTTTAGATTATTTAAGTTAGGTGTAAGCAAACACTGAATGTTGTGATTTTATCTTTGGCTCATGGTTTCAGTGGAAAAAGAATTGTATGTTGCTTTTATCATGTGAATTTAATTTTGTTTATGCTTGTTTTAAGACCTATACTAGTATATGACATATGACTTACCCAACCAGCATTTGAACGTCGGGACAACGTTGTGTCACGTGACCAAACGTCGGGGTGCAACGTCGGCACAACCTCGTGCCAACCCTAGTCTGCACTAGTTTGGAGAATAATTTTTGGGTCGAAACGACGTTGGATACCGACGTTGGCTCGCAGCCTAATTTAGTACAAACTGCAACGATGTTTAAAATCCTAATTCACAGAAATACAAAACTATAATAATATGGCGTCTAAGTCGCGTTTTATCCTAAATTGGGATAATAGTAAGTAAGTAGCTTATAGTAAAAATATTATTTTTATGATTTAGTTAGAGACATATGCCAGATGGCAGTAAAGGAAAACAAAACAAAAGTATTTAAGTGTGGAGGATGTTTGAAGATCATAATTATTGAAACACTTTAACCGACTCTGTAACTCGTTACCCAAGGCAAAAAAGTTAAACGCAAACAACTTTATTGATAAATGTTTTGTTTCTACTTTGAAAAATACTAATGGGCGTTAAAATTAAAGAAGTTAGGGTCAAATATGTCAAGTTAATGTATTCAAAAAGCAGGAATTGCTATTTTAGCAACGAAACATTTTCTTATTTAACAGCATGGCGGCTTTCACTTTGTTGTTTTGGAGATTAAGATGGAGTAGTTCGAGTAGTCGCAAACTGTTGAGTCTTAACAGGTAGTCTACTAGTCGCAAGATTGCCTAATTTAGTCATCCTAGAGTCTAGCTTGTGCCGCCCTTTATATTCTAAATAAACGAGGGAGTGGGTAAAGTATCGGTAATATGTCGATGTATATTTAAATTTAGTTTTATATGTACCTTTCTTATGTCTTATTTTAATTAAGTTCTTTTTTATAAAAAACAAAAACAGCACTGAACTGTCTGACTGAACAATATATATATGGACTGAACAGAACAATGAAGTGAAAATTTAAGATTTAAGGTTATGGTTCAATACAGTTGCAAAAAGGTAGTGGGTCGACGTCCTACCAACGAACGATAGAATAAGGAAATCTAAACAACGTTGGAATTAGTAAAACAGACGACGTTTGCATAACGTTGGAATAGGTCCTGAAAGTGACGTCGGAAAACTCTTTATTGCCCAACATTGCAACTACGTTGTCCAAATCACCTAAAGCTCACTTAAGCAAAAAAGGTTACAAGACAACTTCTATTCGACGTCGCAGAAGCTTTTACTTTGTTGTAGTACTAGTTCAACGTCGGCACAACGTTACAACAACGTTTACATTTATTTTAATACCTAAGGTACGGAGCTAACTATTTTTTGTAACTAATCCAACGTTGTGTTTAGTAAACATGTGGTCGCAAGTCGTGAAAATGCTACTTGGGTACTTTATTTGATAAATAAAACCATTTAGATGATATGACCAGCTGGATACGCTTGATGAAGAAAATAAGTATATAAGACATATACAGTGTGACCCACTCAAGACCGGGCACCCTCCATAAAATCTGTGTTTATAGTCCGATTTTGATGATTTTTTTTTCAAATATAAAGTTTCAAAAAATGTACTGTAGGGCTCAATGTCATATTATTTCACAAAAAACAAGGCCTACTTAATAAAGTTTTTGTGGTGAAAAATTTGCAAAATCATATTAGCGATTTTTTTTCAAAAAATTTTAGTACACCCCTACATTCGGCATCCCCCAAAACAGTTCTGTACCAAATTTCGTTTAAAATTATTAATTATTAATAATTTTGCAGTTAAATTAAATAATTCCCTATTTTTGCCAATTTAACGATGAGTTTCAAGTAACCCTCGAAAAAACAATCCACGACAACGAGTTTTATTACAAACAATGATAAAAAATACTACAAGCAACACAATAACCGAATAATAAGTTAAACATATTCAAATAATTCTAGTTGCTTCTACCAGCCCCTCCATTCAGTTCAATACATTTGTCGCATCTTTTCTTAGATTAACAGTTACATTCCTAAGCTGCTGTGGTGTAATATTTGCAGAAGCCTCTGTAATTTCTAATACGTAATTCATCTACAGATTGAGGTCTAGACTTGTAAACTTGTTGCTTTAAGAAACCCCAAAGAAAGGAAATCAAGGGTGTTAGGTCCGGGGATCTCGGTGGCCACTCAATTAGCGGGCTATTTCGACCTATCCACTTATTTTCAAAATTTTCATTTAACCATTCCCTGACAACTGCCGCGTTATGCACAGGTGATCCGTCCAATTGAAATTTTAAATTCAAACGGGTTTGGCATGGTAAATTATGTATTGCATCCCAAAAGTCATTAATCAGAAAATTCAAAAACGTTGGACTATTCAAATTTCTCTCAAAAAAATATGGACCAATGATTCTATCATCAAGTATGCCACACCACACATTTAATTTCTGAGAATACTGTCTTCTTGTATTGATCACCCATTCAGGGTTTTCGACTGCCCAGAATCGCGAATTTTGAGAGGATACTACTCCGTTTGTACTAAATGTTGCCTCATCACTAAATAAAATTTCTTTTAAGAAATTTCTATTATTTAAATACTCTGCTTGAGCCCATAAGCAGAATTCTAATCGTCTAACATCATCTCCGTTTTCCAAAGTGTGTAAAATCTTTGGTTTAAAGGGTTTAACTTTATTAGTTCGCAAACATCTCCTAATATTTTCCCTTGGTATATCCAAATCAACACTGGCGCCTCTAATGCTTGCACGAGGATTGTTACGAAAATATTCTAATATTTCCTCATTCCGCCTATTTATTCGATGTTCCGGCCTTCTGTTTTTTAGTAAGTATTTTGACACACAACCAGTTTCATTAAAAACTCTATTTATTCGTTGAACCGTGCTTCTACTTACTGCAGGTCTGTCGGGATGTCTGTTGTTAAATTCTCTGGCAGCTTCTCCTGCTTGAAGATAGTTATCACCCACTAAACGAATAATTTCAATTTTATCCCTAATATTTAATTGTTCCATAATGCAAATAATATTTCTTGATACAACACTTTTCTGCGTGCTATTAAATTAATATTCAATTCTACGCTGCAAGAATTGACAGCTAATAAAACCCATTGTTGTGGATTGTTTTTTTCAAGGGTTACGTGATAACTCATCGTTAAATTGGCAAAAATAGGGAATTATTTAATTTAACTGCAGAATTATTAATAATTAATATTTTTAAACGAAATTTGGTACAGAACTGTTTTGGGGGATGTCGAATGTAGGGGTGTACTCAAATTTTTTGAAAAAAAATCGCTAATATGATTTTGCAAATTTTTCACCACAAAAACTTTATTAAGTAGGCCTTGTTTTTTGTGAAATAACATGACATTGAGCCCTAAAGTACATTTTTTGAAACTTTATATTTGAAAAAAAATCATCAAAATCGGACTATAAACACAGATTTTATGGAGGTTGCCCGGTCTTGAGTGGGTCACACTGTAATGTATGTTAAACAAAGCCAACCTCGATGTTTTGATTTTCAGTCTCGATATTTTTTGTAGTTTCCTCTAAAAATATTATTCAAATCCAAACATATATTTAAAAAAATGCAATACAACAATTTTCTTATTCATGCCCATTCTGGAATCCGGTTTTCTTACATTACTTCGTCCGAATTCTGATGTAATTATTTACCATGTTATTCCTTCATCAAATTTATGATATTCAGGTATACTATAGTGGTCCGAACTGTATTCCGGAAACTTCGGCAGCATATTCTGCAGATTAAAATAACTAAAAAAGTCCGTATAAATGTATGTCTTAAAATGCTTGGTTTCGGAGATACAGTCTTGACAAACAATTTCTTGTCTTGTCTTGAAAAATTTTCAAGAATTAAAAAAAAATCTTGTCTTGACCATTTTTTGAGAGTTGATTTCTTGTCTTGATTCAAGAAATCTTGAAATTTCTTGATATCTTGGCAAAAGGGGAACCCCCGTTTAAAATTCGTTTATTAAAGGGGAACCCCCTGTTTAAAAGTCGCGGCAAGATTGGTTAATGTGATGTTGCCTAAAATCGAGGGTCAGGTATCTAATTTTCAAAAAATTCAAATACTTTGGGCTCATTATACTACAGTAGCCAAAATCATCGGATTTACATAATGTTGTTAATTATTATTATTATTATTATTATCTAACATTAAAATGAGTGATTCTGATAGTTCGTTGAGCAGCAAATCTGAGCCATTCGTAATTAAATCTGGGTTATAATACTTACCACCTCAGACACCTGGACGTAGAAGTTTAATTAGTGACTTTGACAGTAGTGACGGTGATAATACTACTACAGATAAAAGCAGTCAAAACAACAATGATAAAAGCTATTCTACTTCAGTGACATACATTAAAATGAATTATTTTTTTTTTATTTTAAAAGTTTTACGCTAATTCAAAAAGTCTGTATGCCACTGAAGTAGACCCGCTTTGCAAAGTTTTTTTTATTATAATATCGTAGGCCATGACATATCCAAAAAATTATAAAAAAAACATTTAAAAATTAAAAAATTATTAGGCATTAAAAAAGGTTCCAATTTATTTTGTCCACAGTATGCCAACTTTGGACATCCGATTTTAGACGTACCTACTTATGTTAACTTTGGACATTGGGCATCCGACAAAGTGCCGCTTCATACAAATATTTTTTGCTTAATAATTTTTTTATCCATCAATTAATGGATATTCATATAATATACCTAAGTAAGTGAGTATTTCTTTTTTTTTATATTTTCAAGAAATTGCAAGATTTTCTTGATTTCTTGTCAAGAAATCTTGATCTTGAGAAGTAATTTCTTGTCTTGTCTTGAAACCCAATAATCAATTCTTGTCTTGATCTTGTCTTGAAATGAAGACAAGATCATAAAGTTGTCAAGAAAATGACGACCCCTATCGATTTTGTCCAAATAATTTCTGAAGTAACGTCAATATTTGGATGAAAATTGATGTCTGGAAGTTTTTTGACATGAAAAATTTGATTTTGATGTCAATATGACTCCAAGCCAAAGTGTTAGAGGGGATTTCCCCTAACACCTGCCTGGGAGCTTCCCCACCAACAAGGTTTCGCATCTCCTAGAGGAAGATATTACAATTAAAACTGGTAATTAATTTTAATTACAATTATGTTTAATGGTATTATTGTTAATTCTATCTTGAAATGTCATAAATCAGTTGATAACAAATTATTAATTTAATACCTCCATTCACAGAGAGCAAAACATATGGGTAGTAAGTATAATGGATCGATCATGTAGGTAGGTATTTAACATAAAAAAGACACCATTCAACATCTGTACAGAACTACATGTCAAGGAGGCCATGCTGAACTCTATTCGTTTGTTTCTGGGTGGCAAATGGAGAAAGTATTACGCTGAAATGCATTAGCAAAAGTGGGATGTGGGTACTCGTAGCTACGTGGGAGTACTCGTTTAATTGACATTTTAATGTAGCGTTTTACATATTGATATATGTTGTCGTTAAGTGAGGGTCTTTTTCCATTGGTAATATAATTCTCGTTGCTAATTGTATTGAAATTGATCTGTTTTTGCCAGTAGTTGTGACAGAGAATAGAATTGTTGTGTGATTAATATCGTGACATTTATTGAGTGTATTTAATGTTAAACTATTGGTTAATCTCAACAGCTGGGACTGTTATATGTTTAATTGCAGATTAATTATTTCTTTAAGACAGTATAAGTTTTTGGCCCATTATTCGTTTGCTTAAGAATTGCCAATTTTGTAAAACATTAAATTGAGTTTGAAAAAATATATTAGAAATAATTTTTCTTTTACCGCATGTCTTTTTTTCTAATCTCTGTTGTAATGTTGTGTGAAATTTTTAATTAGGGGTATATTATTATACCTATTGGGTATAAAAAATATAATTGGGTACCTGTTGGGTACCAATTGAGAAAACAACGAATATTTATTTATATGGTTGTTTGTACAAAGTGACTGCAAATATTTTATACCATGTTATCAAGCAACTGTCTAATAGAAATAAGCATTATCCCTAGTCTTCTAAATAGCCTCTTCTGATCCCAACTTTGGTGCACGAGAGGGCACCACGTTGTATTTTCCCCTTCCTTCTCTACATGCGGGGCTTTGTAGAAGTGGACCGATTAACTCGACTACGGTGAAGGTGGAGGTGGAGGACCGATTACGGTGAAGGTGGAGGAAAACCCCCTAGTAACACTGAGAACACTAACAATGCAAGTTCCAGGCTACCAACCCCGAACTACAGGAAAGGCAGCTGCACAAGTGACACACAAGCTACCACCTCCTCTAATAAGCGTCGGGTTTCTTATATATAATAAGACTGGTCCACAAAGGACTTGCTCCAGCGGAAGCAAAAGCGAAAACAGTCCTCGAAAAGGGGGAAAAGTGTAAGGGAACCAAGAAATAGCCTGGCGCATCTCCACCAAAGGACAAGAGAGAGAGCGAGAACCTCTCACCTCTTCTAAGATATCTTCTAGATATCTATATCCTCTATTATAGATTTGGGACAATACCGGAATATTAGGTCTCAGGAGAGACCAAGTTAAAGAGGTGGAGAAAATGGAGATAGATCTTCCAACCTCCACCTCAACAGATTCATCAGCCGGAGACAAGCTCCTCGACTGTGAAGGGCACGGAGGGTCAAAATCCAACCGTGGAAGGGTGTGTACCCTCGGAGTCATATCTGTATGACTCCGAGGGTCCATCTACAACCGGAAGATCCCCATGTATGATGTGTTATAATAGACTGTATGATGAGTTATAACTCAAGAAGGGGGAACACAATAGATCTTTAAGGACACGATGATTAACTCCCCTTCCACTTATTCTACATTTCCCACCTAAGTCTATCTTTAGGTTCCCAGAAGTTTCTGCGATTGCTCGATGCTTGAGCATTGTTTCGAATCGCAATTTGATTGGACAGGTTCAAAACTTATGTTTGAAACTTAAGTTCAAGACGTTTATATGAAACAGATACAGAGGGTAACCACCTCCATATCTCTGAATAAAACAAAAACGAATCAATAACCTTTAACGCAGCAACATAAATATACTCTGTTTTACTCTGACAATGATAAAGCAGATGACGTCCTTACCAATCCATTTATTTCACTAAAAAATGTTTCTAATATTTTTTAAGTTAACTATGGATGGGTTTATACAGGGTGCTACAAATTCGAGGTACGAGCATTGGTATCTCGGAAACCGTAAGAGATACGAAGATGTTTAAATTGGGGCAAAGTTGCTCTTGGCATGTTCACTAAGATTCCATCAAAAAAGTTTTAAAAATTTCAAGGATTGATGAGTTTTTTGGAAAAACGGATTTTTTTTGAAAACCAGTTTTATTTTTTCCTGTCGTTACTTTTTAGAAAATCAAAAAAATGATTGCATATTATCATAACCATCTTATTAGGATTATCTGATGGTATTTTTAGATTTTCAAATTAGCTGATAATTTGTGAGATACAGAGGCCAACTTAATTTTTTTAAACACGGATCTGCATTTTTTATTTCAGGTTTTGAAAGAACTCGGTCTCCTGAGTACAATGATATGCCACACTTTATACTTTCTTTTGTTTTGGGTACCTTAACAGTAACAAAACTATTTAACTGTTATTTAAAATAATTTGAAGTCCGACTCTGGTTTTTTAATTTATTTAATATAATTATATTCAGCACAATAATATTGATCAGCGCTAATTAACATTAAATAAGGAAAATTACGTCAATTGAAAGATTCAAATAATTAATATCCAGGTCAGCAATTTAAAGATATCTACTATTTTTAACTTTTTTTATTGTGAATTTGAAAACTCAGTTTACGATCTAATAATATGCATAATATCAATCGGAGTTATTATAAATAAATCAACTTCTACAAAGTAGTTTCTAATACTCTGCATGTTCGAAAGGGTTACCACCCTCCATAATGCACACATTTGTTTTTCGTTCAATCTTATTTATAGCTCTTTGAACAGATCTTCTTATACTTCCGAATGTATTTTGTACTTTTTAATTGTTTTTTATTACACGTTAATTGTTTTTGTACTCTTAATGTTGAAATGTATTGATTTAAAATGCCCAAAACAATTTTTATTAATTTTCCTAATTCAACGTTAATTAGCGCTGATCAATATTGTTGTGATGGATATAATCAGATTAAATAAATTAAAAAAGCAGAGCCGGATTTGAAATTATTTTAAATAACAATTAAATGGTTTTGTTATTGTTAAGGTACCCAAAATAAAAAAAAGTACCAAGTGTGGCATATCATTATACTCAGGAGGCCGAGTTCTTTCAAAACCTGAAATAAATGCAGGTTTGTATTTAAAAAAATTAAGTTGGCCTCTGTATTTCACAAATTATGAGCTAATTTGAAGATCTAAAAACACCATGAGATAGCTCTAATAAAGTGGCTATGAGAATGTGCAATTATTTTTTTAATTTTCTAAAAAGTAACGACAGGAAAAAATAAAATTAATCAATTTTGATTTCAAAAAAATCCGTTTTTTCTAAAAAACTCAGCAATCCTTGATATTTTTAAACCTTTTTTGATGGCGTCTTGGTGAACATCCTAAAGCGCAACTTTGCCCCAATTTAACCATGTTCGTATCTATTACGGTTACAGAGATACCAATGCTCGTACCTCGAATTTGTAGCACCCTGTATATAAATCCGTCATAGCGTCGTCTCTTGTTGTTTTCAACCAGTTTTATTGGTTTATTTCAAAAATGACAGATCATATTTCAATACTATTCCGTTGACGGAACCATAACGAAACGATGAACGAGAAACGGACGCCGGCGCGGCGTCGCGCCGATGCGTATGAACTAGACTTAACATTTTGAGAATTGTCAAACTCTTGTCAAATTATAGGTTACAATTTTGTGTCTAAGGGATTAAAATATTTTGGACTGTGTTATTTCATGTGTTTAGTGTTTTTTAAAATTAAGTGGAGGAAATTTCGAGGGAAAATTAAGTGTTGACCCCAAGAACGGTAAACTAATAGGATTGCTCATCCTCATAAGACGTACGTTCGCCTCTTCCCGCGCTTCAGCTGACAGTTGTGACGTCATTGTAGCCCTTGTCAAAGCCTTCGTGGCCTTGCCATGATAGTGTGTATTATTAGTTGCCTACGGTAAACTTATAAAAATAACAGCTGAGAAATTTTAAGTTAATTATTTTGTCAATTTTAAATGTGAAAAAGGTGTCTTTAAAGTTTTTAGAGCTATAGAGTGTATAAATACGTTCATTTTGTGTTGTGGATTGTGACAAAATGCATACTAAGTGCCCACGATTTTGTTTATTAATTATTTTAAAGCAAAATATGGAAGTACTCTAAAAAGAATGCTTGCAAAAGGTGATGCTGGAAGCTGCTGTTCTTAAAAATGCATTATCCGAGTATTTAATACGATTTATACAGTTAATTTTCTATACTGCATACATATAAGGTGTTTAAATAAATAAACTAAATAATGAACGTTTTGCATTCGGTAACCAATAATGCACGTGTGTGTATTATTGGTTGCCGGTTAAGGACTAATAACCATGGGTACTAATAACCATATTCGGTACCCAGAGGCCGCTAGAGACACAATTTGTCAGAGAGATGTGTAAGTCACAAAAAAAGCTTGTATACCATCTCGTATATGGTACCAAAAACTGGAGTATCTGTAAAATAACATCACACGGTAGCTAAATAATAAATTTTGATACTGCAGAGAGATAATGTCAAAAGATACTGGTTTGTTTAAAAAAATAAGATTAAAGTTAACTGACAAACTTTTAAGGTACAAGATTCAGTAAGTGCTATTATTAATAAAATATTTTGTTTTATTTATATTGTGTTTTATTTATTCCTTTGCAATATTATTTTTTTTAATTTGTACATAAGTTATATTGTTAAATATAATAATAAATGCAGGAAGTTACTTGAGCTTGAATACTTTCAAGCTCAAGCAACTATATATTTCTTACTAGAAATAGTTCTTTTTTATATTTTTTTTGGTATGTGGTGTTTTGTTTAAATACAACCTTGTTTGTTATGTTTTATTTATTCCTTTGCAATATTTTTTTTATTTGTACATAATATTGATAAATGTAATAATAAATGCAAGAAGTTGCTTGAGCTTGAAAGTAAGAAATAGTTCTTTCTTATATTTTTTTTGGTATGTGGTGTTTTGTTGAGTGTTACACATACAGTATTTTTTTTAATAAAATAACTATTAGATTTTTTCAGTTTCATAGTTTTTTTTCACAATATTTTGAAGTATGAATCACTTGTCACTCAGATTTCAAATATATTTCTTTGTAAAATAAAATAAACTAATTTGAAATTAAAATGACAGACACATCTATCACTGTCAAGGATTTTGTCGTTGGATAGACTATAGCTTATATGGATACAGTCCTTCACTCCTTACCACTAATACCGAAGCCCATATATCATACCATGCGACCACTGACTATCGCACATCAGTTGTCCGGCACTCGCTCCGCGGCTTCAAAAGACGGCCGGCGGTTGGCGGGATCCGCGGCAGTAATTAGCCGCCATATAAGGCAGCACAAAGGGTACCGCCGCTCGAGCCTCCGCCCCCTCGACCTTTTACCCCCGCTGCCGCCCCGCTGCACAGCCATCGTCGGCGGCCGCGGACTCTCGGACAACGCGACGAATGTCAAACAGGCCGCCGGTAAGGAGGGGGGTCGTGCGAGTCTGTTAAGCAAAGATAGCTGATAACGAAAGTACTTATTATATTATTTATTATAAAAGCATAATAAAGATTTTCCACTATATTGAAGCATTGTTAATAAATCCCATGCGAAAGTTGGAAAAATGTAAGCAAATTTAAACATACTAAGAATTTGCAAAAAACGCAAGACTACAAAAAAACGCAACTGGTTGGTCTTGATCTTGTATATTTAATGAAACTTCTCTGTGGTCTTCCACGTTCCCTGTGATTTGATGAACCTTTTTGGTACATTACGAATTTGAGTAACCATTTTTCTTCCATACCTTGTACATGCTCTTACCATATGAACTGTTTTTGTTTTCACTATCACTCAGTATTGAACAGCTTATTCATATCACAAAGCAAAACTGATTTTAAATATATTAGATACCTTGATTCTACCAGTATCAAAATAAAGAATTTTAAAATAATTAATGAGATTAATTACAAGTTAAAAGCCCCTTTTTTAGATTTTTTACGATGGTGGTCCAAAGGCGGGATGGCACGATCAAAGTTCTTTGGACCAAGCACACTTGGATGCTGTCATATAACTGTACTAATAATAATGCTGCACACATCTTACCTATACGCTGCTTGTATAATACTGACTTTTTGATCAAAGACAAGTTGAAAGGCGTTTTAACATCAAAGTTGCATCAAAGTACGTAGGCAGGCTTCCAACTTACTTGGATGTAACGAAGCCGTTCAACTCGACTCTGATAAAACATTTGATAACATCTAAACAAGGTAGAAGTGAGACGCACGCAACATCTAGGTATGTATATAGTAGCATTTTGTTGACTTGGTCCAAGTACACTTTAACCGTATCAACTAGGGTTTAAGACATTCGATTAATGTTTTATACACCTAATATAAATGTTATAATTTTCGAATGTATACAGTTATTTCACATTTTAGGCGTCTTTTTACTAGTATACTGGGTGCGTCTCAAACGTAGCTCACCCCTATAACTTTTTTATTTTTACAATTAAAAAAACGAGATTTGGTATGTTAGTATATGACATAAATTAGGATTGATTGACATATTCCATTGTTTTCGGTCACTTCCTGTTTCACCGGAAATGACTACAACTTTTGATTTTTAAATGGCACCCTCGGTACTTTTTTACTTTATTCGATAGAAAATAACACTCTGAATGGAATGACATATCATATGTCAACTTTTGACATTTTCGCATATGGTTTATTTGGAATTATAACTTGCGGTTCGTAACGAAAATTTGACTCAAAATACTAAGTGTGTGGTATCAAATTATTCGTAAAAAAATGCTTTTTCCAAATATGCTAATGAGCCACCCTCGTTCCATTTGAAAAAAATGAGATATGATTAAAAATATGATTTGAGCATTTTCTAACAGTCCAGGACAAGATACTAAAAACATTAGACAATCAAATCTATTTTTCCAAGGCTCCTTGATTAAGAATTAGTGTTTTTAACATAACCATGGCACTCTAGACTGAATTTTAAAATTTAATTTTGTTTTAAGCGAGAATGTCAAAAGTTGACATATGATGTGTCATTCTATTCAGAATGTCATTTTCTATCGAATAAAGTAAAAAAATACCGAGGGTGCCATTTAAAAATTAAAAGTCGTAGTCATTTCCGGTGAAACAGGAAGTGACCAAAAACAATTGAATACGTCAATCAATCCTAATTTATGTCATATACTAACATATCAAATCTCGTTTTTTTATCTGAAAAAATAAAAAAGTTATAGGGGTGAGCCACTTTTGAGATGCACTCGGTATATAGTTAATTGGTAGATTATATTTTATAAGGTGGCTTTTGGTGAATGCCACTGTAAACTTTTCCGATTATTTTGTATTTATAGATTATATTATCAAGGCACAGCCTTTTAACTCAGCTCTAAAACTTGAATATTGAACCTTTCATAAAACTCGTTTTGGACTTATCGTATAGAACAAAAAAAAAGAAGCACACACATAGAATACATTCTGCTGTTACGTCTTTTGTTTGACAGAATATGAATATGGCTTTATGCGTTAACCCCATCAGCTTTGAATGCCAATTAAATTTGCAATACGAAGGCCTGACGAAGGGTATTGATGAGCCTTGTTTTGCCATTTTATTTGCTCTTTAGTCGACCTTCTAACCCTCGTGCCACAGTATCCAGGCTCTAATGTAACTTTGCTAACTACAGAATCCTATTAAAAATTCAAAATCTTCAAATTTTGTGTTTTTGAGTTAAGACATTTCAGTAAATATATCCGCATTAATGTTTCTAATAAATCTAATTTTGATACGAGATATTGCCTTTAATTCCTACCAATTTACTGAAATGTGTTTCAAATGTCGTCCACAAAAATACACAAAATTTGGAGATATGAGGTTTTGAATTTACGACGACGATATATTTTTTTTACGAGGTTTTGAATTTACGACGACGATATATTTTTTTTACGAAAACACTGTACCACATACCGTGCTGGCAACTGTTACTTTTGGGTCGGCATTTACATGTGTGGAAGTAAATCGCATAGGGATCTTATTAAGTCGGAGTGAGAGAAATGCGACCGACCGACGCGACGCGCGACGGTGTTCTGTTGCAGCGTTGCCGATACGCCTTTTCCTATCAAGTAATATTTTATTATAAAAGACTTATAAACCTTAAAATCTTATTTTTAAAAGACTTTTTTTTCAAGAGATAACTAGATAAAATCATTAGACATGTTTCTGAGCATCTGAAATAGAATTATAAGGATATCGTTAGGGTGTCATTTTTTTAACGAGAAAACGTCAGTAATCGCGATAATTTAAAAACTCAACTTTTTAACACATAACAGGCCATAACTCAAGAACCACTTTAGATATTGAGACTTTTTTTTATTTTCAAGATCGGATATTTTACAATATGTTTACATAAGAAAAATTTGATAAGGTTGCTTTTTCTATTCAAAAATTGTAAACAATCCATCCATTTTCTTTTAGAGCATAGCAATTTTCAGCAATCGTGTAATTTTTTTATTGATAAAGATTTTCACATACTGTCTACAAAGAAAATACAGCAGAAATATTAACAAAGTTCTTGAAAAAACTAAAATCTATTATTTCTAATAGATTTCGAGATATTGATTTTGAATTCAGATTTCTAATAGCGCGACCACTATCACTATCGAACATCCACTCAATTCCACTTATTTTTACTACTACCATGCAAGTGTTTTTAGCTTGCACTTAAAAAAAATTCAACCTATAGGGAAAATTACAACGATTCGTTAATAAATAAACAAATTAAGTATCACGAGACGTAATTAAATCGTGAAGCTGAACGCATGACATACACCTTTCCCTATAACTTTAAGTACTGACAGAGGTATTGATTGGGTCGACTGGTCAACTGAGAAGTGTCTAGCCCTAGCAGGCAACTATTAAGCTTGACCAATCAGGTCGGTTAGCGTGGTTATTTGGAGTGTGCTAATTCATTGGTTTTTGTCAAAAACTCTTACGTAATTGGTCGGGCTTAATAGTTGCCTGCTAGGGCTAGACACAATTGTCAACTGCGACAAATCTGCTATATCCCCTACCACGTCTCTTAGCGATGTGCACAGTTTCTCGGTTTATTTCATATGTTTGGCAATGTGTTTACTGTCCTCTCTTTGTTCAGTGCATTATAAACGCATTGTACTCTTCTTACATACGGAAATCGACCCCAGACTAACCTTTGCCAGCCTTTAGGCTGCCATTATCCATCATACTGTATATTGCCATTATTTGTGTCTGGAAAATTGTGCCATACCTGCATATGCTTTCTGAGGAAACTATGCCGTACCTCATTTTATGTATATCTACTGTTTAATTTGGTTAATTAATTAACTCTTAAAGTAAAGCTTCCTTCAAGTTTATTTAAATTACCGGATATATTAGTCACACACTTACTATGGTTATTAAAACCATTTTATTAAATACGCCTGCACATTTCAATACCCAGACATTATATTTATTTATAAATGGTATCGTATCCAATTAGATGCACATATTAAAAGGAAATATAATAATGATATAGATTATTGAACATCAGTATGATTTAATGGAAGATATGGTAATGTATGTTTATTAAATAGCCGTATTGATAAAGATTTTTTTGGTATTTTTTTTCAGTTAGTGTAGCAAGTTTCTTCAACATAAAAACGTTACACGTTTTTAGTTCGTTACATGTTTTATATATGATATGTGATGTCTGGCGTATCATCATCGGATTCCGTATCGTTCAGGCCTGATAATTTGTTTGAGGCGCTTGGCGTAGTTTGAACGTTCTCAAGTCGACAACTCTGTTACCGTTTCACTGCTCTGTGGAGGCGCTGTTAACATCGTTCTAAGGTTTCGCTCTCGACACGCTTGAACCCGAGCTTGAACCTCACTTTGGTGTTGGCCGGTCGGCCATCTCAGCAATCCGGCTTTTAGAAATGGTAATTTAAATCTTGCTGCTTAATTCGAATCAGCTGCTATTTCGAAGCTACAGGGTAGAGTGTTGGATTGGCTCAACTCAATTCGTATTCATGTACGTGAACATTCATGTACATTGGTGTTCTTTTAGCTTTTGTCCTCCAGAATGTTAAATGGAAGAAAGGACACTCGCCTTTGTTTGTTATTAAGCCCTCGGAAGTATTTTCGAGGATCCAAGGAAACGGACTTTATCCAAAGTACGGACAGGTGTCCCATGTACTAGTATAGTGTTCCAAGGTGCGGACATTATCCTATGTCCTATGGACGAGTGTCCACTGTGTGCATGGTTTGTCTCATGTACAGATTGTCCCAGTATGGATGTAGCGTAAGCCCCATGCTGCTTCGTTCCTATTTCTTAAGCCTAGCTGATAGTTACGGTTATATTGATTCATGGTGTCCTCAGCCTGGCTCGTTTTGTTGTACTGGCCAACAGTAGAACCGAGAGAAAGTGCAGAGATACAAGTCCCACCTCACGCTGCTACTGTTTGAAGCAGGATTGCTGCAAGAATGAACAGCTAAGTTTAGATTTAAGTTCTGGTTTTACATTTAAAACAACATTTTCAGTCTTAAAACAATAACATACATCTTAAATAATATCGTAGAGACTTTACATCTAGTGATTAACCTTTTTATGTCAGTTTAGTATTTAAAATATGATTTAGATCTTAGGTTTCATTACGAACATATCTTGTTATAGTATTACTTTCTGTATATATATTGCGTGATTTTAAAGATGAATTACCGGACATAGGTTCTAGAATCTACGGCATGCAACCTCTCAGATTTAATATCGTATAAAATATAACAAATTAATTAAAGTAATGCCACCTTTTTTATATTTTCAATAGCTTTATCTATATTGTACTTTTCATAGTCTTTTCATTGAACATATTTAATATTATTTCTAGCATAACTTTACTTGACATATAACCACTATAATTACTAGAGGTTCAACAATATCATTTACTATCAACAGAGTCCATGAATAAATATAGTCATTAATTTTAAGTAATATACAACTGTGTTTTTTTTTCTCTGTACATGCCTGGCGCCCAATATCTACATTTTTTGTTTATTGTTATTAATTAGGTTTCTCTCCAGTGAAATATCTGATCCACGACTGCTCTACCGATAAAAGCTGCAGTTCGCAGTGGTAATATTTAAAAACGTTATAACCTAACAATTTTAATAAAAGATAAAAATATATTTGTGCATTAATATTATCAGATTGACTTTAACTGAATTAAGTTTAGTATTATTATTTCCTTCAGTTAGCCTGTATGGAACTTTCTCTGTATGAGAATAGTTTCTATGCCTAGCCTGTCAATGTGGCACTTTTTCTGAGAGTTTAGTCTGTGTGACTAGTTTAGTCTGTGTGGCACTTCTTCTGTGAGTTTAGTCTGTGTGACTATTCTGTGTTGCTTATTTTCTGTGTGATAACAGATGTGTGACTACCTGCTTGTGTGGCATAATTTCTGTGTGAAACCTTCCTGTAGGGCACATTTTTTGTGTGAGAACAATCTGTGTGACTACTTACTTGTGTGGCATATTCTCTGTGCGAGAATAGTCGGTGTGACTACATCAAGTATAAAACAATAATATGCTACAAAGGCTTGTGGCTGATTATTGTGTTTTTACTACTTATGTTTGGTTTAGTTTGGTTTTTGGAAAAGATTTATTTATGGAGTCCTTAATTCAGTTTTATTTAGGTTTGGGTTAAAATTAAATTCTTTATGACTACCTGCTAAACAAACCCTCTCAGTAATCCTATTACAGATTTGTATAACTGCCCACTGCAATATTGTTACTTTATGTGCTGTTGGGTTTGGTATACTAATAGAATTTGAAATATATCCAGATACTTCACAGTACTTTGGGCAACTCCTTTATTCTCCATTACAATGGTCTACTTGATCCTGCAGTAGTGGTTAAACAAGCCATATATATATATTGTTTTTGAATATTTAAACTCAGTCTCTTAGCATTCGTTAGCAAAAATATTTAGACTTCCTATGAAATAATTTTATTTTGCTTGCGAAAATACTTATTTATGAGTCATGTTAGAAACTTTCTAAAAGCTAAAAAGTTGTTAAACCACACAAAACACGTTCCAATTAATATGTTGGAGGACGCAATCAACCTATTAAAATTTAATATACTATGTCTACATCGCCAATGAACCATTTTACCGGCAAAATATAGATATTACTATCAAATTATTGTGCATACGATTCAATTAGTGAAGAAAGACGTCTCGCCGCCGTATAAATTTCGCAGGAAATTACTCCATTAAGCGGCCGCATAATGCTTTAATGATTCGTTATTGTACGTCGATGTTTGCCCGTCGACTTTTTTCCTCGTTTCTGCACAATTAATCGGTTTATAATGGGAGCGGGCCAATCAGCGCCACTCTATCCGACGCACTCTCGGACTATTAGCTATTGTGAAGCGGGCCTAATGAGTGTTTAACGGGTCGTTATTTGCCCGCCAATCCAAATCCAATCCGACGCTTTTTCAGCGGCCTGTTCAAAGACGAGAGAGAGAGGAAGGTTAATGCGTAAATGTGCGGTTTTAATTTGATATATGATTTGTCGGACGTCGATATTTAAAATGGGCAATCTATAATTTTAGAAGGAACGTTCTTCGGCGTTATCCATATTGTAGATTGTCTGGGAGGGGAAAAGTTAATCACGGCGACCTTATAGATCTATTGTATCCCCCTTTCATGAGTTATAACTCATCATGCAGTCTCAGGCCCTTGACGAAAGCTAGTATCTTAAACGGTGTTACAGAGGCTATCCATGTCCGATATCGTGGTTGCCGTTTCGGCGTACCCAGTGATCAGTACGTCGGCGCCGTTGTAAAATAAAAAAAATGCTAATGAATCAAATAAAATCAAACATATTTTGGTCTTATTAATGCTCATAAATGAATTAATAAGACAACTATTGATTTTATGCATATACTCGTACATATAAAACATACATGATCCTTGTCATTGTTAGTGGTATATCAGCTATTTGATTTAAAGAAATATATATTTGTTTATTAGTGTTTTCCTTTTGTTTTTCAAATAGCCTTTCTCTTTATATTTTGCAGTGCAATATATATATGCTCCCGTCATCCCTTCGTGGGACATAGGGCTTCTAAGAGATGCTTCCATCTTATCCTATTCTGAGCTGTCTGTTTGATCTCTCCCCATGTTTTCCCAACCTCTTGGGCTTCAGAGGTTGCTGTTCTTCTCCAGGTATTGATCCTCCTTGATCTTCCCCTGGCACGTTTTGCCTGTGGATTCCATTCAAGTGCCTGTCTAGCGATATCTCTGTCGGGTCTGCGTAAAATGTGTCCAATCCACCCCCACTTTCTTTTCTTAATTTCGATATCTATTCGACTTTGTGATGTTCTTCTCCACAGTTCTTCGTTGTTAATTTGATTGGGCCAGAAAATTCTCAATATTCTTCGAAGACACTTGTTAACAAACACCTGTAGGCGATCCATGAGACCACGCGTAACCTTCCATGTTTCGCATCCATAAAGCAAAATAGATTTGACATTGCTATTAAAGAGCTGGTTTAGTTTTTTTTAGAGCGGAACTTTAGTTTTTTTTGCTATATATAGAGGAGTTCCACACAGGTGTAAGCATGCCAAAAGCTCTTTGTGCTTTCAAAATCCTTTCCTCTATATCTTTCTATGGTACTGAAATTCATCAGCAACTCTTTCGTTGGCTAGGTTGGAGAGGTATAGATCTTGGTTGTTGGGAGTATTTGACCCTTTCTTTCTGGTTTTCGCCACGTTAATTTGAAGACCGACATTATTATTATTATTATTGAAGTTGCAATGCTTAATGATTTATTAATATGTCACTTTGTTTAAAGCTTGAGTCGATTTTAAACGAATAGGATCAGTACTAACAATTTAAATGAAATAAATATCAAATTTATTAGTAAAATAACTTTATTTCGGAATTAATCTTTTGGTGATAATTAGGTAAATACATGTTGAATGTCTTCCAAAATAAAAAATAATAGATACAAGGGTATCCCGGTGAATTTCGTCTAGTGACAAATGGTTTTTGTAATGTTCTGGAATTGATCTGCCTTTAATAGATCCTTTCAAAGGTCACAGAGATTCTAAAAAAAGAAAGCAACGTTTAGTTTTGTTAAGTTAGGTTGATTATTCTGAACAACTACTAAAACAACACATTATCTGTAAACGATACAATTCTCCTTTTTGTCACTAACAACTGTCATACACAATATATACTATTGTACTATTCAGAATAATGAAACACGACAAAAATCATAGAAAAATGTGTGATTGATCGGGCTTATCCCGTCAATCTCGCCAAACACCATCTTTCGATGTCCATCTCGAATGACTTTCTATTGGAGAGAATTAACCAAGTGGCAATAGCCTACCAGAAATGTATTTAAACTGTTAGCAATTCTTATAGAAATAAAATACTCTCGTGCTTAAAATAAATTTATTATAAGGACGTCTTATTGGAATAAATAGAGAAGCAACACTTTTCAAAAATAATAAGGCAATGCCAGTTTATTTTGAACGTGGTTCTTTAGGTTCTCTAAGATTATAATTACTTTAACAGGACTAAATATTAGATATACGATAAAATAGTATTCACTTTATTTCAAATACTTTTTTTGAATTTGAAATTTTGAACAATTTTTATTATGTATAGAAAACAATATTATACTATCAGCAATCGTTTATGAAACAAATAATTAGGTAAATCAGATTCCATAGAACAGGTTAATTATTTTAGCCATGATTTATTGTGTGCATTTTACAATGCATTTTTTTCTGAGTGCAGTTTCCCCACAGAATCTGCAATCGTTGTTGTTTCTTAGATTCATTCTACAGACTGTTCATTGAGGAGGCAGTGCCCTGTAAAACGTATGAAGAGAATTTACCTAAGAAACTATGTGATCAAAAAAGAAAGGAAAATTCAGAAAAAGTCCAGTGGTTCTCAAAATTTTAGCAAATTTTTTTTTTAATTTTCAAAGTAAAATATCTTGGTTATTTTACATTTATTTGAAAAACGATAAAGAGAAAATATGTTTCTTTTATCGAGATCTACCGGCCTTGAAAATATTTTCATTTATTCAAGACTCACCCTGTAGAAGAAAAGTGGATCATGATTACGAAAGTTATGCTAATAAGTTGAAAATTTGAAATTCCAATATCCAACGTCACACTAGTTAATTACATTACACAATTTTAAGTTATGAAATATATTAAATATAGACCGTGTCCGGCAATAGTGCGTCGGGCAACGGTAGTTCCTAGAGTATTGTATTTTTGTCTTTCTTTAAGATAATTTTACATAATCCTAAGATATGAGTAAATATATTTCGATAGTTTCAGAAATATTAATAAATAAATAAAAAATATATTGTTTCAGTCTTATACTATCTCTCACTCACACTATCTTGAGCCACCCTGTAGAAGTTAACATATTTTCCTGAAATAAATACATCCTAATGCATACTTTAGGTTTGCACTTAAACAAAATTCCCAAGTTTTTTATTTTAGGAGCTACAGATGCCCGACACACTATTGCCGAACCCTGTACATTTTTTTGTTTATTTAAAATTTTTGAGATAATTTGAAATTAATGAAAATCCGGCTTATTTAAACCACGAGGCCTCTGTTATTTCGATAAACAATATTTAAAATTGAAAACAAATAAACGCCATATTATTTTGCATATTTTTAATTTACTAATTCATTATAAATACAGTACCTCCACTATTATACAATTGAATTATTTCCTTATAAATAAAACATTAGAACACCTAATAATACAATTTTTCTATCACTTTAATTGATGTGCCATATAGGCTAATTGTACTCTTGCAAGGGGAAAATAAATATAAATTCAGATTTATATTCAAATGACAATTTATTAGTTTTTTTTATATAAATATTTTGTAATTTTATCACTATTAGTTGATAATACCATATTAGAATCAAACAACATAAATATAAAAATCTTCTATATTCGATACCAACTCAACTTTTAGTTACGTAATTGAGGGAGCGATTTTTAAATTTGTTGTTGGGCCTACCATGAAATATTCGGCGCCGGGCTGACTAACTTGAATTTAAATTTCCCCCTGGGGATTCAGGTGGTAGCTCTGATTCATAAAAATGTCAAGTTTTTACATTTATTTGTTTATTTCCTGATACTGTCTTTTTTTTTGACACTTTAGTTTTGTATTACGAGTTCAAATGAATTGTGTTGTGATACTTTAAGCTTAAATTTTTTTACTAGCAGACCTTTCAGTCGAACATTGTTCTTTTTCAGTAGCGTGGCAAATTCTCGCGGGCCCCCCCTGCAAACTTTGTTAGGGGGCCCCCCTAAGTATACTAAAACAATCCTTCAAATACATCATTATTGTTATATCTGCTTGAAACATATTTTTTAACAAGAGCCACAATGCGATATTTTTTATATTCTGATAATTGTTTCAACATTTATTTATTATTATAGTACTCTTAAAATACTTAAACTAGAAAACAAACATTTATGCTTCTAATTAATCAGAGTTTTATTAGAAGAAAAAACAACTCAACATTTAACTACTGTAATAACTAAAACACAAATGTGAACA